>NC_057806.1:159344875-159665327 GCF_018294505.1 Triticum aestivum
AAGCGATTCAAAAATGACACCGGTCTGCGATTTACAGCAAGTAGGCATCTAAATGCAACGAAATGAACATGCTACAGCACCCAAACATGACAACAAAATACATGTCAGTGATGCACACAAGATGCTTAACAAAAGGCTAGCAGTGAGCTACGGCCAAATCATCCATTAACAGGTTCAAACAAGCATGGCAAAAACGCAAACGGAAAACAGATTTCAGACTTAGTGAAATTAACACTTGTCTGGAATTTCAGATCATATAGCCCTCTTCGGAGCAACAAAACAACATGCTACAGGACCTGAACATGACAAAGAAAGACATGGCATGGAGCTACTCAACAAGCTTAACAAAATCCCCTTAGTGACTTTGAGCCAAAAGGGATCACAAAATATACTAACAAGCACACGAACATAGCAAAAACATAATCAGTTTTCAGACTTAGTGAAAACTGGGACATGCTGAAACATAACTCACGAAGGCATGTTTACGAGCTCGATGCACTCACCACGGTGCAAGTCATGGCAAGACAAGCATACATCCCTTAAGAAGGCACACAATACAAGCTAGACATGGCAAGAACAATGGCATAGCATGCACGGATCAACTACAATAACATCGGCAAAATCGCAAACAAGTTGACGATCTGCCCAGATTCACAACGAAGCAAAAGTAGAGCTCGATTGACTCAAGCTAGGGTGCTCCATAATTGCAAACAAGGACATGGATGGATAGAGCCTCACAATATTAACAAAACTCCTCTACTAATCATCCTCAAAAGAGGCACGGATCACTAGGAAACAGCATGAACATATGGCATCATGAACTAAATAATCCCAGACTTAGAGAAAACTACCAAGTCCCTGAAAACAGATTTACCGGGTGCCTCACTTTTCAAGCTTGCACAAGTCACCACACACATCACAAAAATGCATGGGTTGCACCTCTGGAAAGATAACAAAATTCTTAACAAAACATCTATAGGACTCATGGGCATATCATGCACAAAACAATCATGGCAAAAATGACAAAAGTCTAAGATGAACTAGCAGATCTAAAAATTTACTCACGAAGCCTCCTTCTAACAGCATTTCGGGCATCAAGATGCACTCAAATGAAAATGATGCAATGGAATGAAATGACGTACTCATCGAGACAAACATTTTGATATACTATATGTCCAAATCGGAGCTACGGATGCACAGATATCACAGGTCAAAGTATGCATAAAAATTAGGGTTCGGGGGACAAAAGTCAACCGGGGGATCCTCAGATCCAGATCTGGACGGCGCGGAAATCGAGGTCGCCGGATTTCCTGTTCACCGCCGGAGAAGTGGAGGCGGCCGGCGAGGTCGGGGTGGGATCCGGCCGGAGAAGTGGAAGCGGTGGCCGGAGCTCGGGGAACGAGGCGGCGGCGGCGGCGGTGGGCGACCGGGGCGGCGACGGCCGGTGGCGGCGAGGGGCGGCCGCGGTGGTGCGGTGCGGCGGCGCCGGCCACCGGAGATGGCGCACGGCGGTGGGGCGGCCGGGCTCGATGAAGACGGCGGCGGCTCGCGGTAGGAGGCGGCGCAGGCGGCTCGGGCCCTCGGGGGCTCTCCCCGGGCCGAGCGGGCCGCGGCGGGAGGCGGACGGCGGCGGCCACATGGCGGCGAGCCACTGGCTGCGGGCGGCGGCGGGAGAGATCCGGACGTTGTCCGGCTCGTCCGGACACGTCCGATGCGGCGGGAAGAGGATTTTTTTTAGGGTTTCGTGGGAGGAGAAGATCCGAAAACGGGGGGGGGGGGTCTATTTATAGGCATAAGTGGAGCTAGGAGAGTCCAAATGAGGTGCGGTTTTCGGCCACGCGGTCATGATCGAACGCTCTAGATGATGGAGAGGGTTTAGGTGGGTTTTGGGCCAACTTGGAGGGGTGTTGGGCTGCAACACACACGAGGCCTTTTCGGTCCCTCGGTTAACCGATGGAGTACCAAACGAAGTCCAAACGGTATGAAACTTGACATGCGGTCTACCGGTAGTAAACCAAGGCCGCTTGGCAAGTCTCGGTCCAATCCGGAAATGTTTAATCCCCACACACGAAAGAAAGCTAGAAATGACCACCGGAGGAGAACGAAGCGCTGGAATGCAAAACGGACAACGAAGAAAAGGCTCGAATGCATGAGACGAACACGTATGCAAATGCAATGCACATGATGACATGATATGAGATGCATGACAAAGACAACAACACACGAAGACAAAACCCGAACCTGAGGAAATAAATATAACTTAACGCCAGAAACGGCAAGAGTCGGAGTACAAATTGGGAAAGTTACATCTGGGGTGTTACAAAAGTCCCTCTGCTTCTTGAGGCACACGACATTAGTGATGCAGGGTGCAACGGCCCGCAGAGCCCACTCCCGGTCGACGGGAGCCAACTCGTCAAAGACGGCGTCCAATGGCACGAATGGATTCTGGTGACGGAGCCCTAAGAGGATTCGCCTGGCAACGGTGATGGCAGCCCGCAACCCCTCCTTGTCCATCTCCGCCCCCACCATCGCACGGAGACGGCTCAGCTCCTCGGAGATATAGGTGAAGAAGGAGACCAGGTCAGGAAGCCGCATCTCGTTGAAGTAGACAGGGTGGTCGAACGGGTTTAGCCCGACGACCGGCATGGTTGCGCTGGCATGACGGTAGGCATCATGCAGCCGCAACACGTGTGTGGCAACTTGGTCCACCAAGTGGCTGAGGCGATCCTAGACCTCGTCGCGATCGGCCCGCTCGCACTCCGGCCGGCTCCCCTGACGGCCTATCGTATCTCCCGCTTTCTGCAGCAATGCCGCCGACGCCTCGAGCATCTTTGTGGTGGACGCATGCCGCTTTTGAAGCTCCGTGAACTCCCACACATAACGTAGGAGCATGGCACTCCTCTCCTCCTTGAGCTCACGGAGCTCCACGTCCTTGGCCTTGAGCTCCGCATCCTTGTCCTCGAGCTCCTGTGTCAGGCGCCTCACCTCAAACTCCATGATCTGTGGTGCCACCATGGCACCAGGTAGAAGCAATGGGGAGAGGAAGCAAAGGGGGCGAAACGGCTGAAAGGCAATGCAATCTACGCGAAGGAGGAGGGAGCCAGCTGAGGAGTGGGGAATCTTTAGGTTTTCACCATGGGAAAACACCAGTCGACGACTTCTCACATCAGGGAGCAGTGGGTTTTACAGGCGGAGTCATCGTGACTAATTACTGCTGCACCTGCTCCCGTCAATCAAAAAATTAAAAATCATGTCGCACCCAAAGACTAGAGCAACGCCGTAGTGGATATTTAAATTTACCTGCCGGCAAGGAGATAAAAAAGGGTGAAAAAACAAATGTGGCGGCAGCCTAGCTAATCGGTAGCACTAGCCCAACTAGCTAGCCACCGTGCTTCACTGATGTACTCGGCGGGAAAGGTGGTCTTTCGTGATTTGACGACTCATTTACTTGCTTCGGCGCTACGACCGAGGAGGACCCAGAAAACGTGTGGTAGGGTGTCCCACATCTCGGCAAGGAAGAATATATGTGTGCACCACCCGGGAGGACCCCGAAACCACGCGGTAGGGTGTGCCACGTCTCGGCACGAAGGAAAAATGTGCATGCAAAAATATATTGTATCAGACGTAGTAGTACCTATGGTTCGACCTCGGAACCCAGCCAGTCGGTCAAAAGCACCCCACTAGCCACACAGCTTCATCATGCTAACATGGCATGGAGAATAGGTGTGGTTAGCTCCATCTCGACCAGCCACAACGTCTCTTGTTCTAGGCGATTCTTCTATTTTCCAAGCTTTTTTAGTTATAATAAGACCAGGCAAGCTAGCGCCGCTCTTCGTGTGTGCCCGTGCATCTAAAGGTTAGACGATGGAGAGGGGAGAGAGATCGCAGACCTGGGACCCACCAGTAAGTGACTCAACGGTCATGCACGTGTTGACGAGGCACTCCCTCTACTCTACTCAATGTAATACTGTATAAAATCAAGTTATGGGACAAAGCCAACAACCATTGTTGTTTCAGGCTATCGACTTATGCTTTGTAGTCCAGGTTGCCAGTTTGAATCTCGTCTTCCAGATTTGTTAGTTTTAGATCCAAATTTGATCAATGACAAGTGGGACCCCCGTGTGTTGTTCTAATATTTCAGTGTAGGATGGTTTTTTTTGAACAAGCATTTTGCGCGGTTAGACAAGTAACGGCACGAGTTACACGTATTTTGCAAGTTTACGAACAAAAATGATAGCGGCATAGAATATAACATCCACCCCGCAGCTTAGATGCTATGGTGATAGGAGTTTTTACATCGTTGGAACTGAGATACAATGGCTTGGGAGTAGTCTTTGTAATTATGCGCAATTTCCAAACTCTCCAAGTTTTTTTTTGCAAATAAAACATTTAGGCCTCGTGTGTGCCACTGCATCTTGGATCCAACGGCACCCCGTTGCTCATATTAGGTGCTCCCCGTAGCTTAATTAGCCGATACGATGATACGAGCATCTAGGTCGTATAATCTGTGATCAGATGCCACATGCGTAGTACTTGTACTTTCTGCGCAATTCCCAAACTCTCTCAGGCGTATATTGCAAAAACATTCAAACCTAATACTGTGAGCCATTAGATCTCCGTGAACTCGTATCACCATAGAATCTATGGTGCGGGGGCACCTCATATTCTCCCATGCGAGAAAGCATCAGGTGCTCTCGCAACTTGGACAATATAGTGATATGAGCTTCAAGGTCTTTTGATCTGAGATCCAATGGCATCTGAGCAGTCTTTGTGCTTGTAAGAAGTGGTCGAACTCTTTGGGCACTTTTATGCAAAAAAATATTCGAACCACCGAGGAGGTGTTGGGTCACAAATCCAACGGCTCCGAAGATCTTGTATCACCAAAGCATCTAAGGTGTGCTAGCACATGATATTCTTACATACAGGAGAATATGATGTCCTCCTTCATCTTAGATGCTACGGTGATACGAGCTTCGAGGTCGTTGGATATGGGATCCAAGAGCATATGAGTAGTTTTTGTACAAATTGTGTGCAATTCTCAAACTCATCAAGGTTTCTTGCAAAAATATTAAGACATCCTTTGAGCTCCTATATCTCATATCTACAAGCTCCAAGGAACTCATATCAGTATATAGCATCTAAGGTGTGGGGGCACATGATATTCTCCCGGGGAGGAGGGGGTGCAGAACCAATCGGTGTTTTGGAGGGTGTGGACAAATATAATCTAAACAATCCTAAACACAGCTTCACAACTTTATCTAAGGTCGAGGGGTTAACCCCCGACAATCTACATAGCTCCGCCTAAACACAACATTTGCATGTACTGTAGCACTAGACTTAATATTCATGTTTTAGTTTCCTGTTCATTTTGAATATTGAATTGAGGACCATGCATGTCTTACATTTTACTCCCTTCGTTCCTAAATATTAGTCTTTTTAGAGATTTCAAATGGACTGCCACATACGGATGTATATAGACATATTTTAGAGTGTAGATTTACTCATTTTGCTCCGTATGTAATCACTTGTTGAAATCTCTAAAAGACTAATATTTAGGAACAGAAGGAGTATTTTTGAATTTGTGTCATACATGCATGGTTTGGAAAAATAGATGCACTATACTTATTGGATTGTTGTTGTGTTCGTGTGTGTGTGTCTGGTCATATGCTTGATACATACAAAGTTTTCTCACCACCATACCCTTCATCTTTTAAATTTGAATTTGCAATGCAAAACTTACTAGGGATACCATGAAATGTGAAATGCACGTTGAGATCACTATATCACAAACTCACTCTAATTCAAGAACTCGTCATAAATCAATTACCACGTTGAGATTACTATTTGCAAGGAAAATATGGGCATTGTAATACACATAGATTCGTTCGGCAATTTGAAAGATTCATTTTGTATACTCGAATGGTACGACCCAACGGCGTACCGGCCAGACCTTGGCTCATGTTGATCCTCAAAAAAACCAGGCTCGTGTCCTTCTGGTGGCGTGTGTGGTACGCACATTAGCCAACCCCAACCAGTCGAGCCTCCGCGTTTCGAGTCAAAATATCTGGTGGCCCGAATTTCAGCCCTAGGAAATTCCCCTCATGTCCCCGGTCCATAGAGACTACCGATGAACAATGGAGGGATGCTTTAATAACTAGACAACGTTACCTACCGTGTGGAGCACGGTTCTATTCCCTCAGTCGCCGCTACCCAAGGTCACCCATCAACTGCATTGCCTAGTACTAATAGGAGTACTACACCAAGATGAGCACAGAATGGGGCCCGTTTATTCATGCCTAGTACTTGACTTAATATATCAGGCAATGCACTGGTACGGATATCCTTTTACTCTGCATATATAACTTGTCTGAAGTCTAAATAAGCAAAATGTTTGACCAAATCCTTTCTTAAGAAATACAACAGGAAAGATGTATCGCTTGAAAATTTATTGCATGATGCAGTTTATGATATTGTTTCGAATCCTAGATTTTAAATTTCGGAAAATCCAAAAGTGACCAGAAATTCATGAAACTGAGCATGGTCATGTGATATGGCACAAATATCCCTACGTAATTTTTTCTTCAATTTGTGACAGGCTGCTTATGCGAAGTTGCACAAATGAAGAGACAAGTTTTTATTGAAACCGTGGGCGTTTACGTGCCGCCACGAGTCCCGCTTCTCATCGGCAGGTGCCGTCTGAGCAAGCGTGTGAGTCAACGAGAGGCGTGTGAGCAGACCGCTGCGCCGGCTGACAGGAGGCGTGCGAGAAAACCACTGCTCAGGCTCACCGGGAGGCGAGCCCTTTGGCCAGGCTCTGCCGCCCACCTTCGTCCCAACTGCTCCCACTTTTAATGTCGTCAGCGCCACAGTTTAAAATCAACCCCGCACTACCCGATATTGCTACAATCTTCTCTCTTCCTCTCTGATTCTCCTGTTGTCTACATTCAACCAGCCTGACCTAACCGTACGCCATGCTGCATCACGATGGTCTACCCTTGGTCTTCCAGTTTCCTGAGGATGACACCCAGGCGGAGTCTCAAGAACATAAGGCGCTTTGGTACGAGCTTGAACCGGCCTTGCGGGAACACTCCGCACCTGTCCCCGCTCCCGTTCCGGCTCCCGTCGCCCTGATAGTGCCAGCGCCCATCCCTGCGGCATTGATGGGCTGGGAGCCGCACATTGTCGTCGAGCTTGATGCAACGGGGTTCCACGAGGTCCCCGCTGACTTTCATGCGCCCGTGCACCTGCCAGCGCATGCGCCTGCATGTGCACTGACGTGCGCGCCCGTGTCAGTGCCCGTGCACACGAATGTCTCCGCCGCGCCGTTGCCAGCGCCTGTCCACGCACGGGTGCCAGTGCCCCCCTCAACGACATAGACGGCCGCCGTCGACCGCTTCCTTGCACCAACGCCAGTTGCCTCCTCCCGCCAGTTGACTCGTTCCTAGAGACTGAAGTCCAAAACATTGTAGCCTTCCTTGAAGCTGGGGCCAACATCTAGGAGTATGCCAACAACAGTGCAAGACACTGCCGTCGACATCGGTCAGTGGCCCGATGACACACAGAGCACAGCAGAGGAGCCGCTTCCCACTGCAAGACGCCCCCGCCGCCGCTGCATAATCTAAATTTGCCATGAAAAACACTCGGATTGCCATGCTTAAAATCCGAACGTTTATCATTTCCGTTTATTTTAGATCGATCGTCGTATGAATGTAAAGTCAGAGTCAGACTGAACGAATGAAATCTATGGTTTGATCGATTGAATGTTGTGCTAGAGCCGTATCAAATTAAATATAAAACATCATGAAGCCACATGTATTCCTTCTCATCCAACGACCTAGACTGCTTCAATGTCGAGCGCTCAACTCGTTTAGTGTGCAGTTAATTTCATGCCAAAAATAGTGCTAATCACATAATAACATGCAAATAATATCATACTTAATATCCGCATGCACTTAATATACTACCAAATTAACGTGCATTGCACGTACACATTGACTAGTACTACTAGTACGTGAAATTGGTGCTGTAAATTGTGAACGCGTCCAGATATGGTCAACGGCAACATCGCCCGCGAGTTCTTTGTGTTTTCCCGTGCATGTAAACGCAGATGGGGAGGAGAGAGAGCACACTTGGAACCCACCAGTAAGTGAAGGAGAATAGTACTACGTGCTAACGAGCCGGTCCCACTAATGTACTAAAAATAATATTACATGTTATCCATTAAATAGGAGGTGGTAATATAAAAACATTATATGAACAAAGGGGGGTACAACAAACATTGCTATTCTACATATGTTGCCTATTGACATGCGGCTTCAAGGCCCTGGTCGCATGTTCGATCCTCGTCCTTTGTTTTTTAATTTGTATATGGGTCCAAATTTGTTTCATGATAGGTGGGCCCCTCGGTGTGTAGTTTGTAGCACTTTAATTTGTGGGTCAAATTTTGTTCCATTCCAGGTGGACTATTGGTGTGTAGTTTTGTATCTTATTTGTAATAATTAAAGAGAACAACAGAGTTTTTTGCAATAATACCATGGTGCGACGTTGAAGGCCAGAAAGGACGTGCGAGAGAGTGATGACCGAGCTAGAGGAAAATCAATTGGGGGAGGTGCGGGGGTTGCAACGGTGTTCGGAGTAGTTGTGGGCCGAATGCTATGAAAATATAATCTAAACCCACCGAAATAAATGCCTACACAAATTAATCCAAGGTTGGAGTCCCCCTCGCAATGTAAATAGCTCCGGCTTTGCGAGGGATCAAGAGGTAGCTGTGTGGAAGATACGACGTGAGAAAGTGGGGTCAATCGAGAGACATATAGATAGAGAGACAAAGTGAGTGTAGTCCGACATTCATTGAAAAGATATATATGCTCTGGAGAGATATTGTCGGATTGAGCTTTTGGGAAGGGTGAGGGCTGTAAGATAGAGCTTGAGAGATGATCCAGCCACATACATGTAGATATATTTTGTGCGTTGGAGGAAGCAAGGTCAATCGATTACATGTATAAAGGGAGAGAGATTGAGCGAGTGTGGGTCATCGTGCGATCGAAAGAGTGAGACGGGTTGGAGAGAGTGACCTAGATAGACAATGTGCATGAGAGAGTATACAATATGAATATGTCGATTTGGGCTCAAACATGGAGATATATCGTTTGTGTCTGAGAAAGAGCAAGGTTAATCGAGACATACAAAGAGAGAGAGAGAGGGAGGGAGAACGAGCGAGAGAGGGAGAGAGAGAGAGATTGAGCGAGCCTAGCCCGCCATGAGGTCGAAAGGGTGGGGGCGACTTGGATGGACTGACCTAGATAGACAATCTGCGTGAGAGAGTATAGAGTGTGTCGATCGAGGCCCGAACAGGGAGATATATCATTTGTGTGTGGAAGAAAACGAGGTTAATCGAGACTGAGATAAAGAGAGCGATATTGAGCGAGTGTGGCCCGCCGTGTGGAAGAAAGAGTGAGACAGTCTCAAGGTAGTGACCTAGATAGACAACGTGCGTGCGTGCGCATGAGAGGTTGGGGGGCTAGATAGGCAATGCATGTATCTAGCGAGAGAGGGTGGGAGGGAAAGAGAGACAGAGGGAGAGCTCGGCATGAGGTGCAATGGCGGGTGTGTGAGGTAAATACATTTGGTAAAAGAGTGGAAAAAAGGGGGTTGTGTAGGTGAGAGAGTTAGAGATCGAAACATGGAGAGAAAGAATGAACGTGTGTCAGAAACCGATAGCTTCCTAAGGTGGTTAGGAGAGGAAGATTGACCGATACAGGAAGTATGTAGCGTGTGTGCCGAGGGGGGGGGGCTAAAACAACATTTGGATGTAGAAAGTACGAGACTTAATATCGATGTTTCAATTCCGTGTACATTGTAAGATTTGAACTGAGGACCATGCATATGGGTAATTATTTCGAATTCGTGCCATATTAGGTTTGGAAAAGTTGACATTGACTCGATTGTTGTGCTATTTTGTAGGTCATATATTGAATCCATCCAAAGTTTTCTCACTACCATGGTGTTCATCATATACATATGAATCTATATTAAAAAGGTAGCATGGATACCATGAAATGTGAAATCCACGTTAGAATTGGAGACTGCTGTGTGACACACACTCTAATTCAAATAACTAATTATGTGACACACACTAATCCACGTTAGCATGGATACCGTTTCGATTTTTTTCAAATAACTCCTCATTAATTAATTAATAGTATCTCGTTTCGGATGACTAATTATTTGCAAGGAAAACACGGGCATGGTAATACATACAGATTCGTTTGCAAATAAAAGAAGATTCATTTGCATTCTCAAATGTAGGCGCACCAGGCAGACCAGGGTCGTGTCGTGGTGGTCACATGTGTCGTACGGACGCTTAGCACCCAGCCACCCCCCCCCCCCCCCCCCCGGCAAGAAAAAGAACGACGACAAAATAAGTTCGTGCTTCCATGTTTCGGATTGAAATATCTGGCGGCCCCAATTCCAGCCTTGCAAAATCTCTCTTCTCCGTCATCCCCTTTCGCGCCTAGATTGCTCAAATCCCTAATTCGCTGCCAAGCCAAGCAAAGTTCAAATCGCCACTCGTCTCGTCTCTTTCCCCACCTCTGTGCCGGAGGACGACGACGAAGATGACAGTCGCGCTTCACCACCGCACCGGAGCTACCTCATCGATGCCCTCGTCCACCACACCGGGTGGTCCACCGACAACGTCGGCTGCTGCAACTGACGTGCCTCACAGACACCGACTTCCACCGCATCAGCTGCGCTTCACCGATGCCGTCTCCCACCTCACTGGGGCTACTTCACCGAGCACATCGTCGCACCTCCGCCCCCGAGGCCGTTGGGGCTTCACCAACGGTCTCGTCCACCGCATCGTAGTGTTCCACTACCACTCTAGATCTGCATCCGTGCGCGGCCAGCCAACGCCAGCGCATCACCCTCAACGGCTCTGAAGTGACCCGCACTCTAGCTAGCCGAGCATGCCCAAACGCCGGCCCAAACTAGGTATCCACACATCACTCCCTTGTGCACTGTTCCGACAATGTTTGGATATCCTTTCACTTCTCTCTTATCTTACACGCCTATGCAACTCTGACTTTAACTCTTGTTTCTTCTGGAGATATCATCTGAAACAAGCAAAACAACTTTTTAGCGAAGCATGACGGCGCTACGGGATCTGGTACACATCCTGCACACGCATAACCTTGTAAGTATTTGTGCTCCGATACAACAGCAAGGTCGATTCCTCTTATTTGATCAACCATTCGCCGTGTCAAAAATGCAGAGGGGGATGCAAGGAGCACAAGGCCTGCACATCCAAGCAAGTGGTAACATGGACTTGTACATGGAACATCCCAAGCGCAAGCAGAGCTGTAGTGAGCCTGTACAACGAGCTAGCGTAAGTCCCTGCATTTCATTTAATTCGTACTGGCCTGCATGTATGATTTGTGTGAAGTGGCGGGTCTATGAATTCAAGTTACCAGGGGCGAACATAACATAAAAAATGAAGGCAGTTGCATTCTGGAAATCAACATAACTTGAGAAATGTGAAGCTACATGCACTTTGAAAACCAGCTAATGATCAAAAGTAGTTCAGATTATAAACCACTAAATGATGCAAGCACCAAAAACACAAAATGCAACATATTTTACAAGGACTACTAACATGGTCTGTACCTTCTTGAATATTCGTTCTCTGGCTAAAAATATCAAAGTGAAATTGCACCTATAACCAGTGCGCAAACTGCATGTCAATATATCTATCCTGCACAAGTATGCCAATAGTTTCAAACAACGGATTAGAAAAGTATTTATGCTATGTTGTCATAATACGGGGACTTTCTGGTAGATGGCCTCGACGTTTCCTGAAGCCATGAAAATGTACTATAATTGCTTGTCATCAATGCCTGCAAATCTCTATGTCTCTCTCAACATAGCAGATCATCATTAGGCACTAAATTCTTCAATGGGAGCTTGCAAAATGCTTGCATTAGATCCCTATTAGACACTATATGTTCATCACCAAGAGCATGTAAAATGTTTGCATCAAATCCTTCATTAGCAGTCTGTTCATTAGACACTTCAGGCTCAAGAACAACATGAGCTTGTATGTTTGCACCGGAAACTTGATTAGATACATCAGATTCAGTCAGTTCAGTATTGATTGGGGGAGTTATAAAATAAGTAGAAATTGGTTTCATTTTCTCATAGATTCCCTACATACAAGCAGTTTCACAACACTGTCAGGTTTAACTATTGGCCAAAAATTGAATAGTTGAATTAGATATAATTAGGGATGTGATGTACCTGCTTGTTACGCATGCTGCTCTTGCAAGCTGCTACTGTCCGTTTGTGCAAGCTCGATGCCATGCCCATGCTGCCGCCGCTACCTCCCACGCAGGCTACACCCAGGGATGGATCTTCATATTCTTGTCCTTCCATTCACTTGAAGCCCGGCGACCGCCCTCCAACAAGGGCGCGAGGAAGTGTTGTGTTGGTCTGTCCAGCGGCGGCTAGGTTAGGAGCAAACCAGACTGTAGGCTAGAGGGAATGAATTGGGATTTTTCCTGCTGTCGATCGATATGGGAGGCGCTCGTTTGGGCCGCGAGCCTGCTATAGGGCCTGCCTTGCACTTACGTTATTGGACCATCCAAATTGAAACGTTTTTCTTCATTTTTTACATTGCCTTCTTGTGCGTTGGGATGAAAATAACTAGCCTGGGCCAACCTAGACGACTCAAACTAGGTGCACACTTTCCATCCACCCGAGGCGGCCGCCCATACCAGCCCCTACGGTGGCGTCACCCCTTTTTGCATGTATGATTGGGGTAGTGAAAAATATTCCAGTGGCACTTTTGATTTACCCACATAATGGTTGAATTGCTTGTTTCTATGAACTGAGTTCGCCAATAATGTGAAGGATGCCAGTCTTTCATCCTATTGTAGATTGCTTAGATCTCGATATGCCAAATGTAATCGCATGAAATATACAGTAAAAGCCAGTGTGATGTGTGTGGCTACAACTTTCTGACTACACGTCGTCATATAACATATCAAGGATGCATCATCTTACTAGATTAACCATTTGACTTACCAATGCAGTGTGGAAAGAAAGAACTATTGGGACTGCGTATCCAAGCAATTGATGCCATGGTAATTTGTAGAACCTTATAAGCGAAAAAGAAGTTGAAGTGTGCCTGTACAAAGAGCTAGCGTAAGTTCAGTTACCTGCTTCTCAGAATTTTTGTTAGCCACTTATTGCAAAATTGTTCAATTATGTTGCTTGGCTTAATTTAGTTTGCTACTGATTACATAATGCCATAGCATGTTAATCCTATTATAGACTGTGCCTATCTATGTGTTTGATACTTACTATTAAGAATTACATGTTTGCCTGAACTTAAATAGCTACTTAAGCATGTAGATAGCTGGTCATATGTACTTCTAGGGTGCAGCAGAATTCACGTGTAATTTACGTTCTGAAACCTTGTTTGTTTAAATGGTTTGCTATTATCACTTGTAGCACTAGTAATGTTTGCATGTTCATAGATAGACAACTATCAGGTTTATATGAAGGACACTGTCTTTTAACTTATATCTGTTTTGGAATCATTTTGCTTACATCAAAGAAATTTACAAATGTCTGTGTTGCTGGTAAACGGTACCGACTTGTTACTTTAATACGTTGCCAAGTACTTGTTAGTTTTACTAGTTCATGTGTAATTAAATATGTTGCCAAAACTGGTTAGTTTTACTAGCTTGATGTTAGTTTCTTATGGCTCTTGCAAAACTTTATTTATTGATTGCTAACATTCAAGTTTGCAGGATCCAACTGAAACTCCGTTGGCACAATAGGTATGTTTTCGGAAACTTCCTTGTTTACGTGGTTTGCCGATGTAACTTGTTGATGTAATCATCTTACCAACTTCAAGTTTCTAGGATCCAATTGGAAGTCCAATTGCACAGCAGGTACATTTTCAAAAATATATTTTTGTAACAGGGTTGCTGTTGTAACTTGTTGCTCTAATCAAGTTACTGACTACTCAAATTTTCGGGATCCAAGAGAAACTCCAATGACACAACAGGTTCCTTTTGCAAAACTTGTTTGTTTAACTGCTTTGCTACTGCAACCGGTTGCTCTAATCACGTTACTGGCTACTCAACTTTTCAGGATCCAAGAGAAACTCCAATGCCACAACAGGTACCTTTTGCAAAACTTGTTTCTTTAACTGCTTTGCTGCTGCAACAACTGGTTACAATGATGTTAATAACTACTTTTCAGCATCCAATTGAAACCGTTTATTTCCTTGTTTGTTTAACTGGTTTGCTATTATAACTCCCAGTTTAGATGTTTTGCTAACTTCAGCTTTTCGGAATCCAATCAGAACTTTAATGGCAAAACAGGTTATCCCAAGATCAAAGAGCGAGGTCTCCATGGACGTTGTATCATCCCACAGCAGTGGCACCGGCCCAATCGTGCATCATGAATTGCCAACAGTTTATGCTCTAGAGGCTAAACTAGTGGTAGAAAGAGATTCTGCTTCTGCACTTAGAGATGAAGTTGACATGTTGAGGAAGCAAACAACACAATCACAAGCAGTACTCAAGACAACCATTAAATATTTGGTGGATTTCAAAATGAAGCAAGCTGAGACTGGCCGCATTATTAAGGTCCTGAAAGAACAAAGGAAATTAAATTCCCACTTGGTAAATTATAGGTGAAATGTTCTTTTCGTCGTTGAATAACCTTTGTGCTTTTTGTTTTTTGGTTTGTAATTTTATTTGAGCACAATTCTGTATTAATTGATAAGACTCGGAGACATTTCATTTTGATTGCTGTGCCAGACCTACAAATATGCCAATCGGGCTGAATGTGCATTCAGCAATAATAGTAGTATAGATGGACCATAAGTGGCACGCATCGGAAAGGGCCAAGATGTTGTACTAGGTTCGCTAAAAAAAGGATGCTCTTCTAGCAAAAAAAAGTACAGTGGCCTGGCTTATGTATGTTAGTTGATATTATTTATCCATATACTCTATAAGTGGTTATATGTCTATTAGTTTTGTACATTATTGGTTGATTGACTCGGTATTTGAATCTTGATACATCGCTTGTGTACATATCTAAATGGGAGTACACATTATGATGCGTGTGACATTTGAGTTGGACATAAAGTGTTCCAAATATTTGAATTCACCTTAAACTGGATTCTAGCTTCTGAATTCGAGTATCAGCATTTGTAAATCATATTCAGATATGACAGTGGAATACATCTTTGTTGTGCTTTTGAAGATATATAAAAACACATAGAATGATTTATAAAGATTCATATAGGAATACGAAATGGATTCGAATTTAGTTTCTAGGGTAAACGTGGATGCTTATTGTCCCAAAATTCAAAAGAAGCGGCAAAATGTCCACTCCCACGTCGGCTTCCCGAAGCCAAGTGTTTGGGAGATGGAAATTACTGTCTACCCTTACTCGGACAATCCATCGGCCCGATTTCCACGGCTCTCAATAGGGGTAGGTTAGTAACTTCAATTAGACGTGACACGACCGCCTCTGAGCCCATTCCGACACGGTGGGCGCCAAACATGGGCAGCAAAACACATTTGATTCAAGCTCGTCCGAAAGACCTATGTTTCTCCCTCCATTTCCTCATTCATCCACGGTGGGCGGCAAAACAAACTCGACTCGGCCGAAATCGATGTAGCCAAATATTTTCAATAGGGGCAGGTTTATAACTTCACTCAGGCGTGAAACAACCGCCCTACCTGTTAGCCCTGTTCATACACCATGGGCGCCAACCAGGGGCGCCAAAACACCCTCTCCTCGCTCAAAATCGCTCTAGGCAAATATTTCTCATATGTGATATTACCGTCCTATCCCCAACCGACGAGACGTCCAAATTTTAAACGGGGGCTAAGTTTGTAACTTTCCCATATTTCAGATAGGCGCGTCCCAAAAACATGGTTCCCCATACCTCTCCCTCCATTTTCCCATTCATACACCATCCGCGCCAGAACACCATCCCCACACCAGCCTCCACCGTCTGCCACCCCATCCCCACACCAGCCTCCATTGTCTTCCACCCCATCCATCGATGCCGTCCTCCACCCCATCCATCGCCGCCGTCCTCCACCCCATCCATCGCCACCGCCCTCCACCATGCCGGAGCGCCTACCAAGACCGCGTCGTCCACTGCTAGAGATGGACGTTTCTCATCCACAGCGACGGACTAAGAGCCTTGCATCGTGTCCTCTCGCTTCATCGGCGTCGTCATCCTATTTGCCGGGGCCGCTCACACGACCTTCTCTTCCACGGCAATGGGACTTATCCCCTGATGCACCTGTCTACAGTCGCAGATCTGCTTCAACGCCACCGACAGCCATCGCACCCCCGATGCCTACACGGCGCCGCAAGCGAGGTGGTACTTCATATCTCCACAACTTTTTGATCTCAACCAGAAAATAGATCGTAACCTGGTTACTATACTTTCTTGTCAGCTCTTAGAATTTAGTTCTTAGTTCGAAGCAAACAATGGATGCTAAATAGCATTTCCCTATTTTGCAGCTTTAAATCTGCCATGGCATAGTCATAATAGGGTTTAATTGATCATGCTTAGGATTTAATTGATCATGTTGGTTCCGTGGTGGTTTCTTTAATAGAAATCAGAGGGGAAACCCTCTTTTGCTCAAAAAAAATGCTTAGGGTTTCCCCCTAATACGTCTCCAACGTATCTATAATTTTTGATTGCTCCATGCTATATTATCTACTGTTTTGGACTATATTGGGCTTTATTTTCCACTTTTTTATTATTTTTGGGACTAACCTATTAACCGGAGGCCCAGCCCAGAATTGCTTTTTTTGCCTATTTCAGTGTTTCGAAGAAACGGAATAACAAACAAAGTCCAAACGGAATAAAACCTTCGGGAACGTGATTTTCTCACCGAACATGATCCAGGAGACTTGGACCCTACGCCAAGGCATCAGAGAGGCGGTCATGAGGGTGGGGGGCGCCCCCCCCCCTAGGGCGCGCCCCCTGCCTCGTGGGCCCCTCGGAGCTCCACCGATGTACTTCTTCCTCCTATATATACCTACGTACCCCCAAACGATCAGAACAGGAGCCAAAAACCTAATTCCACCGCCGCAACTTTCTGTATCCACGAGATCCCATCATGGGGCCTGTTCCGGAGCTCTGCCGGAAGAGGGCCGTCATCACGGAGGGCTTCTACATCATCATAGCCTCTTTGATGAAGTATGAGTAGTTTACCTCAGGCCTTTGGGTCCATAGTTAGTAGCTAGATGGCTTCTTCTCTCTTTTTGGATCTCAATACAAAGTTCTCCCCCTCTCTCGTGGAGATCTATTCGATGTAATCTTCTTTTTGCGGTGTGTTTGTTGAGATCGATGAATTGTGGGTTTATGATCAAGTCTATCTATGAATAATATTTGAATCTTCTCTAAATTCTTTTATGTATGATTGGTTATCTTTGCAAGTCTCTTCGAATTATCCGTTTGGTTTGGCCAACTAGATTGGTAGTTCTTGCCATGGGAGAAGTGCTTAGCTTTGGGTTCGATCTTGCGGTGTCCTTTCCCAGTGACAGAAGGGGCAGCAAGGCACGTATTGCATCGTTGCCATCGAGGATAACAAGATGGGGTTTATTTCATATTGCATGAATGTATCTCTCTACATCATGTCATCTTGCTTAAGGCGTTACTCTATTTTTAACTTAATACTCTAGATGCATGCTGGATAGCGGTCGATGAGTGGAGTAATAGTAGTAGATACAGAATCGTTTCAATCTACTTGTCACGGACGTAATGCCTATATACATGATCATGCCTAGATATTCTCATAACTGTGCTCAATTCTGTCAATTGCTCAACAATAATTTGTTCACCCACCGTAGAATACTTATGCTCTTGAGTGAAGCCACTAGTGAAACCTATGGCCCCCGGGTCTATCCTCATCATATTAATCTCCATCACTTTAATCTTGCTTTGCTTTTTACTTTGCCTTTACTTTTCACTTTGCATCTTTGTACCAAAAATACCAAAAATATTATATCTATCAGATCTCACTCTCATAAGTGACCTTGAAGGGATTGACAACCCCTAATCGCGTTGGTTGTGAGTAGCTGTCGTTTTGTGCAGGTACGAGGGAGTTGAGCGTGGCCTCCTACTGGATTGATACCTTGGTTCTCAAAAACTGAGGGAAATACTTACGCTACTCTGCTGCATCATCCTTTCCTCTTCGGGGAAATCCAACGCAAGCTCAAGAGGTAGCACCCCCTTTTATGATCACTATACGTGTCATAATAGCACTACTCCACCCATCAAGTTAAACAAGCTTAGTTCTTCAAATACAAATTTGATATTATTAAAACAGAGTCGTTTAATTGGTCAGCTAAATGTTCCTAATTTAGTTTCGAAAATGCATGTTCGCCGCTCGAGTATGTATCTCTACAGGGTGCCCAGGATGGGCCGAGGCCCACCCTGGGATTTTGGGTTGGCCTAGGCCCCAATTCCCCTCTGTTCTACTGTGCGCTTCCGATCTCTACTCGCCCCCAGCCGCCTACCTCGCCGGCGACTTGCCGTCCCCAGACGCATGACTCTAGGAGGAGACGCCAGACTAACAGCAGGTCAGGAGCCGCTCGCCCAACAGCGTCACCGCTGCCCGGGCGCGCCGTCGTGCCTACCTTCCCAATCCATTCAGGGCTCAGCCAACCTGATTTATCCTGAGATACGTCCTCAACACTCAGCAGCCACTCCTCATCACCCATTTTCTAATTGATTCATTACTCATTAGGCAGGACCATCATTAGGGTTTGTTGTGTGCTGAGTGCTACCTACACTTAATGGTTCATATGTATTTCAGTAATCTTTAGTACATGTAAAGTTCACAGGGTTTCAAAATTCCGGCCCTAGGAACAGACTAGTTATTTTGGATTGTTGGTCGTAGTGACATTGACCCAGATTACTACTGCAGACCATGTTTGTTGACAATTTTACTTGTCTTTCTTACTCATTCGATATGATATCCAATTATTCACATCGATTAGTTGCAAACAATAAGTGCTAGACAAACTTCTTGATTCAGATTTTGCATGACCTCTTACTACAGTTACAATTCTGCATACCTATCCTAGTAAGCTCACAACTAAATGATTGATTCACTACATCTATGTTTGCCTTGTCATATTTGTTGTCAATATTCTTTTAGGGTGGACCACCCTGTTTCAAAATACTGGAACCATAGACATGAGTGAATAGTATTTCTCTATGTGATCTCTTCCATCATGTGTGGGCAACGAGCACTGCATTGTATAGAAAGAAAGTGTCATTTCCAGCTTTTACATAGATTACGATCTTTTACATGGAATACAATCTGCCTACTTGCTTTGTGTCGCACTACCAGCACTCCACCCTTGAAGCTAAACATTATGCCACTGATAATTCCTTAGTTTATTTGTTCAAATACGAATTTGATATGATTCTAATGTTCCTACTTCAGTTTTGAAATGTGTGTCTGCCTGTTATAGGGACGTAAGAGGTTTGTATTTCTGTGTGTGGTCTGGTCAGCACGGTTGTGGGGTGAACTTTGCATATGCAGGAGTTTATAGGGAGACACTCTTCGAGTTGAATCCGCAATGCATTCCATAGATAATTGATAACCCACAAGTATAGGGGATCGCAACAGTTTTCGAGGGTAGAGTATTCAACCCAAATTTATTGATTCGACACAAGGGGAGCCAAAGAATATTCTCAAGTATTAGCAGCTGAGTTGTCAATTCAACCACACATGGAAACTTAATATCTGCAGCAAAGTGTTTAGTAGCAAAGTAATATGATAGTAGTGGTAACGGTAGCAAAAGTAATGTTTTGGGTATTTTGTAGTGATGATAAAAATAGCAACCGAAAAGTAAATAAGCGAAGAACAATATATGGAAAGCTCGTAGGCAATGGATCGGTGATAGAGAATTATGCCGGATGCGGTTCATCATGTAACAGTCATAACCTAGGGTGACACGGAACTAGCTCCAATTCATCAATGTAATGTAGGCATGTATTCCGAATATAGTCATACGTGCATATGGAAAAGAACTTGCATGACATCTTTTGTCCCTGTCGGTGTCAAAACCGGCGGATCTTGGGTAGGGGGTCCCAAACTGTGCATCTAAGGCGGATGGTAACAGGAGGCGGGGGACACAATGTTTACCCAAGTTCGGGCCCTCTCGATGGAGGTACTACCCTACTTTCTGCTTGATTGATCTTGATGATATGAGTATTGAAAGAGTTGATCTACCACGAGATCGGAGAGGCTAAACCCTAGAAGCTAGCCTATGATATGATTGTTGTTGTCCTACGGACTAAACCCTCCGGTTTATATAGACACCGGAGGGGCTATGGTTACACAGAGTGAGTCGGTTACAAGGGAGGAGATCTACATATCCGAATTGCCAAGCTTGCCTTCCACGCAAAGGAGATTCCCACCCGGACACGGGACGAAGTCTTCAATCTTGTATCTTCATAGTCCAATAGTCCGGCCAAAGTATATAGTCCGGCTGTCCGAGGACCCCTTAAACCAGGCTTCAATGACGACGAGTCTGGCGCGCAGATTGTCTTCGGCATTGCAAGGCGGGTTCCTCCTCCGAATACTCCATAGAAGATTTTGAACACAAGGATAGTGTCCAGCTCTGCAAAACAAATTCCACATACCACCGTAGAGAGTATAATATTTCCACAAATATAATCTGCTGACAACTTTTCATAACATGACATCACGCCATGGCCCCGGTTATAATTCGAACCATTTTTCTCAACCAGCTACTGCACATATTGTGAGGGGGTTTTCTTGGCACGTCTTGTCGAAGCAGAGATCGTGTCCCCTTATCCCGGGATCCTCATCAATATGGGTGTGGGTAACCCAACCGCGCCATCAATCACGACGCTTGGGGAATAAGCGGGTTTTACCAGGCAAGTGGGGAGGCACGCAGTTTCTGCCGCCCTTATAAAGGGATAAGGACTCCTCTTTTTTACCCACGCCTTCTTCTTCCCTGCCCATCCATTCTCACGCACTCAAGCTCCAGCGCCCAAGTTCGCATCTTCTCCACAAAAACACTCAGAACATGTCCGGGGCGGGAGGCAAGTGGATAGCCTCCTCTGTTACGGAGGAGAACATCACGAAGCTCCGGGAAGCCGGATACCTGGCCGCAGATATCGCGCACCGACTCCCAGGCGCGGGGCAGATCGTTCCTACCCCCGAGCCCCACGAAAGGGTTGTATTCCTTACCCATTTCGTCCGCGGGCTGGGATTTCCCCTCCACCTATTTGTTCGCGGGATCATGTTCTACTACGGGCTGGACTTCCATGATCTGGCCCCCAATTTCATCCTCAACATCTCGGCGTTTATCGTCGTGTGCGAGGCCTTCCTCCGCATCAAGCCCCACTTCGGCCTATGGCTGAAGACCTTCAATGTTAAACCGAAGGTGGTGATCGCCTAGCAAGCGGAGTGCGGAGGCGCCATGGTGGGCAAAATGCCCAACGTCACCTGGCTCGAAGGCTCCTATGTGGAGACCGTAAAGGGGTGGCAATTGGGGTGGTTCTACATCACCGAGTCGCGCGGCACCAACTGGGCGGCGGCCCCCAGATTCCGATCCGGCATCCCCATGCGGCTCACCTCCTGGAAAGAGAAGGTCTTATCTTGGGGCTCATCGGTGGAGCTGACCAGACTCCAGAACTGTGTTAAAAAACATGATAAGCAAGAAAATCAAGCTTTTCAACGTGGTCCAGGTCATGCTCTTCCGCTGGATCCTCCCGTGTCAAAGACGGGCATTCAATATGTGGGAGTTCGACTCGGCAAGGCACCAGACACTGCGAGAGCTCTTCGACACGACGCGCCAGGACATCTGGAGGGTGCTGTTCAAGTCTGCCGAGGTACCTCCTTCCCTTACCGAGGACCGCGGACTTAGTGCAAAGTGCCCTGCTAATTCGGTAAGCTCCTTATATCTCATAAGGTGTTTCTTTCCCTAGTATAATTATGTGAGGGGTCTGAACCTCCACCTTATTTGACAGGAATGGGTCGCGACAGCAGAGCGGATCGATTGTCCGGCCCCACTGCCCGAAGATCCAGCAAGTACTTTCCTGATGGAGATGCTGGTTCCGGCACCCTACGAGGCGCCGGAGAAGAAGGCCAAGAAGAAGGCCGCGGGGACCAGGAAAGGTCTCTGGTGCAAGGTTGTATCGGAATCGTCATCCGATAACACCGAGATGCCATCCTCCCCCGAAGACGAGGAGGAGGAAGAGGAAAATTCTCCCCATCCAGCCGGGGGAGATAATAAAAGGAAGGTCGCCCCATCCGGGGAGGCCGAAGGGTCCAAGAAGGGAAGATCCCTCCTTCCGGACCACTCCACCACGGCCGCGTTCAACGATGAGGAGTGCTTGCCCAGGGACAAGCCCCTGGCGAAGTCGTAAGTATCCGGATACCATAACAGTTCTGGTATATTTCGTTTTATTGTTTCTTATCATGCCGAACATGATCATGCAGCCCACCCAAGGACCGTCTCGACGTATTGTCTTCGGATGGGTCTCTGGGCCTGTCGGAGATGAACAGTGATTCGCTCCCGACCGCCTCCTCCCCCCGTCCAACGGACGACGCCGAGGTGTTGTCCCGAAGGGCACCAAGCCAAGGGAAGGTAGTTCAGGGGGGGGCCCAAGGCGACCTCCCAGACGTCGGGCGCATGGGAGGCAAGGCTCCCATGGGCCCTAATGACGGGGGCAGCAAGTCCGGCCCTCGGCCGAATACTGCGTCGGAACCTCCCATGGTTCCGGACTCTGTCGGGCGACCCCTCACTAAGGGGGGCGAGCCGTCTGTGCCGATGGCCTCTGTCCATCCAGAGGCACCGGACAACTTGCTGGAAGCGCTTCGCAGCGCTTCCATTGACGAAGAGCACCGCACTATCATGAGTGCGGTGGCAGAGAAGGTTCAGTCCGCTAAAAGCAGACTGACTGAAGCCTGTGCCAGCCTCCTAACAGGCTTTGAGGTAAGTAATCAATTTATAAAAAAATGTTATAGCATAGATAGTAGCCCCTGATGCTCTGTTTGGCGTTCGCAAAGAAAGGCCGAACAGAGGATCAAATAATAATCACAGGAGTCTAATCAAAATATGTCTTATGCGAATAAGCAGGCTTCGCTGCTGGCCGCTGCCGCTCGCACTGCAGAGGTCTTCGCACTGAAGCGAGACCTTGAGCGGTCTGAAAAAGTGCTCGGCCTTACCAAGAGGCAGCTCGAAGAGAACAAAGGTAAGTAATACCCGTCCGTATATTGATAAGGAATAAAAAATAATGTGGTTGTTAAGTCACAGGATCATCATGAATTTTGCTAGGGGCCACGACCGAAGTGGCGGCCCTGAAGGAGGCGCTGTCCGAGGCCGAAGACAAAGCGGCCAAGGAGCGCACCGAGCGCGAGAAGCAAGAGGCTCGAGTCGGTGAGGTGCAGCAAGAGCTCCAGGATTTCGTCAAAAAAATACGAGTCCTTGGAGTGTGACTCTAAGACGCAAGGGTCTGAGCTTGTGAAGGCCCTTGAGAATGCAAAAAATGCCAAGGCCGAAGCCCACAAGGCCCTCCAGGAGCTTCAGGCGATCCAGAAGATAGCAGCGGGTAAGGAATTCATTATGCAAAGGCCTTGACCTTTCCAAGAATGGCCATCTCAAATAGTTGCTTCTTCATTTCTTCTAGCTTCGCCTTGAAAACATGAACGACAATGTCTGGCGATCTTGTGGTGTTTGTCCAAACTGTAGTTCACATGTGATCTCTTCCCAGTTGGGGTTGCATGACATTGTGAGGAATACATCTGGTTTTCCATATTTTCTAACTAAAGCCATAGCATCTAGATACCAACGAATTTTATCTCGTGGCCCTCCAATAAATGATGATGCAAGTACTCCCCGTTTTCCGATTGCATCTCCATTCTATTCTCCGGCTTGAATGCTGTCTAGAAGGCCTTGGTATAGATCCGCCCTTATTTTGTTTTGATGGTGCCACATGTAATACAGTCTGGAGCTTTCAATCTTTATGTATGTATCTACAGCAAACTGCTGGAAAAGCCGTCCGCCGTGCAATATTGGGTTGAATATGCTTGGTCGTGTATGGAATTTATAGCAGTAGTATTCTTTCATGCTTAGCCACAGGCCGTTGGCAGAATCTGTGCAAATATTGCGACATAAAAAAGTTAGTTAAATTGAATTTTGAATATAATAGTATATGAAAAAAAATCATGTGTCATCATCATTACTGATATTATCAGCACCAATATCTTCCTCTTTTATATTCCTCTTTGGGATTTTCCTATGCCAACCCAGTTCAGCTCTTGGAAAGAATAGAGGGTACGACAACGAATCATAGCACCTGTATATGATCGAATGTGCTCTATTTCGTTGTTGTTTCCATGTAGTATTACATTCCTGTCATAAGTTCTTTCATTTCCTTCAATCCACACTGCAGCTACCTCCGAATTTATTGGCGCGTTGTATGTTCTCTGGTCCAATCTTTGGTCCAGGTTTAAGATGAGTCTGTAGTCCTCAAGGTTTTGGGCTCGTCCCAAACTCCTAAACTGTTGAGAGTATGGGTTATCCCATAGGATGTCGGTTATTATCCCGATCACATGCTTGTCTTGCTCGTACATTTCCTCGCGGCAACGGCGGTACCGATGCTCTAAGCTTGGATCATCGTCGTAGAAGTATAGCTCCACATGCTTTGGATCTGATCAACTATTACCAAATGAGTGTATGTTGTGATAGATCTGACCATGTGCCCGAAAGGTGTAAATACCACCAGATGGTCGCATGTCAGTTGTGTCTCTGTCAAGATGGCAATATAGAGTAGTAAACGAGAAGTGGCCATTGAAAAATCTTATATTGTTCCAAAAATGTCTTGCGTCAAAGTCGTTGCTTGTCCAAAGTCTTATGAGTTCAGGTGGTGTATCTGCATTGGCTAGTCTTATCTGTCCTTTTCTGCAGCATAATCCCTTAGTTTCATACTTGAATTTTTTGCATGGCAGAATCTGCAATTTCCTTCCGTTTTGAGCACGTGTGGTTTTTTGGGTATGTTGCTATAGAAGAAATCATAAGGATCAGGGTTGTGTATTTCCTCGCCTTCTTTGATTTCAATTTCCACTTCTCCGTCCCATTCTAGTTTGGTTTGTAGCATAAAAGTTAGTACAGAAGCAATATAATGATTAAAATATATTTAAATTCTATTGAGCATACCTTGACCAGAGAACATGTATTCGTCCTCGTTTATGTCCTCTTCAAATATGACTTCATTATTACCTGTGTTGCAATTTTTTATTGTATAATATATTTCTTTGGATTTCATAAGAACATATATGGAATTGATGACCTTACCTTGATCGTCATTATTGATTGATTGTGTTGGTGTATCTACTTCACTCATGGTTGCATCATCCTCACATATAATCTCATCCTTAACTGTGTAGTAATTAATTATTTGTTTATATATATATGTAATTTTTTATTGCATAAAAATATATAGGAACTTTTATAACCTTACCATGAACATCATTGTATAATGTTTGTATTCGTGCATCTACTTCTTTGATTGCTGGAAACATTGAAGACGGGGTGTCTGGCCACAATGCCACCTTATTTTGATCGTCATTGTAGAATGTTTGTGTTGGTGTATCCGCTTCTTTTATGCTTGGAAACATTGATGAGGGGATGTATGTCCATAAAATATGGTTAGTTCTACAAACATTTGTATATTTATTTTGAATGCGAGTATTGTGTGAAATTTAGAGTATTACCGTAAATCATTTCTTCTGGTTACTGTAGAGGTTCTATGTCATAGTCGCCGGTTTCCGTCATAGATACATCTTGTTTCGATGATACATGCCTCTATCTTGTCGTGAATTCTTTGTTACGACGGTGTAGCAATGTTTGCCTTTCTCCTGGTGTGACATGCTTTCTATATTTAGGAAAGGTGGAAGCACCAACTTCTTTTTCAGTTGCAATATAGGCAGGGTTCTCTAGTGCAATAGAGTCTTTGCTTGTTGTGTTGTGTTTCAATTCATTGATATGTTCTATTCTAGCTTTCTTTTGTTTCGGCTGCATTTTTGCATATATCTGCCTTTGTTGTGCGCATGTTTTTTCTTTCTTTTGTTGATAGGCTTCACGGCATTTTTTGAGTTTTTCCTCTCTTTTTTCATCGGCCATTTGTTCATAGCGCTCTCTGTCTCGTTTCCTTCTTCTTTCCTTAGCATCCATCTCTGGAGAATGTGATCAAAATGCTTGCCTGCGAGTTTTGGAAGTGTAAGAAATATTAGAAATGGAAAATGGATTAAACTTGTATATGTCAGTTCAGTGTGCATTCTAGTCCAATAATTGCATCTATTTTTTCCTTATCAACAATGATGTTTAAATATGATTCAGTGTGTCATATATAAAATCTTGTAAATTTGTTGCTCAAAGTACGGTTTGCTGCACTATTTGTTCGGAAATTTCAAATTGCTAATGATAAACTTATTCATTTCATGACAGGCGCCGTTGTTCATAAAGATGTTGAAGAATTCGCAAAAAGAAAAACATGTTGAAGGATGTCGTATATGAAAATACGCAACAAAAATACATGATGTTAAGCTGACTTGGGAGCTTAGCAGCTTAATTGAACCAAAGGTATCTAGAAGGCGACGTGTGAAACTGATTCTATTTAATTGAACTGAAGACTTGAGATTGTGTAAGAATCATGTGGAGATACAGGTGTATTTGTAGCACCAGCGATACCTGCCTCCAAGTAGGTTTCGGCCTCCTGTATATATCTAAGTAGGATTCAGACTCTTTCATTGAGTATATTTTCTGAGTGTTATTTTGATACTGAGTGGGACTGACTATGGCATGTACGTATACACGGCCCGGTATGATGTGGCCCTGGACGTGAACGTGGTGTATGTGGTGTATGTATCTAAGTAGGATTCAGACTCCTGTATGTATCTAAGTAAGATTCGGACTCTTTCATTGAGTATATTTTTTGGGTGTTATTTTGATACTGAGTCGGACTAACTATGGCATGTACCGAGACACTGCATGATGACGGGACCCGCCTCACAGAATGAAGCTAAATTCTGAATAAGTGTTTGCATACAGAATAGAGATAATTAAAGTGATTAAATATGGCGTCGTATCCTATGAATCCACTAATTTTGTGCATCCGTGCATCCAAAGAGTTTTTAACCGGCCGATCTAATTCTGTATCCCTATGAATCCTCAAGTTTCATGTATCCCTACATCTGGATCCTTTCAGTCGTCTGATCTAAATCGTCGCGTTAGAGCTGATTCCAGTGTATTTTTTCAAAAACAAGCCCGCAACCTATCTAAGTTAGAGCATCTCCAGCCGTTCGGCCCCCTAGGGCATTAAAAAGAGCGGTCTGAGGGCGAACTGGCGCTAGTTCGGCCCCTGTTGGCGACCTAACTCCCAGTCACGCCCCCAGGCGCTGCCCCCAGGACGCGAAAAAAATTGAACTTGGTCTTCCCGCTCACAAAAGACGCTACAAGTCGGGCGATCGCAAGCCACAGTTCGGCGTACAAAAAATAGAGCGGCAGAAGTTCGCGTGCGCATCACTCGGCGGGCTCTGCCCCAGGCGTCGGCGGAGTTAGCGTGCGCAGGCTTGGCGGTGTCGGAGCAGCCTCTGCGCTGGGCGGTGTCGGTGTGGCTTCGGTGGTGCTGGGCGTCGTGGAGGCGTAAGCGGGCGGGCTTGGCGGCGGCGGCGGCGTGTGCGTCGGCGTCGGTGTCGGCGTGTGCGTCGGCGTCGGCGTGTGCATCGGCGTCGGCGGCCTTGTCGAGGGAAGCTGGTTCAGGATAAGGTCGCGCTCCGCCAAGTACCACGCCTTGAGCGCCTCGTCGGTGCTCTGGAGCATGTCCGCCCCGCCAGCAGGAAAGCCAGGTCAGTGTTTCTCTTCTTCGCGGCGACGTTCGTCCAGAGCAGGTCGAGCTTGACGGCGCTGCTCGACATCAACGCCGACCACCGCGCCTCGGTCTTCTCTTCACGAAGGACGGCCCGGGCCCGCGCGTCGGCGAGGCAGTGCTCGGTGGCCGTGTCGGCGTATTTCCCCTTCTTGGCAACTTTGTTGCCGTCCGGCCGCCCTTCCGATGCGCCAGGAGTCGGCGCGTCCGGCTTGTAGGTCTCCTTGGCCTTGTCGAGGGTGCGCCGGACTTCCGCCCACTTCTCGCACTTGTCAATGCGCTTGTAGACGTGGAGGTACTTGAATTCGGCGTCGTTGTTGCTCTGCCGGTACAGGGTGAACATGCGCAGCAACTGCGCGGAGGGACAAACAGTTGACGCGCGTACACGGCGAAGAGAGGTGGGAGGCTGGCGTGGCATACCTGATCCTCGACGCTGGCGCCGCTCTCCGGGCGAGCCGCGACCTCCTCGACGCCCCCATTCCATTTGTTGCACGCCCCCGGGATACGCCCCCAATGGTTCACCATTGCCTTGGAGCCGCGCTGCATGTAGACGCCTTTGAAGTAGGGGTCGACGAGCTTGCGCTCATCGAACTCAGCCTTGATGCGGTCCCAGTACGTGTCAACGCTCTGGTTCGTGCCGGTCGTTGGGTCGAGGCAGACGACTATCCATACTTCGGCGAGGCATTCCTCCTCCTTGGACGCCCACTTGATGCGCGGCTCGCCTGTCCTGGACGCCCGCTTCTTCTTGCGCCCCTTCGCCGTCGCAGGCGTCGGCTCCTCCTCCTCCTCCTCCTCCTCGTCCTCCTCCTCCTCCTGCTCCTCCTGCTCGTCCTCGCCGTAGACGTAGCCGAGCTCGCCGTCCATGCCGCCGCTGAGATCCACCACCTCGTCCTGGGTGACGAACCCGGGAGATGCGGTGGCCGCGACCGAACCTGTCGCGATGATGTCGTCCATGTCGGCCTTGGTCTCGTCGGTGTCGCTGAGGTGCGAGAAGGGCATCGGGCCACGGCGTAGCGGGGGCGTCCGGGAGGAGGCTGTTGGAGAACGTTGCAGAAAACAAAAAATTTCCTACTCGTTTCACCAAGATCCATCTAGGAGTTCATCTAGCAACGAGTCATCGGATGCATCTACATACCTTTGTAGATCGCGAGCGGAAGCGTTCAAAGAACGGGGATGATGTAGTCGAACACGACGTGATCCAAATCACCGATGACCAAGCGCCGAATGGACGGCACCTCCGCGTTCAACACACGTACGGAACGGGAGACGTCTCCTCCTTCTTGATCCAGCAAGGGGAAGGAGAGGTTGATGAAGATCCAGCAGCACGACGGCGTGGTGGTGGATGCAGGGCGTCACAGTAGCAGGGCTTCGCCTATACTACGAGAGAGAGACGTAACGGGGAGAGAGGGAGGTGCCAAGGCTGAGGTGTCAAGTCCCTCCTCTCCCCCACTATATATAGGAGGGCCAAGGGGGTGGTGCGCCAGCCTAGGAGATCCAATCTCCTAGGTGCGGCAGCCAAGGGGAGGTTTCCCTTCCCCCCAAGGCACCTAGAGGTGCCTTCCACCATTGGGACTCTTCCCTTAAGTGGAACCCTAGGCGCATGGGCTTTTGGGGCTGGTGCCCTTGGCCCATCTAGGCCAAGGCGCACCCCCTACAGGCAATGTGGCCCCCCGGGACAGGTAGCCCCACCCGGTGGGCCCCTGGGACCCCTCCGGTGGTCCCGGTATAATACCGATAACCCCGAAACTTGTCCCGATGGCCGAAACAGCACTTCCTATATATAATTCTTTACCTCCGGACCATTCCGGAACTCCCCGTGACGTCCGGGATCTCATCCGGGACTCCGAACAACATTCGGGTTACTGCATATACATATCTTCACAACCCTAGCGTCACCGAACCTTAAGTGTGTAGACCCTACGGGTTCGGGAGACAAGCAGACATGACCGAGACGACTCTCCGGTCAATAACCAACAGCGGGATCTGGATACCCATGTTGGCTCCCACATGCTCCACGATGATCTCATCGGATGAACCATGATGTCGAGGATTCAATCAACCCCGTATGCAATTCCCTTTGTCAATCGATATGTTACTTGCCCGAGATTCGATCGTCGGTATCCCAATACCTCGTTCAATCTCGTTACCGGCAAGTCACTTTACTCGTACCGTAATGCATGATCCCGTGACCAGACACTTGGTCACTTTGAGCTCATTATGATGATGCATTACCGAGTGGGCCCAGTGATACCTTTCCGTCATACGGAGTGACAAATCCCAGTCTTGATCCATGTCAACCCAACAGACACTTTCGGAGATACCCGTAGTATACCTTTATAGTCACCCAGTTACGTTGTGACGTTTGGTACATCCAAAGCAATCCTACGGTATCCGGGAGTTACACGATCTCATGGTCTAAGGAAAAGATACTTGACATTGGAAAACTCTAGCAAACGAACTATACGATCTTGTGTTATATTTAGGATTGGGTCTTGTCCATCACATCATTCTCCTAATGATGTGATCTCGTTATCAATGACATCCAATGTCCATAGTCAGGAAACCATGACTATCTGTTGATTAACGAGCTAGTCAACTAGAGGCTTACTAGGGACATGTTGGTGTCTATTATTCACACATGTATTACGATTTCCGGATAACACAATTATAGCATGAATAAAGACAATTATCATGAACAAGGAAATATAATAATAATGCTTTTATTATTGCCTCTAGGGCATATTTCCAACAGAGGCGTAGGCGGGCAGCGAGTAGTTGTATGGAGGGTACTGCACGTCGGCGAAGGCGGGAGAGGGCATGCGCTGGGCCGGGTATTCATGGGGAAGGTGACGTTTGGGTTGAACCCACCGTGCGCGTCCCCGTCGGCGTGGCCCGGCGAGGGCGATCCCCATGGTTGCGGAGAGCCGACGCCTAGCTGACCTCAGGGCGCGTACTGGGCGTGGCTTCCAGGTGGATTCATCATCCCCGCGCGAGTCGCATCGGTCTCGATTTGGTCCGCCGAGTCAGCCGCAGCCGCGCGCGCCGCGTTGCCGCGGGCCTTCTTGACGATGGCCCTGTTCCGCCGGTCGGCGGTGACAGCCTCCCGCCGCTGAACTTCCGCCCTCTACTCGGCGTTTGACATGCCCGGTGGCTTGATCGGCGGTGCCCTCGGCTTCCTCTGCTTTGGCTGGGCGACGGAGGCGGTCGCGGTTGCCCGCCGTGCGGGGGGCGACGTACTTCTTCGGTGGCATGGCGGCCGGCTGGGAGGGAGGCGAGCAGGAGGAAGGAAGAGTACGGGAGGGAAGTGGGGAAAACGCGGGAATAAACGGCGGGAAGAAACGGCGGGAAGAGGCGCTCGCCTCGCCGATAAGGCGAATCCACAGCCCTTTTCGCTTGTGCTGGCGCCCCCTCAGGAAGCCGGGTTCGGCCTGGGTCTGCCGGCACCAGTTTCACCCCGAGCCGCCGAAAAACAGGCTTCTAGGGACGTGACTGGACCTTTTTTTGACACCGGCGCGGCAAAATTGACTAAAGAGGGCCTGTTGGGGCGCGGCTGGAGATGCTTTTAGACCTGCAAATTTGCACGGGCACCCCTGTCCAACCCCACGTCGCAGATCCGATCACTACGGCGGCGACCCGCGGCCAAAGACGGAGACCTCGCCGTGCGCCCTAAACACCAACGACACAGGATACTGATCGATTGCAGTTGGTTCATCTCGATCTCCTGACGCGGCCGCCGTGTACTTCTTGGTGTGAGGTACGCATGTCAGGGTGACTTGATTTTCTCCCGATGCCCGAGCGATCTGGAGCTAAGGTGCCTCACCTAGGGACTACCAGGTAGCTAGCTCGCCACGACTCACAACACGCAAACACACACATGCAGAATTGGTGTGGATGGCCATGGTTGACCAGATCAATAGACCGTCTTCTCTTATAGCTTTGCCTAACTAGTATAGAAAATTATTAATTTATTAAAAGGTGAGCAGCCAGATTTTTGATTGGCTGGTGGCGTATGAGATGTGGCCAAAATATGGATTTCATATACTGTACATGAGTGATTCTCATTTCAGAGGCTAATTCTGTATCTGTTTGTGTCTTTGTGCAGCAATGCAATCTACCAATAGCTTGAGGAGGAAAGATTTACCACACCAAAGCAAGTGTTCCTCTCCCCGTGAGTCAATTGCTTCCTAGTTGTATATACTTCAGTTAGTTATACACAATGGTGCTTACTAATTCATTGTTTATGTTTAAGTGTTCGTCTTTTACACCGGAATGTGAAGAGAATTTGAAGCCTAGTTTAGGCATGCCATTTGAAGGATTAGAGGCTGTTGAGAAGTTCTATAAGTTTTATGCACATGAAGTTGTGTGGTAATGATACCTACAAGATAGAATCATGGGTTGAGCACCACAATCATGGTCACTTGATCAGATCAAATTGTCGAGTTATTGAGAGTGCAAAGAATGCATTCTACACATGTAACAAAGCAAGCATACACACCTGTCAGACATACAGGCTTCTCCAAGTCAGCGAGGCACACTAGGCAAGAGGAATATGAGGCATTTATTGGTTGCAACATCCCTACTCAAGTTAACATACACCCGCCAAATGATGTTCGTTCGGCAAGGAGAAGTAAAAGAATAAGGAGAGGAAAGGAGATGAATGGGGAAGAACTGAAAAAGAAGAACGAAGAAGCCAAGGCCAAGGTCGCACGCTCGTGCAAGACGTGAAACCAAGTAGGGTTTCATGATAATCGCAATTGTCCAGAGAAAAAGGGTCAAGGAAAAGAAGTCATGAATGTGCATGACATGCATACAAATTGTGCATCATGAAAGCTACACCTCTTGCAAGAAAAAAATGCTTTATCAATAGTATTGTTTTATTGGATGTATAAAATTTCTTCGTGTAATGGATCAAATAATTATTTTGTCCAACTGTTTGTCTTAGTGGTGAGCAGTGTAGAGAGAATATTTGGTGCAACTCATTGTATTCCATGGAGTAGGTTACATTATATACACAGGATGTCTTGCGTGACAAGGTAACTAATCCTACCATATCTCTAGGAGTTAGCTATACAAGGCTAGAGAAGATAAGATTAGAAATACAAGATATGTCACGTTCAACACCCCCCCGCAGTCGAAGCGTCGGCGTCGGTGATGCAAAGACTGGAACGAAACTCCTGGAACGCAGCGGTTGGAAGCCCCTTGGTCATAATGTCGGCAAACTGCTGGGTGGTCGGTACATGAAGAACACGAAGCTGACCCAACTGTACCTTCTCGCGGACGAAGTGAACATCAAGTTCAATATGCTTGGTGCGCTTGTGCTGCACCGGGTTGGCCGCGAGATAGGTGGCCGAAACATTATCACAGTAAACCACCGTGGCTTTCGGGATGGAAACCCGAAGTTCACCAAGTAACTGACGGAGCCAACATGTCTCGGCAACAACATTGGCAACAACACGGTACTCGGCCTCGGCACTCGAGCGGGAGACGGTGGGCTGCCGCTTGGAGGACCAAGATATGAGAGAGTCACCAAAGAAGACACAATATCCCGATGTGGACCGTCGAGTGTCAGGACAGCCAGCCCAATCCGCATCAGTGTAAGCAAGCAGCTCGGTGGAGGTAGAAGCACGAAGACGAAGACCAAAGGTCGGTGTGCCACGAATATACCGAAGAATGTGCTTGACCAAGGACCAGTGAACATCACGGGGCGAGTGCATATGCCAGCAAACCTGCTGAACTGCAAACTGAATGTCTGGTCTGGTGAGCGTGAGATACTGAAGAGCACCAACAATACTGCGGTATAGAGGGGCATCAGTAGCAGGTTGCCCAGCAGTGGCAGAAAGCTTCGGCTTTGCCTCGGCAGGAGTGGCAGCAGGCTTGCAGTCGGTCATGCCAGCACGATCCAGCAGATCAAGAACATACTGTCCTTGATGGAGAAAGAATCCAGAGGCATCACGTCGCACATTAATGTCGAGGAAGAAGTGCAAAGCGCCCAAGTCCTTCAGCCGAAACTCAGAACCAAGATGACCGATGATGTCGCGAAGTATGTCCACGCGAGAGGCGGTGATGACAATGTCGTCAACATACAGAAGAAGCATGGCGACATGATCAGCTCGATGAAGCACAAATAGCGACGTGTCCGAGGTGGTGCTGCGAAACCCAAGGGCAGTGAGAAATGCTGCAATGCGGTGATACCAAGCACGAGGCGCCTGCTTCAGACCATAGAGAGACCGTGAGAGCAAGCAGACATCATCAGGCCGAGTGGGATCAACGAAACCAGTGGGCTGCTGACATAGAACACGCTCCTGGAGATGACCATAAAGAAATGCGTTGTTGATGTCGAGCTGATGAACAGGCCAATGACGAGATGCAGCGAGCTGAAGAACGACGCGTATCGTGGCGGGTTTGACAACCGGAGAAAAGGTCTCCGAGAAATCAACACCAGCACGTTGCGCAAAGCCATGAACAACCCAGCGGGCCTTGTACCTGTCCAAAGAGCCATCCGGAAGGAACTTATGCCGAAATACCCACTTGCCAGTAATAATGTTAGCACCAGGGGGACGGGGAACCAGCGTCCATGTCCAGTTGGCGACGAGGGCATCATACTCAGAGCGCATGGCGGCAAGCCAGTGCGGGTCGCTCAACGCAGAGCGCACCGAGCGCGGCACAGGAGAGACGACCGTGACACTAAGGTTGTGATAGCGAGGATTCGGTTACCGGATCCCGTCCTTGGCGCGTGTCACCATGGAATGATGAAGCGGCGGGGGTGGTGGCCGAGGCCGCCGTCGAGGCGGAGCCACAGCCTCTGGAGATGGAACCGCCGAGGATGACGGCGTGACCGCGGCCGAGACGGCGGGTGACGAGGCCGCAGGTAGCGATGACGAATCTGCGGGCAAGGCCGCAGTTGGCAGCGTTAGGGACGGCGACGAGGCCATCGGCGAAGCCGCAGGTGGCTGTACCAACAGCGGCGACGGAACCGCGGACGAGGCCGCGGGTGACCGTCAAGACGACGGTAACGAGGCCGCGGATGGAGCCGCGGGTGGCGGAGTGACTGCAGGCAGCGAGGAGGCCGCGACACGTATGGGTGACGCCGACCGAGGTAAGGCCGGCTCCTCCTGAGCCGGTGAGGGAGACCCCGCCGAGAGGCCGGAGGGGCCCGCCAAAGAGGAGGGCGGGCGCGGCGATGGGAGCGAAAGAGCTCCCCGAGACCGCCGAGTGGGAGCGTCCACGGTCAGAGCTGCTGTCGATGAAACCTGCTCAAAGGGAAAAACAGCTTCATCAAAGTAAACATGCCGTGAGACGAACACTTGACGAGAGACCGGGTCGTAGCAGCGAAAGCCTTTGGTGTTGGGTTGGTAGCCAAGAAAGACACAAGCGAGAGAGCGTGGTTGACGGTGCCCTAGACTAGGGGATACTCACCACGTCGTCTCCCAATCTATTAGATTGGGCCGAGGACCCCCGTGGTCGTATACTCATGGGCCAGTTCGGACGGCTACCGCATACAAGGAAGATTCCACAAGACTTGGCGATCAAAATAAGGACTTCTCCCCACCGGCGTATTCGGCTAGGACTCTTGTTACCCTAGGCCTCCGGTGCATTATATAAACCGAGGCCAGGCTAGTCGATAGATATACAATACATACAACAATCATATCATAGGCTAGCTTCTAGGGTTTAGCCTCCTTGATCTCGTGGTAGATCTACTCTTATACTACCCATATCATCAATATTAATCAAGCAGGAGTAGGGTATTACCTCCATCGAGAGGGCCCGAACCTGGGTAAAAAACATCGCGTCCCTTGTCTCCTGTTACCATCCGGCCTTGACGCACAGTTCGGGACCCCCTACCTGAGATCCGCCGGTTTTGACACCGACATTGGTGCTTTCATTGAGAATTCCGCTGTATGATCGACAAAAGGATCGATGGCTCGCCTGCAGATCAACTGCGACTTCGGCATCTTCGTCACCAGCTCGACTGGTCACCTTCGTTCGACCAAGAATTGCGCCCCGTGTTCGGATCACCATGTCCGGACGAGGGCCTTCGTCAAACATCAACTCCGATCTCTATCAAGATCACGGAGGAATCATCTATGGAGCTCGGGGGCTCAACGTCAACATTGCCCTCGAGCGACCGTGCTGTTTTTCTGGACAGCGAACTCGTATCTGCCACCACCATCTCCTCGAGTATCGTTTTGACGATCGCTTTGGTGGAATTGTGCGGAATTGAGTCTACAACAACCCTGGAAAATTTCGTCGAGTTCCGATGGAGGAATCTCTGGCAATCCACGATATACCGGAGCCCTGTCAAATCTGGACGGGAATTTGGATGAGTTTAGGGCGTGGTGTCCAGCTTCTAGCTCGGACATCCTTTGGAAGATCCAACCGTTGATCGGCTGCGGAATTCCTATATCTACCACCTCTCAAAATTCCGGCTCGATCCGACCGTCCAAAATCCGGGAACCTTCCGATTAGTGCATCACTTTTCGGATCTGTTTTCTGCGCGAAAACGAATCCGACCCGGGTTCATCTTTTTTATGAACAGGATTTCGGACATCCCTTTTGAAGGAAGTTTTGTATGGGGTATTGTGTTTTGTTCCCTAACACATCCCACTAACTGTACGATCTTTTGAACATGATCTTCAACATCATGCTGGTGTCAAACCAGTCCGGCAATATTACTCCATGGCTGCCGACCTGCGCTAGACACGGCGTCACTTTGTTGAGCCGAGCTCAACTTCTTCGGATCATCATCTCGGCAAGCCGAACAAGAGCCCGGCATCGCGAAGGATAAATCATCATCAACATCGCTGCCCCATGGATTACACGGAGCGGGCATACCGGCATCGCCGCACGGTCGCTTCATCAAGCCGGCATCGACCACGTCACGACCTGCATCGACAGGGCCGCACTATTGCTTCTTCAAGCTGGTGTCCATCACGCCGACCTAATTCGACTCATCGGCTGACATCGAGGCTTCGACATCTCGGCTGGACCGGGGGCTTCGCCATCTCTTCATCAACCTACTCCGGACACTTTGGCGTCACTAGCCAACCAGCTCCATCACGTTAGCTGGGCCGAGGGCTTTGCCTCGGCGAGTCAACCTTTACCAGTATTGCCATGCCGTCGTTTTATCGCCCATCAGGCAATGGGTGTGCGGAGTGAGTCCCAATTTTAGGAATCACCTTCCTTCGGATTGCTACAACAAATAAACCAGGTGCTATTAATCCCAGTATTTTTTGCTTGTTTGGGTTCATTTTTCCCAAGGAATTATTACTCTGGTTTGTTCAGGTCTATCAAATGGTGGCTGCATTAACGACAGTCGCATGGTGGTTCGGTCAGTTTCCGTACATAGTCCGGCGAACGCCGCATCCGGAGCTCGGACCGACCTGTGAATTCAGGCTTTGCCACGCCCTTACCGCATCACGCCGACGCCCTGCATCGACATTGACTTCGGCGCCAGGCCATATTTCTTTTATTACTCACTTTGCATAAATTATTGATTATGCAACGATTTTTTTTTAATTATCATTATTACTATTATCTCCGGTTTGCACTATTTTTTGTGCACAGGAAAATGATCCGGGGACTTCGGTGTCACTCTGCCGGTCTGCATTGATCGTGCTATGTCACCACTTCGGCGTGTCAAGCTCTCCGCTCCGCCACCTCGGGACCGGCTTGAGGGATGGAACCTTGCCCCGCATCAAGCTCGGACCGCGTCATCAATACCGAACACATTAACCAGCTAAGTCGCTTTCATGCTCAAAGCTTTAATTTCTAACTTGCGTTCGGTTCGACCAAGCATTATAATTTTTTGGAAAAAAGTTGCTTCTAAAAAATTTTCTTATCCAAACTTTGTTTGTCACGCATAAATTCAAATACCCCGTTTACTTGGGGGCTTCCTTTATGAAGCTTTTCCTGTTGCATATGATTATACTTGTACGGCTTCGTTCCTTGTTCGTGTATTACGCCACAATATGGACCACATTGACTTAAGCGATTTGCAAGCTGGGCTGCCTCGCTCCTGTGTTTACCCCTACGTTACCGATTGTTCGGCTAGGGAGTAAAGGGAGCACCTCTGCGATTGTCACGATCGAGTCACCCGAGCCGGACCTCAGACTGGGTGAAGCCGAAAGCTAGCGCTCTTATAGTTATTCAATGATGGTCGGCACACAACGGAACTCATGAGTACAAAAAATCTATTGCACAAGTCTCATAATAACAATGAGCACCGAAGAAAGGTATCGGCGGGGGTACTATTTTCTTCGAAGATGCTTCTTACACTTCACGGTAATATAGCATAAGTTCCCTGAGCGTGCTTTGTCTGTTACAGCCTTATGGCCTGATTGCCTGGTTATTGGAAACACCGTCGATATTCTCGACCGATGGAGTACATAACACTTTTCGGTCCTTGACCGAAGAGGGAGAAGCTGATGGTCGGTTAAGACGCGTTTAAAGTTCAGTTGAACATAGATATGATATAAGTACTTTGGTACATGCAATCATTCTTCTACCCAAGTCACTTGGGGGCTCTTAAGTTTATTTGAGCCGTTTTATAATAAGTGTTCTTCTTCTTAGTCGTTGCAAAGTTCTATTATTATTATTTATCACTCCTTTTTTCGAGGCGAGTGTGCGGTCACTAGCCGGGGAGCCTAATTTCTCTCTCAAAGCCGCTAGAGTTTAGTTTGCTAAACTGGCCTAATGAGAAGTACTCTGCCCTCGGGATAGGAGGTTGAAGCCGTAGGCTGACCCGCTCGAATTCTTGAGATAGGATGTGTCATGTTAAAGGACGACAGAAGCACTTCTTTTTTCTAAGACCAATTTTAGGATTGGCACCGAACACTTGATCTTATTCGGACGTCATGTTTTTACTGACGTTTCTTGGTTTTCCAAGCTTTTTGGCACTTTTAAACTATTTGTGCTTTTCCAGCATTAGTCTCGCAGTGCAACGCCGGACACCTTTAGGGATTCGGCAAAAACATTCTCAGATATTGCTATATATGCATCGGCTTCGAATTGTGTCTTCGGTCAATAGTTGGGTTGCCCGGCTCCTGCACTTGCTTCCTACGTTCCGTTTTGTTCGGCTAGGCGTGCAAAGGGAGAACCACTGCGATTGTGCTTCCAGCTCACATGGTTAAGCACCTTAGTGGAGAAAGACGAAAACTGACTGTCGCAATACGAGTAAACTGGTCAGCGATCCGATGACTATGACGGGCCATTCATAACATTGGCCGAAGTGTTTACGGCTTGATCTCGACTGTCGCCGAACACTACCGGGGGCTATTAACTGGTCTCCCAAACTAAATCCTCGATATTTTGCTCTTACATTCGAGCTGAGGTTTCATGATCATGCTTAGCATGACAACCCAAAGAAAGGAACCGATAGTGGGACTATTTTCTTTGGAATACTTTTCTTCTGTTAAACAGTAATATAACATATCTCTCTGCGTACCTTTGTTTATAAAACCGTGTGGCCAGATTGCCTTATTTTTCGTAAATCTTTGCCCTCATAAAGGCTTTATAAAGTAGGACAAACACTCCTCGACTACTGGCCAAGGAGGTGGAAGCCGATGGTCGGTCAACAAAGTTTTGTACAATGCGGATCCGAGCATTAATGACGTAAAGTACTTGGATACATAGAGTCATTACACATAATTTGTGATTTTACTATGGATATTGATCCTTAATTCGGCCACCCGTGCCCGCATTAAGGCTCGGGGGCTACTGGAATTCGGGCTTATTATTTACAAATATTAAAGGGGCACATCGATCCCCTGATCTGGTGTTGCCACCCGACTAGTGTCTCGGGGGCTACTGCATTGCTTGTCCAATGCAGAAAATTTTATGTGCAATATAGTTTCCGAGGAGATTTTGATCCTCAGGTTGGTCGGCAGCACCCAACCTGAGTCTTGAGGACTGAGCACGCCGCTTTTGTGTCCCGAAGTATTCTGCCAAGCTAGGACTTGATCCTCAGGCAGATTTTGCAAATCAACCTGAGTCTCAGCGGCTACTGGGATCAGCGGTCTTATGTCATCCTTCATGTGCATCTCGGGTTTTAGACCGATACACACCTTGAGGGCTACTGGCTATATATCTCGGCAGAGAATAAATTGCACCAATAAAAAATATTGACAAAAAATCGGCCCATAGTCGGGGTGGTGCACCACCTCGGAAGCAGTCCGGCATAAAGCTCGGGCGCTAGTGGCTGGCTCCATAGAGGGCATTTCCGGCATTAAGCTCGGCTAAACTCGTTCAACTTTTTTGAACCAAGGTGATACGACACCTCGGATATAGTCCGGCATTGGAGCCTGGACATAGTCCGACGTTGGAGCTCAGATATATTTCGGCGTTGGAGCTCGGATATACAGTCCGGCGTTGGAGCTCGGATACATAGTCCGGCGTTGGAGCTCGGATACATTCCGGCGCTAGAGCTGGGAAGCGGTCCGGCGTTCGTGCTCGGCTGCAAAAGATACCTCGAATGCAGTCCGGCGTTGGAGCTCGGACGCAAGAGGACCCTGCCTCCCGGGAACAACTTCAAACCCAAGGTGTGGCATAAAAATAAACAAGGCATTGATAAAGGCCGGAAACTTAAAGGGGCTCCTCGGATACCCGACGTGTAAACTCGTTGAATGCATTTTGGCGATCCTCAAGATCGAAGATAAAGAAGATTTGTTGAACCAGTTTTCAAGACCGGCAACCGAAGATGAAGAACAGTTCGGAAGAATCGAGGAGCGTCCCTAACTTGAAGACCAGTTCAGGGGGCTACTAACGGTGTCCTGGACTAGGGGGTACTCACCACGTCGTCTCCCGATCTATTAGATTGGGCCGAGGACCCCCGTGGCCGTATACTCATGGGCCAGTTCGGACGGCTACCGCATACAAGGAAGATTCCACAAGACTTGGCGATCAAGACAAGGACTTCTCCCCACCGGCGTATTCGGCTAGGACTCTTGTTATCCTAGGCCTCCGGTGCATTATATAAACCGAGGCCAGGCTAGTCGATAGATATACAATACATACAACAATCATACCATAGGCTAGCTTCTAGGTTTTAGCCTCCGTGATCTCGTGGTAGATCTACTCTTGTACTACCCATATCATCAATATTAATCAAGCAGGAGTAGGGTATTACCTCCATCGAGAGGGCCCGAACCTGGGTAAAAAACATCGCGTCCCTTGTCTCCTGTTACCATCCGGCCTTGACGCATAGTTCGGGACCCCCTACCCAAGATCCGCTGGTTTTGACACCGACAGTGGTGCAAGCTTGTGTGGCGCCGTACTGGTGATGTTGGGATAACACAAACAACCAAAGACGTGAAGATCATCATATGACGAAGGAGACCCGAACAGAAGATGGTGAGGGGTGTAGCTCTAGCGTGGTTTACACGACCGGAGGTTGAGAAGGAGAGTGGCGGTGGCGAGTGCATCGGACCAAAAGCGAGGTGGCATGTGTGCATGAAAGATCAAGGCGCGGACACTCTCATTGAGGGTGCGGAGAACACGTTCGGCATGGCCGTTTTGTTGGGATGTGTATGGACAAGTTAAGCGAAAAATGGTGCCATGCGTGGATAGAAGATGGCGAATGGCGATATTATCAAATTCTTTTCCGTTATCGGTTTGAAGATGAGCAATGGTGCGATGAAAGTGGGTGGTGACATAGGCATAAAATGAGTGAAGGGTGGAGGCGACGTCGGATTTGCGGCGTAACGGAAAAGTCCAAGTGAAGTGTGAAAAATCATCTAAAATCACAAGGTAATATGATTAACCCGAATTGCTAGGCACGGGAGATGTCCAAACATCACAATGAATCACATCAAAGGGAAAAGTTGCAATCGATGAAGATGAAGAAAACGGGAGACGAACGTGTTTTCCTATGCGGCAAGCATGACAAGTGTGAGCCGCTGATTTATTACATGAAAAGGAAAAAGTGCTCAAAATTTTATGAAGAGCGTCGGCGCCGGGATGACCGAGACGAGCGTGCCAAAGCGAGACGTCGGCATGAAGAGCGACCGGGCCACTGCGAGTAGAAGCGCCGCATGGGTAGAGATCATCGGGAGAGTCACATCGGTGCAGAACCCTCCGGGAGCGAGCATCCTTAACAGAAAAACCGAGAGCGTCAAACTCAACAGTGACAGGATTTTCACGAGTAAGAGTGTGAATAGAACAAAGATTTTTAATTAAGGATGGTGAAACAAGCACATTATTGAGAGTTAAAGAAGAAGAGGGTAACGGAAGAGAGGATGAACCATGATGGGTGATGGGAAGAGAGCTACCATCACCGACCATGATGCGGGAGGAGAAAGGATAGGGAGCGGAACGGGATAAGATACCGGGGTTGGAGGCCATGTGGGCGGCGACACCGGTGTCCATGTACCAATCGCCACCTCCGTTGTAGGCGCTCGGCGAGGGGGCAGCATGCAGGGCAGAGAGAAGCGCCGGGTCATAGACCGGAGGGGCGCCACCGTATGCACCGTAGCCCGGCGTGCCACCGTATGCAGGGGGACCACCATAGGCCGACGAGCCACCGTAGGCCGCGGCAGCACCATGCGCGGCAGGAACCGGTGCGGTCAGCAGCGCCTGAGGAGTGCTCGGCCGTGGCCCGAGGATGCTCGGAGCTGGTGGGCGGGGGACGGGCATGGAGTAGGCATGCACTACTCTCGTCCATGGGTTATACCCCGAGAGCCAAGGCGGAGGAGGGGCAGCCGCCGCGGGCGCAGGAGGGCGCGGCGTCGTGTTGGAGTTGCGGCCCCGGCCCCCCGCGACCCTTCTGCTTGCGGCCGTTGGAGGGCGCAGGCGCGGGTGGCGGGGCAGGAGCGGGAGCGCGCGGCCCCGGTTGGGTTGGAGTAGAGCCGTGGCCGGCGGCGAGGCCCACGTGAAGAGCGGCGTGGGTCGCCTGCCGAGCGGTGTGACGGAGGCGTTTTTCCTCCATGCGAAGGTAGGTAACCGCCTTCGCGTACGTCGGTATGATGAGGGAGAGGTTGGCGGCGGACTGGCCAAGGTCGGGGTGGAGGCCGCGGAGGAGGTTGGTGAGGAGGACCGAGTCATCGATGGTCATGCCGACGTCGCGTAGCTCATCGGCGAGAACCTTCAGCCGCGTGCAGTACTCGTCGATCGAAAGATCGTTTTGCTGCATAGTGAAGAACTCCCCTTGAAGAAAGACGCGGCGCTGCAGTTGATTGTCGAGGAAGAGATCACACAGGCGCGTCCACATAGCATACGCGGACGGATCGCGGGCATTCACCATGTTGAAGAGGCTGCCGGAGATGGTGAGGAAGAGCCACTTGACGATGCAGGCGTCCACAGCGAGCCACTCATCGTCGTCCTTCATGTCGTGGAAGTCAACACTCCCGTCAACATGCTCGATGAGACGGTAAGAGCGGAACAACAGCGCGAAGTACGTGCGCCATGCATTGTAGGACGGCGAGTCGAGATCGAGGATGACAGGGACGTGGTCCTTGATGTGGATCTCGTTGAGACGATCGGAGGTGAACATGGCACCGGAGAAGGAGCCGGCGTCGGATGCATCGGCCTTGGCCATGGAGACGGCGGGTGGTTAGGGTTTTGGGTGAGAGGGAGAGGGAGCGGTGGCTGCGATGGGTATGGAGAAGAGGGCGGCGGCGGCGACAGAAGGAAGGGAAAAGCGGCGGCGGCCCTTAGGGTTTCGGGAGGAACAAGAGAAGCGGCGGCGGCGGCGGCGGCTACGGGGGAAGTGGCGTCGGCGGCGGCGGCTAGATTGGATGGGAAGGAGGCGGCGGCGGTGGCTACAGAGAGGTAGCGACGGCGGCGGCAGGAGGAGTTGGCGAGGCGGCGGTGGCTACAGAGAGGTAGCGACGGCGGCGGCACGAGGAGTTGGCGAGGCGGCGGCGTCTAGGGCTAGGCGCGGCGGCGGAGAGGTGCGGAAGCGACAGAAGATCGCGGTAAAACTGATATCATGTAGAGAGAATATTTGGTGCAACTCATTGTATTCCATGGAGTAGGTTACATTATATACACATGATGTCTTGCGTGACAAGGTAACTAATCCTACCATATCTCTAGGAGTTAGCTATACAAGGCTAGAGAAGATAAGATTAGAAATACAAGATATGTCATGTTCAACAAGCAAATTCTATGAATTACAGTTTTTCTATCAGGTTATGAAGCTTGCAGTAACGACATGTCTTTGTAGGACTTACTAAATTGACATGAATCATTGATTTTAGCTTAGTTTTCAGCATGTTTCAGTTCTTACTCTTGCTACCCGAGTCTTGATCGCCACTGCATTTGTGAGGAAATATATATCGTTTTCCATTGGAACACATGGCACACCTGTATCATATAGTCAACCAGTTTGTGAAAAGGCCCAGCTTTCTGTCATTAAAGTTGGACTGACAAAGGTGAAACACATTACAGATCTTGTATCAATACAGAGGTCGAGGATTAGGACTTGGGCGGCTAAACTGTTAGTAAGTACTTCAGCTATGGTTCGCTGCACTCTGTGAATTACGCTGGTTCGCTTGCTTGCTTCACCAAAGTTGAGAGGAACCTCCAAGGAAAAGGTTTAGGTACCAGTTGGTATGATGATGAAGGTTTCAGTATGTGAACTTCCATATGTTTTTATAATAATTTTATTTTTGGCTAACATATCTGAACATCTGTGGCTTGATTCAGTCATTAAGTCACACAAGAAAACCTCAAATTGCAAATGCGAACAAGGTTATTAGAAATCTTTCTTTCTCAATTTTCCATTCAGATTAACTTACACTCATGTCTCTCTAAATAATCAATGCTCACAAACGATGTACATCACATTCTAGACTCCCGAGCTACACGCACACCCAACAACGAACAATTGGAATCAGTTGGCTTGTACAGAAGCCAATCTGCAAGTACTAGATACAGTTACAAGGACGATGAAAATTCAGAGTCTGTAGCAGGCCAATCTCCCGAGCTCCAAGCCTGTCATGTCCACAGCCCACGCGAGTCTGTTATCAGGCACCCACAGGACGAGCACGCAGTGCAAGCCGACGGCGCGGAGGCTGCAGACGCCAGCAGCCTCGGCATCAGGACCGGCCAGAGGAGGATGTGCACGGCGGCGGCCACAGACCTTGGCTAGGGCACGGCAGACCGCATCGGGGCCGAAGAATGGCATCTCGCTTCCGGTGACCGCGAGCACGGACGCATGTTGCAGACTTGGAGCCGAGCTTGTCGCCGTCGCCGTCGCCGTGGGAAGAACTAGCAACCGCGTGTTTTAGAGATAAGACGAGGGTTCCGAAGTTATTCCATTCAGGGGCTAATTTGTAAAATAAACAGGGCAGACGTCGGCGTTTTAGTGCAAAATTTCATTCGATTGATCAGCCACACACAATTTAGATCGGCCAGAACTCTTTGGATGCACGGATGCTCAAAACTAGCGGATTCATAGGATACGACGCCATTAAATATTTAAATAAAAATTATTGAGTTATTTTTTCACCCTCCATTAGCAGAATTAGCTGTTAGCAAACCATCCAAATTCCTGTGTATAAACCATCCAAATTTCCGTATATACAATACACTGAGTTGGTTATTGCAGTTTGATGACTATTGTTTGAAGAGTGAACCTCGTGTGACCTGTCCTCTTGGATTTCATTAATTTAAGTAACTCAGATACTAATTATTTGAGCAGAGAGTGCATAAGGCTTAGGGCTCCTTTGGTTTGTAGGAATTTCATAGGATTTTCATAGGATAATATTTGTATAGGAAAATTTCCTTTGAAGCCCTTTGGTTTGTAAGAATGGATTCCTATTCCTATGTAGGATAGGAATCAATCCTTCATATTTTAGAGGAAAAGAACATTAGCTAAGACTCAATGGAAAAATTCCTATCATATGCATCAAATGACATCTCTTTCTCTATAGGAATTGAGATGCATGTCGTTTCACTTCCTATAATTTTACTATTCCTATAACATTTCTATCTTATGAACCAAAGGAGGCCTCAGGTGGTTGGTGGCTTGAGGTTTGGTTGGAGAGGTCGTGGGTTTGAGCCCCACTGCGCAGCTCTTTTTTATCACTTATTAAAGACGGTGTGTTAATTATTTAAAATGTCAAAGGTATCATTATAAAATGTAAATGGATCGTTTTTTCAACTTATATCAGTATCGCGGGTTCATTACAATAAAAACTTAGGGGGTTTCCATAAAACGCCACGACGGATCAAGAATACCTATTTCTTTTATTAGTAGGTATAGATTAAAATGATAAAGATATCATTATAAAATGTAAATGAATCATTTTTTCAATTTATATCAGTATCGCGAGTTCATTAATTTTCGTAAAACGCCACGATGGACCAAGAATACCTATTTTTATTATTAGTATGTATAGATATAGATATAGATATAGATATAGATATAGATGGCAGATGGGTTGTATGTTATTTTTCATAGATTTGAGGCTGACTTATACACCTACTACAGATTGACGCTATACTTTCCTAAAAAAGATTAACGCACACGCAACGCCGTGTGAACTTAGTCAATACACAAGAGCAGTGACTGTTGGATGTCCATCCAACGGTCGTCGTGCTTTTTCGATCTCTGCTCTTTCTGCTCCAGCTACCCAAACAAGTGCCGGTGGGACTGCCTGCTCTCTCATCCTGCGGCCAGTTGTGCTGCCGCGCAGGCCTCACCGCCCCACCGTATTCCCATCGCTGGCCTAGCCATCCCTCTACTCGGCCACACCTGCTGTTATTCTCCGGTGACGGCAGACTAACCAGTAAACCCTCGTACTCCCCTCCGCGTGGGAAACAAGTGTCAAGTCTTCCCTGGCTCCGTGTCGTTCCCTTCCTAGGCCTCGCCGTCGTCCATCGCAATGATGCTCTCGGCGTGGCGTGGTCAACGTGGTCAACGAACGACATCCATCGGAAGTGGACTGTACGTGGAGGGGCTGACAGCTGGGTGCATGCCCGTGCGCAAGGAAATGCCTCTTTATTAAGTGTAAAATAATGATTCCTTCACCTGACAGCTGGCACCCACCAGAAGGGCCTCTGTATTTCGCGAAAAAACGTTCCCCCGCTGACAGGTCAGACCCACTAGCTATATCTTCGCACGCAAGGAAGTGCCTCCTTCTTATGCACAAAAAGAGATACCCCCTACTAGCTGGGACCCACCATAGTGGGAGGCTGACTTGTGGGCCTACTAAGTTGACGGGTACAGAGGGCTTTGTCACCTTAGTCAATATGAACGATTCTAGCTCCAGTGACCATACGATGTCCATCTAACGGCCGTAGTGCTTCTTAAATATCTGGTCTTATTGCTCAAGCCGCCCAAACCATCGCCAGTCGTGCCGCGTGCTCCTGCCTCCTGTGGTCGGCTGTGATGTCGCAGAGGCCTCACCGTCCCCTACTACTCCCACCGCTGGCCAGGGCATCCCCCTACTCACCCACACCCCCTGTTATTTGGCGGCGACGGCAGCCTCACACCACAGCCGAACCAATGAACCATCGTACTCCTCTCAGCGTGGGCTTCAACTTCCGTGTCTTCCCCGGCTCCGCATCGTCCCCTTCCTAGGCCTCTCCGTCGTCCACCGCCCTGGTGCGGCGCGGCGTGGTCAACGAACGACATCCATCGGAAGTGGACTGTACGTGGAGAGATTCCTCCACCTGACAGCTGGGACCCACCGGAAGGGCCTCTATATTTCGCGAACCCCCCTCCCCCACTGATAGCTCGGACCCACCAGCTATATCTTCCCACGCAAGGAAGTGTCTCCTTATTACGCACAAAAAAATGAATACTCCCCCTGCTAGCTGGGACCCACCATAGTGGGAGGCTGACTTGTGGGCCTACTAAGTTGACGCGGATGGAGTGCTTTGTCAACTTAGTCAATATGAACGTTTCTAGCTATTGGGGAACGTAGTAATTTCAAAAAAATTCCTACACACATGCAAGATCATGGTGATGCATAGCAACGAGAGGGGAGAGTGTGATCTACGTACCCTTGTAGATCGACAACGGAAGCGTTAGCACAACGTGGTTGATGTAGTCGTACGTCTTCACGGCCCGACCGATCAAGCACCGAAACTACAGCACCTCCGAGTTCTAGCACACGTTCAGCTTGATGACGATCCCCTGACTCCGATCCAGCAAAGTGTCGGGAAGAGTTTCGTAAGCACGACGGCGTGGTGACGATCTTGATGTACTACTATCACAGGGCTTCGCCTAAGCACCGCTACAATATTATCGAGGACTATGGTGGAAGGGGGCACCGCACACGGCTAAGAATATGATCACGTGGATCAACTTGTGTCTCTAGGGGTGCTCCCTGCCTCCGTATATAAAGGTTCAAAGGGGGGGTGCGGACGGCCAGGAGAGGGCGTGCCAGGAGGAGTCCTACTCCCTCCGGGAGTAGGATTCCCCCCTTTCCTAGTTGGAATAGGATTCGGGAGGGGGAAAGAGGAGAGAGAGAAGGAAAGGGGGCGCCAGCCCCCTCTCCTTGTCCTATTCGGACTAAGGGGGGGAGGGGCACGCGGCCCAGCCCTGGCCACCTCTCCTCTCTTCCACTAAAGCCCACTAAGGCCCATATACCTCCCGGGGGGTTCCGGTAACCTCCCGGTACTCCGGTAAAATCCCGATTTCACCCGGAACACTTCCGATATCCAAATATAGGCTTCCAATATATCAATCTTTATGTCTCGACCATTTCGAGACTCTTCTTCATGTCCGTGATCACATCCGGGACTCTGAACAAACTTCGGTACATCAAAATGCATAAACTCATAATATAACTGTCATCGAAACCTTAAGCGTGCGGACCCTACGGGTTCGAGAACAATGTAGACATGACCGAGACACGTCTCCGGTAAATAACCAATAGCGGAACCTGGATGCTCATATTGGCTCCTACATATTCTACGAAGATCTTTTATCGGTCAGACCGCATAACAACATATGTTGTTCCCTTTGTCATCGGTATGTTACTTGCCCGAGATTCGATCGTCGGTATCTCAATACCTAGTTCAATCTCCTTACCGGCAAGTCTCTTTACTCGTTCCATAATACATCATCTCACAACTAACTCATTAGTTGCAATGCTTGCAAGGCTTATGTAATGTGCATTATCGAGAGGGCCCAGAGATACCTCTCCGACAATCGGAGTGACAAATCCTAATCTCCAAATACGCCAACCCAACATGTACCTTTGGAGACACCTGTACAGCACCTTTATAATCACCCATTTACGTTGTGACGTTTGGTAGCACACAGAGTGTTCCTCCGGCAAACGGGAGTTGCATAATCTCATAGTCATAGGAACATGTATAAGTCATGAAGAAAGCAATAGCAACATACTAAACGATCGGGTGCTAAGCTAATGGAATGGGTCATGTCAATCAGATCATTCACCTAATGATGTGATCCCGTTAATCAAATAACAACTCTTTGTCCATGGTTAGGAAACATAACCATCTTTGGTTAACGAGCTAGTCTAGTAGAGGCATACTAGTGACACTCTGTTTGTCTATGTATTCACACATGTATTATGTTTCCGATTAATACAATTCTAGCATGAATAATAAACATTTATCATGATATAAGGAAATAAATAATAACTTTATTATTGCCTCTAGGGCATATTTCCTTCAGTCTCCCAGTTGCACTAGAGTCAATAATCTAGATTACACAGTAATGATTCTAACACCCATGGAGCCTTGGTACTGATCATGTTTTGCTCGTGGAAGAGGCTTAGTCAACGGGTCTGCTACATTCAGATCCGTATGTATCTTGCAAATCTCTATGTCTCACACCTGGACTAGATCCCAGATGGAATTGAAGCGTCTCTTGATGTGCTTGGTTCTCTTGTGAAATCTGGATTCCTTTGCCAAGGCAATTGCACCAGTATTGTCACAAAAGATTTTCATTGGACCCGATGCACTAGGTATGACACCTAGATCGGACATGAACTCCTTCATCTAGACTCCTTCATTCGCTGCTTCCGAAGCAGCAATGTATTCCGCTTCACACGTAGATCCCGCCACGACGCTTTGTTTAGAACTGCACCAACTGACAGCTCCACCGTTTAATGTAAATACGTATCCGGTTTGTGATTTAGAATCGTCCGGATCAGTGTCAAAGCTCGCATCGACGTAACCAGTTACGATTAGCTCTTTGTCACCTCCATAAACGAGAAACATATCCTTAGTCCTTTTCAGGTATTTCAGGATGTTCTTGACCGCTGTCCAGTGATCCACTTCTGGATTACTTTGGTACCTCCCTGCTAGACTTATAGCAAGGCACACATCAGGTCTAGTACACATCATTGCATACATGATAGAGCCTATGGCTGAAGCATAGGGAACATCTTTCATTTTCTCTCTATCTTCTGCAGTGGTCGGGCATTAAGTCTGACTCAACTTCACACCTTGTAACACAGGCAAGAACCCTTTCTTTGCTTGATCCATTTTGAACTTCTTCTAAACTTTGTCAAGGTATGTGCTTTGTGAAAGTCCAATTAAGCGTCTTGATCTATCTCTATAGATCTTTATGCCTAATATGTAAGCAGCTTCACCGAGGTCTTTCATTGAAAAACTCTTATTCAAGTATCCCTTTATGCTATCCAGAAATTCTATATCATTTCCAATTAGTAATATGTCATCCACATATAATATCAGAAATGCTACAGATCTCCCACTCACTTTCTTGTAAATACAGGCTTCTCCAAAAGTCTGTATAAAACCAAATGCTTTGATCACACTATCAAAGCATTTATTCCAACTCCGAGAGGCTTGCACCAGTCCATAAATGGATCGCTAGAGCTTGCACACTTTGTTAGCTCCCTTTGGATCGACAAAACCTTCTGGTTGCATTATATACAACTCTTCTTCCAGAAATCCATTCAGGAATGCAGTTTTGACATCCATCTGCCAAATTTCATAATCATAAAATGCGGAAATTGCTAACATGATTCAGACAGACTTAAGCATCGCTACGGGTGAGAAGGTCTCATCGTAGTCAATCCCTTGAACTTGCCGAAAACCTTTTGCGACAAGTCGAGCTTTGTAGACAGTAATATTACCGTCAGCGTCAGTCTTCTTCTTGAAGATCCATTTATTCTCAATTGCTTGCCGATCATTGGGCAAGTCAACCAAAGTCCATACTTTGTTCTCATACATGGATCCCATCTCAGATTTCATGGCTTCAAGCCATTTTTCGGAATCTGGGCTCACCATCGCTTCTTCATAGTTTGTAGGTTCATCATGATCTAGTAGCATGACTTCCAGAACAGGATTACCGTACCACTCTGGCGCGGATCTGACTCTGGTTGATCTACGAGGTTCAGTAGTATCTTGTTCTGAAGTTTCATGATCATTATCATTAGCTTCCTCACTAATTGGTGTAGGTGTCGCAGAAACAGGTTTCTGTGATGTACTACTTTCCAATAAGGGAGTAGGTACAGTTACCTCGTCAAGTCCTACTTTCCTCCCACTCACTTCTTTCGAGAGAAACTCCTCCTCCAGAAAGTTTCCGAATTTAGCAACAAAAGTCTTGCCTTCGGGTCTGTGATAGAAGGTGTATCCAATAGTTTCCTTTGGATATCCTATGAAGACACATTTCTCCGATTTGGGTTCGAGCTTATCAGGTTGAAGCTTTTTCACATAAGATTCGATCATCGGTATCTCAATACCTAGTTCGATCTCGTTACCGGCAAGTCTCTTTACTCGTTCCGTAATACATCATCTCACAACTAACTCATTAGTTGCAATGCTTGCAAGGCTTATGTGATGTGCATTACCGAGAGGGCCCAGAGATACCTCTCCGACAATCGGAGTGACAAATCCTAATCTCGAAATACGCCAACCCAACATGTACCTTTGGAGACACCTGTAGAGCTCCTTTATAATCACCCATTTACGTTGTGACGTTTGGTAGCACACAAAGTGTTCCTCCGGCAAACGGGAGTTGCATAATCTCATAGTCATAGGAACATGTATAAGTCATGAAGAAAGCAATAGCAACATACTAAACGATCGAGTGCTAAGCTAATGGAATGGGTCATGTCAATCAGATCATTCACCTAATGATGTGATCCCGTTAATCAAATGACAACTCTTTGTCCATGGTTAGGAAACATAACCATCTTTGATTAACGAGCTAGTCTAGTAGAGGCATACTAGCGACACTCTGTTTGTCTATGTATTCACAAATGTATTATGTTTCCGGTTAATACAATTCTAGCATGAATAATAAACATTTATCATGATATAAGGAAATAAATAATAACTTTATTATTGCCTCTAGGGCATATTTCCTTCACTAGCTCCGGTGACCGTACGATGTCCATCCAACGGCCGTAGTGCTTCTTCAACATCTGGTCTTCTTGCTCCAGCCTCCCAAACCAGCGCCGGTCGTGCCGCCTACTCCTGTCTCCCGTGGCCGGCTGTGCTGCCACAGAGGCCTCACCGCCCCCTACTACTCCCACTGCTAGCCAGGCCTTGTGTCGACGTTAGCCTCACACCGCAGCCGAACGAGCGAACCCTCATACGCCTCTCTGCGTGGGCATCCACTGCCACATCTTCCCTGGCTCTGCGTCGTCCCCTTCCTAGCCCTCACCGTCGTCCACCGCCCTGGTGCTCTCGGCGCGGCGTGGTCAACATGGTCAAGGAACGACTTCCGTCGGAAGAGTACTGTACGTGTAGAGGCTGACAGCTAGGTCCATGGCCGCAACAAGGAAGTGTCTCCTTATTATGCGCAAAATAAGGATTCCTCCACCTGACAGCAGGGACCCACCGGACGGGCCACCGTATTTTGCTGTCAGGACCCCGATTCCAAGTCACATCGATCTAGCTGGCAACACCTCATATCACTTTGCGGCCTCACGCACGGTATCCCACGGGTGTCGCCTTACCATGGCCCAGGACCGTTTGCGCCTTTTAGCTCACGTATATGATAGTGTTGCTAGCATCCATATGACAGAGAACCCGGGCCGACATGGCTAGTCGTGAACCCAAAGCGGCACAGACCTATGGAGACAGGCATACATGAATCACATCGAACATGTCGGTCATCAGCGAGTGATTCTGGGCTGTAGCACTGGGCTAACAGGACTCCGGTGAAGCGGGCTGTAGCAGGCTAGGCAGGACTCCGGATATCACCGCGTGACATTTCCCCGAAGGGACAGACATAGGAACAAAGTGAAACACATGCCGGCCAGTCAAGTGTCCTGAACAGTAGTGCTGGGCTAGCAGGACTCCGGTGAACCGGGCTGTAGGGGACTACTATGGCTCGAGGAACACTAGACTACATTTCCCCATAAGAAAGGCTGCCAAGGATAAACAACTAGATTGTCGGATCCCACTCATACCAAGCATTTCAATCATACACACAATATGCCCGATATGAGTACATACAACATGGCATCACAACAAAACTCTACAACTCAAGTACTTTATTTAAAGGCTCCAGGGAGCCATACATAACATGTTCATATAGATAGGGGTCGCATGACCCGACACTCAAGTCATACAAACATACAAGCACATGCGGAAGCAACTAGTCTGAGTACAGACTCTAGAAAGAAAGAAGGCTTCTCGAAGCCTGTCTATCTACATAGGGCCCTCCATGGCCAGGATCACCACCTGGGTGGCTAGTCACTCGTCGACGTCAAGGTCTACGTAGAACCCATCGGAGGGGGCGGTGTTGTCGTCTGAAAACAGTAATTAAGCAAACATGAGTATAAAGGTACTCAGCAAGCCTTACATCAGAACCTACTAAACATGCTTATTCTCAAGAAGGTGGTGGGGTTAATGCAGCAAGCCAGCTTTGACTCTTGGCTAAGCTATCCTATGGAACTCCACCAGTAAAATAGTTTTCGCACACGAGTCCACTACTCACCAACACAATACTCCACCGGGGATCCTCCCTCGTCATCCTACGAGAGGGCCATCCTCGGTACTCACACTTATCCTGAGTCTTTTAATAGTATCCATTAACTTGTCTATGAACTGTATAGGCAACCAAGTAGTCCTTTACCGCGGACGCGGCTATTCGAATAGTTTTATACCCTGCAGGGGTGTACTTCTTCATACACGCTTTCACCACTTACCACCGTTTACACGACATGTACTCGGCAACCTTCAAGAGGAAGCCCAGCGAGGGTGTCAGCCACGGCCTACCTAACACTTAAGTCTCTAGTCCAGGTTTATCGCCTATCCAGGTTCCATCCGCAGGGAGTCCGGCCGAGGTTTCCACATACGGCCCCGAACGATGTGAACAGGGTCCCGAGACGCCAAACGGGCGCCCGGCATACCCGGCCACGGTGTATCTACCGCAACATAGCCCACCCCTAGGGTCAGCGCTACGCACGACCGCCAACACATAACCTACAAACACCAGAAACTATTTGCAACTCCTGGATAGAGTACTAGGGTGATTAAGAAGCCGAGAGGGTCCATTGGTTTCGGGCCCAAAGTACGGTAGTAACTGCATCTTAAATCACACATACAGATCTTAGTTCTTAGGGACGTCCTTAATAAAACAACCCACCATGTACTCCTACATGGCCTCTCATCGATACCTTTACCAAAACATGTTCAACACATCCCTCACATTACCGACATAAGCATTTCACTCTAGCCCATCACCCAGATGAACCAGACCTGACACAACTCTAAGCATAGCAGGCATAGCAAGGTAGGAATCACATACATGGCTCAATCAACTCCTACACATGCTAGTGGGTTTCATCTAGTTACTGTGGCAATGACAGGTCATGCAGAGGATAAGGGTTCAACTACCGTAGCACACATCAGATTGAAACGTGTTGTCTTAATGCAGTAAACAAGAGCAGAAGCGAGAACATGGGTTGTATCGGAATGATCAATGGTTGCTTGCCTGATGGAGTGGTAGTGGGATACTGCCCTTCAGCTGGATACTCGTGAATATCCTCGGAGGCAGAACCTACCATGAAGAACACATCGGAACACAATCAACACATGACGATATGCAACAATATGATGCATGCTATGATATGGCAATATGAATGTGTCTTGGCCTAATGCAAGCTATAACAGAAAGGATTGAACTTATTTGAATCAAAGATTCAATTATTAGCTTATTAAACATGGCTTTAATGGTGCATTTCCTTATTCTGATTAAACATCAAGGTAAACTTGTTTTGTCACGCATGAAACCATTACAGATGGATAGATTGAATTTTTCTGATCATTTTTCATATATAAATCTTTGCATTTGGAGCTATGGTTGATTTTCTATGATTTTTAGAAGTTTTGACTATTTTCTGGAATTTCCTGTATAAGAATAAATCCAGTAATTTAAATACTGCGTCAGCATTACGTTAGGGTGACATCGGTGGTCAACGGGGACGTCCAGGTCAAACCTGACTGGTGGGCCCCGCGTGTCAGTAGTTAATTAAGCTAATTATCTTTAGTTAAAACTAATCTGATTTAGTTAACAGAGGGGGCCCACTTGTCATTGACTCAGGGGAGTCAAACTGGGGTCAAATCCCTGGTCAGCAGGGCTAATCCCGCCGGCGTTGAGTCGCCGGCGAGGCCCGAGACGGTGGCGCGGCTCGAAAAACGCCCACAGGGCACGGGCGAGGCCGTTCTTGGGCTCGTTGGAGAGCTCTTACAGTCGCGCATCTAGTGGTGGTGGAGGCCGGGCCTATGGTGGCCGAAGATAACGACGGCGAGCTCCAAGGCGGCGGCCGGAGTTCGGCCATGTGCGGGGTTTGGGCTGCGGCGTGCAAACACGGAAACTGAGGCGCTAGCGAGGCACTACGCGATGCGGCAAGCACGTTGCATAGCACGGGATGACCAAATGGTCGCCGGAGCGATGCGGCGACGAGCTCGAGCGGAGACGAGCTTCGGCCATGGTGGAACTATGGCCTGGAGCGTGCAAATGCGTGGGAAAGAAGAGGGGGAAGGCGGTGGAGCTCACAGGGAGGTCGATGTGCAGCTCAGTGGGCTCGGGGGCGACCGGAGCGAGGCGAATCGATGAACGGCGTTCGGCGGGTACCGAGGTTGAAGACAGCGTGATAGCAGCGATGCAGGGCCTCCGGTGAAGCGTGGCTCGGTGCGGAGGGCGAGGGCGTCGTGGCGGAGCGATTTGGCTTGTCGGAGGGGCGAGGGGGTAGCTCTGGCGTCGTCTACGGCGAACGGCGGCGAGGAACGCGCTCGGGCATCGCGGGAGAGAGTGAGGGAGACGAGGGGGAGAGTGAGCGAGGATGAGAGGGGGACGTGGGGGTCACGTGGCATCCCTGGACGTCTCCAGGACGTCGACAGAAGCAGGAGGTGGCCGGCGTGTGGCCGCGGGCGCCGGCCACGCGCTCCGCGTCCTTCTGGCGCGAGGAGGATGACGACTGGCAGGGCCAGTCGGCTGGGCCGAGCCAGGTGGGCTGGGCCAGCGCAGGTAAGGCCCGGGTAGCTTCCCTCTCTCTCTCTTTTTATTTGTTTCTGTTTTTCTATTTAACTGCAACTGTTGGGCTTTAATTAAAATACTAAAATGTTCCAAAATCCTAAAAATAATTATGGGCTCTATATAGATTATTTCGAACAGCAAACATTTATTTCCAGAATTATTTGGGCATTTAAATTATTTTATAGCATTTAAATGCCCAAATTCAAATACTTATGATTTAATTCAATGACCTTCTGTTGACCTAGAAAAATGTGCACCAATTTTGCCAGAGGTTTTAACCCAAGACAAAGAGGGTGAACTTTTTAGAAGGGCATTTCAGGTTCATTGAAAATAATTTTAGTAAACCCTAGTTGTTTCCAGGGGGGTGTTGGGGGTTTCTGCCTTCCCCATTTCAAATTTAAGAGAAATTTAAATATGATGCACACTGTAATGCTTGAACTAGCTAGGGTGTGACAACTCACCCCCACTCAAAAGAATCTCGTCCCGAGATTTAGGATCCTCCGGGAAGAAGGTGGGGTACTCGAGTCGAAGACGATCCTCCCTTTCCCAAGTGGCTTCTTTCTCGGAATGGTGTGACCATTGAACCTTGAGAAACTTGATATTATGACGTTGAGTGGTACGCTCGGCTTGATCAAGGATACGAATGGGATATTCCCGATATGAGAGGTTATCTTGTAGATCAAGCGTTTCGTGGTCCACTCCACGGATGGGATCCGCGAAGCAACGCCTGAGTTGAGAAACGTGGAAGACATCATGAACTCTGGAAAGATGCAGAGGTAGTTCCAATTGGTAGGCAACTTCTCCTCGTTTGGCAAGAATGCGAAAGGGTCCAATGTAACGAGGAGCCAATTTACCTTTGATACTGAAACGATGGGTTCCCTTTAGCGGGGTAACCCGAAGGTAAGCCTTCTCGTCGACTTCATAAGTCATAGGCTTATGTTTACGATCATATTGACTCTTTTGACGAGATTGGGCTGTTTTCAATTACTCACAAATAACGCGAACCTGCTCTTCTACTTCCTGAATCATATCCGGGCCAAAGAGTTGTCTTTCCCCGGTTTCTGACCAGTTAAGAGGCGTTCGACATTTTCGTCCATAGAGAACTTCGAAAGGAGCCTTGCCTAAGCTGGCTTGATAACTATTGTTATAAGCAAACTTCGTGAATGGAAGGCATTTCTCCCAACACATTCCGAATGAGATGACAGAAGCTCGGAGCATATCTTCCAGAATTTGATTGACTCGTTCTACTTGACCACTTGATTGAGGATGGAAGGCGGTGCTAAAGGAGAGACGAGTTCCCATAGCATTTTGGAAACTTTCCCAAAATCGAGAGGTGAAGAGACTTCCACGGTCTGAGTTAATTTCCAATGGAACACAATGAAGAGACACTATTCGGGAGATGTATAAATCAGCTAGCTAGCTAGCGGTGATACTCTCACGAACAGGTAGGAAATGGGCTACTTCGGAAAGACGGTCGATCACGACGAAGATGGCATTATTCCCTCTCTTGGTCCTGGGAAACCCAGTGATGAAATCCATACTGATTTTATCCCATTTTCACTCGGGAATAGCCAAAGGTTGAAGGGTGCCAGCAGGCCGTTGATGCTCTGCTTTAACACGACGACAAACGTCGCAATTAGCAATGTATTGAGCGATTTCTCTCTTCATCCTAGTCCACCAAAACCTCTAGCGTAGGTCTTGATACATTTTAGTACTACCGGGATGAATGGTGAGAGGGGATTCATGAGCTTCCTTAAGGACCAGCCGCCTCAGGTTTCGTGCCTTTGGAACCACTAGGCGATTCCCAAAGTATACGACACCTTGATCATCAATGGAGAAACAATTTGCGACTCCTTTCTTAATGTTTCTCTTAATACGGGAGATTCCCGGATCTACCTTTTGTGCCTTGATGATCTGATCCGTAAGGGTAGGTTTCGCCACCAGGGTGGATAGGAATCCTCGAGGAACAATGTGAAGATTTAGCTTACGAAATTCCTCATGGAGAAATGGTTGACTTTGTTGTAACATCAGGTTGTTACAATAGGACTTACGGCTTAGCGCATCAGCCATGACATTGGCTTTGCCCGGGGTGTAAGTTATTCCTAAGTCGTAATCCGAGATCAACTCAACCCAACATCTTTGCCTGAGATTCAAATCTGGTTGGGTGAAGATATATTTCAAACTTTGGTGATCGGTGAAGATCTCGCAACGATTACCGAGAAGGTAATGTCGCCAAGTTTTAAGTGCATGGACTACAGCTGCAAGCTCTAGATCATGTGTGGGATAATTTTCCTCATATGGGTGTAATTGCCGTGAAGCATAGGCAATTACCTGACGATCTTGCATGAGTATGCAACCTAGTCCTTGTCGCGAGGCGTCGCAATAGATAATAAAGTCCTTGGAGAAATCTGGTGGTACCAGTACGGGAGCAGATGTCAGGCGTCTTTTCAGTTCCTGAAAACTGAACTCGCACTGTGGAGTCCACTCGAACTTTTTATCTTTCTTGAGGAGTTCAGTTAGAGGTTTAGCAACCTTGAAGAAATTCTCGACGAAGCGGCGGCAATAGCTCGCTAAGCCAAGGAAGCTCCGAACTTGCTTAACCGTCTCAGGTGGAGTCCAATCAAGGACGGCTTGAACTCGCTCGGGATTAACAGCAATACCCTTACCAGAGATTACATGGCCTAGATAGGTCACTTCTGGCAACCAAAATTCACACTTGGAGAATTTGGCGTAAAGGTGATGCTCTTGAAGTTTCATCAATACCAGCCTTAGATGTTTGGCATGTTCCTCTTCATTCTTGGAGTAGATGAGTATGTCATCGAGGTATACTACGACAAATTTGTCCAAGTACTCCAGGAAAACCGAGTTCATTAACCAGGAGAAGGTGGCTGGGGCATTGGTTAAACCAAAGGACATCACGGTGTACTCGTATTGGCCATAACGAGTAACAAAGGCCGTTTTGGGAATGTCCCCGTTTCTGATTTTGATTTGATGGTAGCCCAACCTCCGATCCATCTTGGAAAAGACTAAGGATCCAGCGAGCTGATCATACAGATCATTGATCCTGGGAAGCGGATATTTGTTCTTGATGGTGACCAAATTGACAGGTCAGTAATCCACAACCATTCGATCCGTTCCATCCTTCTTCTTAACGAAGAGGACGGGGCAAGCCCAAGGAGAGGAACTAGGATGGATGAAACCCTTTTTCAAGGACTCATCAAGTTGGTTCTTAAGCTCGGCTAGTTCTAAGGCTGCCATCTTGTAGGGTCTTCTAGAAATTGGAACGGTTCCTGGAACAAGGTCTATCACAAACTCAACATCCCTGTCAGGTGGAACACCTGGCAGTTCTTCTGGAAAGACATCCGGAAAGTCTCGGACTACCGGAACATCCTCAAGGTCTGGAAGGGGGTTGGCATTTAAGGAGTAAAACTGGCGCTTGGCCACTCGAGTTAAGACATTGACTGTCTTTCCTGATGGGTGAGTAAGCTGAACGGTTCTAGTGGCACAGTCGATCTTAGCATAATGAGCTGACATCCAGTCCATACCCAAGATGATGTTTATGTCCGAGGACTTGAGAGCTATTAAGGATGCAAGGAAGACAAGTCTATCGACAAGAATTTCGTTCCCATGGCTTACTCTAGAAGTTTGCCATCTAGAGCCAGGAGTTTGAATTTCCATGGTAGAGGGCATGTCACAGAATGTCGTGTTGTGCAATCGAGCATAGTTCTCGGATATGAATGAATGAGATGCTCCAGTATCGAAAAGAACAGATGTCGGATGGCAGTTAACAAGGAGCGTACCAAGGACGACGTTGGGATCCTCATGAGCCTCCTCGGCTGAAACATAGTTGACATGGCCACGGGCAGTGGTGACCGGCTTGGCGTAGAATGTCTTTCCCGCGGGCTTACCACGGCCAACAGACTTTCCAGTCTGAATGAGGTTGTTGTTCTGGGGACACTCCTGACTATAGTGACCCGGCTCTCCACACTTAAAGCATGTCACCACATTGGGGCGTGGAGCAGCATTAGCAGCGGGGCCACCATAGGGCTTGGGCGGTGCAAATTGCTGGTTGGGACGAGGCGCCTCAAAGGATGGCCTCGGGATGAACCTGGGTGGCAGTGCCGTGCTTGGAATCCACACCCGACGCTTCTGAGTTCCAGAGCCGGATGAAGAGCCAAAATCACGGGAGTGCTTGCATGAAGCGTCATAATCAGTCTGGCCCGTCTCAGGACTGATGGCTTTATTGACCAACTTCTGAAAGGAGGTGCACTCGTGTAGACGAAGATCGCGGCGAAGCTCAGGGCTAAGTCCCTTGCGGAACCTTGCCTGCTTCTTAGCGTCAGTAGATACCTCTTCAGGGGCATAGCGTGCCAGATTCCCAAATTCACGACTATATGCATCCATAGTCAGTCTTCCTTGGGTGAAGTTGCAGAACTCCTCCCTCTTGCGATCCATGAGACCTTCCGGAATGTGATGCTCACACAAAGCCTCACTGAATTCAGCCCAAGTAGTGATTTGGCCGACCGGGCGCATAGCTTCGAAGTTTTCCCACCAAAGGCTAGTAGGGCCTTCGAGGTGATAGGCAGCATAGGTAACCTTGTCGGCTTCGGCTACGTTGGCAGAACGTAGCTTGTGGGTAATGCTGCGAAGCCAGTCATCCGCGTCGAGGGGTTCGACGGAATGGTTAAACTTTGGTGGGTACAGCTTGATAAAGTCATTGATCGACACCAAGTCGTTTCGCGGGTGGCGTGCAGTGTTCTGCTCAATCCGCTCTAGCAGGCGGTTAGTCTCACGCTTGTTTCTTTCCGCCTCCAGCATTACTTCGGCCAGAGAAGGCGGGTGAGGTAGATTTTCACCCCTAGCTGCACTGGCTTCCCCCTGCTCCGAGGCAGCAGGGTTGCTGCGGGTGTTGACCATCCTAGGAGAAAACAAGACAATGGTTTAGATAAGGATGGCTCAAACTTAGCAAGGAAGTGCAGAATGTAATGGATAACACGGAATGCAGAGATGTTCATCCGTATGTCATGGTAATATAAAACTGCCATATATATACCAACGGTCATACACATCATACATAGTTTAGTACAAGCCTAGGCTACAGTACAACTATGATGAAAGACATTACATCTCATCAGAGGCATTCCAAGCTCCTATACATTATTTGTCTACACCTCCGGAATTGACTACACACTAAGTTGTATTCCACAAGTCACGCAAGACAGTGGAGATACAACTACTACAATACTAGTGGTACTACTACTAACTCAGACAACTCCGTAGTAGTCCTCATAGAAGTCACCTCCGTAGCCTGGAAGTTCAACGTGACCATCCGGGAACAGACGGTCCTGAGGAGCCTGTGGACCAAAGGGGCTAGGATGAGGTCTTGGACCAACAAATGGTGGCCTGCGGGGACCACGGGGTGGGGTGATGCCTCCCACATCACGCCAATCCAGCATGTCTGGCAGAGCTGATCTCACAGGATACAGATCCCTTGTATCCATACATCCAGCTTGCACCACAGGTGCAAACCGAGTCAATGTGGCCCAATGATCAGCACGGGTATTGAAAAGCTCCAGCCTCAAGGCCCGATTCTCTCGGTCCTTATCTTCAAGCATCTCAGTAGTGGTACGAGTTAATGAGTCCTCCTGAGTGGAGTCAGCATAGATAGCCTGAAGATACCCCTGCGCTCTCGGAAGTGAAGCTGGCATGTAACGGAAGTCGATGTTCCGAAGCAGGCCAGTCCGGACTCGCATAATGGTCATCATGGAATAGGCAGCATCCTGCACAGCCATCTCAACAGTAACCCCGAGTCCATAGGAACAGTGAAGGGGCTCGATAGATCCAGGATAAGAAGGAAATATCCTGATGGTGCAGAAATATTGGCTTTGATTAAAGTCGCAGAATTGCTCTTCAACGGTGTATTCGGGATACCAACGGTAACCCGTCTCGATCATTACCCGGCCTAACATAGTAGTATGACCGGGCACGTCGAGGCACCGGGTCAGGTGAACCACTTGGTTTTGAACACGGTTGGCCATCTGAAAGCACAACCACAATGCAAAGACATCAGAATTTCTAGGGAAAATTGGACAGCATAACAGCTGTAACTGCTCAGAAAAAGATTTGAGACATCCACAACAGTTCGCAATACCACTCAACAACATCATATGAAGGTTCTGATCCAATTAGCAACATACAAAGAATAGTAGAAACTGAACTGGTACTTGTAACAACAATCCTATAAGCTACTACGGATTAGTAACACGTGAACCTGATAGAAGAAGAGAGCCTAGTCCTTAACCCACGTTGAATGAGAAGAGAATGACTCAGATCAGAGGCATAGGGTAAAGGAGTAAAAGAGCCTTACGTTCCCTCCCACAATCAATTCCCCTACATATAACTAAAGCATTTCTAGACTCAACATCGACCAGCTTGGCTCAACGAACCTACAGGCAGTCCGGCTGTGATACCAACGCTGTCAGGACCCCGATTCCAAGTCACATCGATCTAGCCGGTAACACCTCATATCACTTTGCGGCCTCACGCACGGTATCCCACGGATGTCGCCTTACCATGGCCCGGGACCGTTTGCGCCTTTTGGCTCACGTATATGATAGTGTCGCTAGCATCCATATGACAGAGAACCCGAGCCGACATGGCTAGTCGTGAACCCAAAGCGGCACAGACCTATGGAGACAGGCATACATGAATCACATCGAACATGTCGGTCATCAGCGAGTGATTCTGGGCTGTAGCACTGGGCTAACAGGACTCCGGTGAGCCGGGCTGTAGCAGGCTAGGCAGGACTCCGAAGTGCTTCTTTATAACAATCGGAGTGACAAATCCTAATCTCGAAATACGCCAACCCAACATGTACCTTTGGAGACACCTGTAGAGCTCCTTTATAATCACCCATTTACGTTGTGACGTTTGGTAGCACACAAAGTGTTCCTCCGGCAAACGGGAGTTGCATAATCTCATAGTCATAGGAACATGTATAAGTCATGAAGAAAGCAATAGCAACATACTAAACGATCGAGTGCTAAGCTAATGGAATGGGTCATGTCAATCAGATCATTCACCTAATGATGTGATCCCGTTAATCAAATGACAACTCTTTGTCCATGGTTAGGAAACATAACCATCTTTGATTAACGAGCTAGTCTAGTAGAGGCATACTAGCGACACTCTGTTTGTCTATGTATTCACAAATGTATTATGTTTCCGGTTAATACAATTCTAGCATGAATAATAAACATTTATCATGATATAAGGAAATAAATAATAACTTTATTATTGCCTCTAGGGCATATTTCCTTCACTAGCTCCAGTGACCGTACGATGTCCATCCAACGGCCGTAGTGCTTCTTCAACATCTGGTCTTCTTGCTCCAGCCTCCCAAACTAGCGCCGGTCGTGCCGCCTACTCCTGTCTCCCGTGGCCGGCTGTGCTGCCACAGAGGCCTCACCGCCCCCTACTACTCCCACTGCTAGCCAGGCCTTGTGTCGACGTTAGCCTCACACCGCAGCCGAACGAGCGAACCCTCATACTCCTCTCCGCGTGGGCATCCACTGCCACATCTTCCCTGGCTCTGTGTCGTCCCCTTCCTAGCCCTCACCGTCGTCCACCGCCCTGGTGCTCTCGGCACGGCGTGGTCAACATGGTCAAGGAACAACTTCCGTCGGAAGAGTACTGTATGTGTAGAGGCTGACAGCTAGGTCCATGGCCGCAACAAGGAAGTGTCTCCTTATTATGCGCAAAATAAGGATTCCTCCACCTGACAGCAGGGACCCACCGGACGGGCCACCGTATTTCGCTGTCAGGACCCCGATTCCAAGTCACATCGATCTAGCTGGCAACACCTCATATCACTTTGCGGCCTCACGCACGGTATCCCACGGGTGTCGCCTTACCATGGCCCAGGACCGTTTGCGCCTTTTAGCTCACGTATATGATAGTGTCGCTAGCATCCATATGACAGAGAACCCGGGCCGACATGGCTAGTCGTGAACCCAAAGCGGCACAGACCTATGGAGACAGGCATACATGAATCACATCGAACATGTCGGTCATCAGCGAGTGATTCTGGGCTGTAGCACCGGGCTAACAGGACTCCGGTGAAGCGGGCTGTAGCAGGCTAGGCAGGACTCCGGATATCACCGTGTGACATTTCCCCGAAGGGACAGACATAGGAACAAAGTGAAACACATGCCGGCCAGTCAAGTGTCCTGAACAGTAGTGCTGGGCTAGCAGGACTCCGGTGAACTGGGCTGTAGCGGACTACTATGGCTCGAGGAACACTAGACTACATTTCCCCATAAGAAAGGCTGCCAAGGATAAACAACTAGATTGTCGGATCCCACTCATACCAAGCATTTCAATCATACACACAATATGCCCGATATGAGTACATACAACATGGCATCACAACAAAACTCTACAACTCAAGTACTTTATTTAAAGGCTCCAGGGAGCCATACATAACATGTTCATATAGATAGGGGTCGCATGACCCGACACTCAAGTCATACAAACATACAAGCACATGCGGAAGCAACTAGTCTGAGTACAGAATCTAGAAAGAAAGAAGGCTTCTCGAAGCCTGTCTATCTACATAGGGCCCTCCATGGCCAGGATCACCACCTGGGTGGCTAGTCACTCGTCGACGTCAAGGTCTACGTAGAACCCATCGGAGGGGGCGGTGTTGTCGTCTGAAAACAGTAATTAAGCAAACATGAGTATAAAGGTACTTAGCAAGCCTTACATCAGAACCTACTAAACATGCTTATTCTCAAGAAGGTGGTGGGGTTAATGCAGCAAGCCAGCTTTGACTCTTGGCTAAGCTATCCTACGGAACTCCACCACTAAAATAGTTTTCGCACACGAGTCCACTACTCACCAACACAATACTCCACCGGGGATCCTCCCTCGTCATCCTACGAGAGGGCCATCCTCGGTACTCACACTTATCCTGAGTCTTTTAGTAGTATCCATTAACTTGTCTATGAACTGTATAGGCAACCAAGTAGTCCTTTACCGCGGACGCGGCTATTCGAATAGTTTTATACCCTGCAGGGGTGTACTTCTTCATACACGCTTTCACCACTTACCGCCGTTTACACGACATGTACTCGGCAACCTTCAAGAGGAAGCCCAGCGAGGATGTCAGCCACGACCTACCTAACACTTAAGTCTCTAGTCCAGGTTTATCGCCTATCCAGGTTCCATCCGCAGGGAGTCCGGCCGAGGTTTCCACATACGGCCCCGAACAATGTGAACAGGGTCCCAAGACGCCAAACGGGCGCCCGACATACCCGGCCACGGTGTATCTACCGCAACATAGCCCACCCCTAGGGTCAGCGCTACGCACGGCCGCCAACACATAACCTACAAACACCAGAAACTATTTGCAACTCCTGGACAGAGTACTAGGGTGATTAAGAAGCCGAGAGGGTCCATTGGTTTCGGGCCCAAAGTACGGTAGTAACTGCATCTTAAATCACACATACAGATCTCAGTTCTTAGGGACGACCTTAATGAAACAACCCACCATGTACTCCTACATGGCCTCTCATCGATACCTTTACCAAAACATGTTCAACACATCCCTCACATTACCGACATAAGCATTTCACTCTAGCCCATCACCCAGATGAACCAGACCTGACACAACTCTAAGCATAGCAGGCATAGCAAGGTAGGAATCACATACATGGCTCAATCAACTCCTACACATGCTAGTGGGTTTCATCTAGTTACTGTGGCAATGACAGGTCATGCAAAGGATAAGGGTTCAACTACCGTAGCACACAGCAGATTGAAACGCGTTGTCTTAATGCAGTAAACAAGAGCAGAAGCGAGAACATGGGTTGTATCGGAATGATCAATGGTTGCTTGCCTGATGGAGTGGTAGTGGGATACTGCCCTTCAGTTGGATACTCGTGAATATCCTCGGAGGCAGAACCTACCACGAAGAACACATCGGAATACAATCAACACATGACGATATGCAACAATATGATGCATGCTATGATATGGCAATATGAATGTGTCTTGGCCTAATGCAAGCTATAACAGAAAGGATTGAACTTATTTGAATCAAAGATTCAATTATTAGCTTATTAAACATGGCTTTAATGGTGCATTTCCTTATTCTGCTTAAACAGCAAGGTAAACTTGTTTTGTCATGCATGAAACCATTACAGATGGATAGATTGAATTTTTCTGATCATTTTTCATATATAAATCTTTGCATTTGGAGCTATGGTTGATTTTCTATGATTTTTAGAAGTTTTGACTATTTTCTGGAATTTCCTGTATAAGAATAAATCCAGTAATTTAATTACTGCGTCAGCATTACGTCAGGGTGATGTCGGTGGTCAACGGGGACGTCCAGGTCAAACCTGACTGGTGGGTCCCGCGTGTCAGTAGTTAATTAAGCTAATTATCTTTAGTTAAAACTAATTTGATTTAGTTAACAGAGGGGGCCCACTTGTCATTAACTTAGGGGAGTCAAACTGGGGTCAAACCCCTGGTCAGCGGGGCTAATCCCGCCGGTGTTGAGTCGCCGACGAGGCCCGAGACGGTGGCGCGGCTCGGAAAACGCCCACAGGGCACGGGCGAGGCCGTTCTTGGGCTCGTTGGAGAGCTCTTGCAGTCGCGCATCTAGTGGTGGTGGAGGCCGGGCCTATGGTGGCCGGAGACAACGACGGCGAGCTCCAAGGCGGCGGCCGGAGTTCGGCCATGTGCGGGGTTTGGGCTGCGGCGTGCAAACACGGAAACTGAGGCGCTAGCGAGGCACTACGCGATGCGGCAAGCACGTTGCATAGCACGGGATGACCAAATGGTCGCCGGAGCGATGCGGCGACGAGCTCGAGCGGAGACGAGCTTCGGCCATGGTGGAACTATGGCCTGGAGCGTGCAAATGCGTGGGAAAGAAGAGGGGGAAGGCGGCGGAGCTCACAGGGAGGTCGATGTGCAGCTCAGTGGGCTCGGGGGCGACCGGAGCGAGGCGAATCGATGAACGGTGTCCGGCGGGTACCGAGGTTGAAGACAGCGTGATAGCAGCGATGCAGGGCCTCCGGCGAAGCGTGGCTCGGTGCGGAGGGCGAGGGCGTCGTGGCGGAGCGATTTGGCTTGTCGGAGGGGCGAGGGGGTGGCTTTGGCGTCGTCTACGGCGAACGGCGGTGAGGAACGCGCTCGGGCATCGCGGGAGAGAGTGAGGGAGACGAGGGGGAGAGTGAGCGAGGATGAGAGGGGGACGTGGGGGTCGCGTGGCATCCCTGGACGTCTCCAGGACGTCGGCAGAAGCAGGAGGTGGCCGGCGTGTGGCCGCGGGCGCCGGCCACGCGCTCCGCGTCCTTCTGGCGCGAGGAGGACGATGACTGGCAGGGCCAGTCGGCTGGGCCGAGCCAGGTGGGCTGGGCCAGCACAGGTAAGGCCTAGGTAGCTTCCCTCTCTCTCTTTTTTTATTTGTTTCTGTTTTTCTATTTAACTGCAACTGTTGGGCTTTAATTAAAATACTAAAACGTTTCCAAAAATCCTGAAAATAATTGTGGGTTCTGTTTAGATTATTTCCAACAGCAAACATTTATTTCTAGAATTATTTGGGCATTTAAATTATTTTATAGCATTTAAATGCCCAAATTCAAATACTTATGATTTAATTCAATGACCTTCTGTTGACCTAGAAAAATGTGCACCAATTTTGCCAGAGGTTTTAACCCAAGACAAAGAGGGTGAACTTTTTAGAAGGGCATTTCAGGTTCATTGAAAATAATTTTAGTAAACCCTAGTTGTTTCCAGGGGGTGTTGGGGGTTTCTGCCTTCCCCATTTCAAATTTAAGAGAAATTTAAACATGATGCGCACTCTAATGCTTGAACTAGCTAGGGTGTGAGATTCGCGAAAAAAAGTTTCCGCTTGACTGTTGAGACCCACCAGCTACATCTTCGCACGCAAGGAAGTGGCTAACAGTCGGGACCCACCTGGCCGAAGCGTACGTAGTGTTGTCATTCTGGTCGCGAACGTGTACGTACATACGATCGGTCAGTCTGCAGGCTGCAGCGATGAACCATGGCCGTGTAAGGAAGGGCACGTGTCGTAGTATAGGCGCGCACGTGTCATAGTAGAGGCGCGCACGTAGCATGTCACGCAGTCCCGTTAATATCGTGTACACGTACGTATAGTCAGGGTGCAAGAAAGTAAATACAGTCACGTGTGTACATACGGGCAGGGTCCCGAACGCCTACTCGCGCATACGTACGGCCAAGGCTCGTGTACATGGCTGGGTCGGAACGGAGAAACTGTGTCGTCGTGTTCATCGGGAGCCAACCGGCTTGGACGGAACAGCCGATCGAAACGAGGCCTGGCGTACTGCAGAACGGAGGAAATAGCCTTGTGTTCGACCGAACACGGTCGAAACGGGATCCTGTTCATCGGGAGGGGTCTGGCGTACCGCAAAACGGAGGAAACGGACTTCTCTTAGACCTCCTACGGTCGAAACGGGGTACTTCTGATCAGGAGGGGTGTGGCGTACCGCAAAACGGAGGAAACAGACTTGTGTTGGAGCGCTACGGTCGAAACGGGGGTCCTGTTCATCGGGAGGGGTGTGGCATATCGCAAAACGGGACTCCACGGGATACTGTTCATCTCCACCGTCGACTGCCTCCACGGGCTACTGTTCATCCACCGTCGACCTCCTCCAGCCTCCACCTACGACTGTTCATCCACGGGCTCCTGTTCATTCAGCCTCCACCGCTCCTCCACCGGCTACTGTTCAACCAGCCCTCTCCATGGGGTCCTATTCAACCACCCCTCCACGGGCTACTGTTCATCCAGCCCTCCACCAGCTACTGTTCAACCAGCCCTCCACCGGCTACTATTCATACAGCCCTCCACCGGCTACTGTTCATCCAGCGGCAACGGCCTCTACTACCACGGGGTCCTGTTCATCCACCCCCACTGGGAACTATTCATCCAACCCCCCTCCCCCAACAACGCTCACTGTTCATCAAGAGGCAGCATCAATGGGCTTCAATTAGCAGCAGTAGCGAAGGAATCACTCAGGTTCAGTTAACAACAAGGGATTGATCGGGGTTCAGTAACATAGCTAGTGCAATTGCTCGGGTTCAGTTAGAGCCCACGCCTTGCTCGGGTTCAGTTAGAGCGCAACGCCTCGCACATACTCGCGTACGTGTACGAGAGAAACACGCAAACCTCCGTGCATCGCTCGGCCCTGACCACCCACTGTAACCGGGAACTCCCCGATATTTTCCTCGCCCTCGCTTCTACCATGGTTTTTTCCGTCATGCACGGCCCAAAGAATGTCATGCAGCTGCGTCTCCGGCCTGCCCAGGACGAAAAGCCCATTTTCTATCATGATTTTTTGTCATAGAAGTAGGAGCCCACCACATCTATGATGATACTAGGTTTTGTCACAATTATCGTCATAGAAGCTCATAAGCATGACAGGAAAAAAAATCGTTCGACCCAAAATGTCACGGATGTGTCTTTTTTTGTAGTGATCGTAGTCGTCGAGTCCTGTGGGTTCGCACCTTCTTGATCCGTAAATGGACTGAGGCGGCGCCCTATTTGCCTCTATCCGACATCGAACATCCTGAGGGTCTAGGTAGTCCACAGGGTCCCTGCCATGATGATGTGGAGCTGGTTGGGTGTGGAAATTTTCTTGCGTTGGCCTATCACGCCCTCGAGGGGGTCGGTCAGGCACGTCGACGGTTAGTTCATCATCAAACTCAGGAAGCAGACGCCTGCGTGGGTAAGATTTAGGCACACTGTGTTGCTGTTCTTCGAGATCTTGTTCAGCCGATCAAGAGTATTTTGACCCACTTGTCGTTTGGTGCATCCTCGTTGGCCTGCAGCTGTTGTTGCTTCCGTTTCATGCTTCGGGCGGTTGCTATGAGGCGCCACCGGGAGTGTTCTTTCCTGACAGGGTCTTCGGGACTATGAAGTCATCGGTACCGAGGCTCACATCTTCCTCAGATTCCAGTATATAATTGTCGTCGGCCCCTTCAAAGAGGTCGTCGGGATTTGAGTCCCCGGGGATTCCTTCTGGGCTGGCATGACATTCTGGGGAAGCTTGAGGATCCTCCCCTGGGTCATCAGCGTCGTCAGCTGCTGGCCGCCGTTATCGGTGTGGCGTTATTCCCGCTGGGTTCCCCGTTAGTGCCCCTTCTGCGTCTTCGCCAAGGTCTTGGAGGGGAGTTGGGAGTATCGATCATGTATACATCGTAAGTAGATGTTGCTTTCCACCTGCCGGTGTTTATCGGGGGTGAAGTGCTCTCTATAGGGCCGTCGACATCGTCATCCATGTTAGTGGCCTCGTCATAGTCTAACACATCGGTTAAGTCGTCGATGGTGGCGACTAGATGGGTGATGGGTGGGACGTAAATTTCCCGATCGTCGGCTTTAAGTCTAATCTTATCATACACTGAGGTCTTGCCGTCCAAGATTGACAAGCTCTGGATTCGGTCAAGCATCTCATTCAAGTGAGATAACTCCTCGGGATTCATGGCCTAGTCGTAGGCCAGGTTGATTTGGAGCAGTTTCGGCGGCACGCTTGATGTGTTTTCGGCCATGGAAAGGGCCGAAGTGGATTCTAGATCCGTTGCCAGGATCGGCTCTAAACCCGACGCCATATCCAAAGCTGAACTCTAATCAATGTCAGAGTTGGGCGCTGAGATGGGGCTGTCCGAGGCGGGGAAGGGTAACTCCTCCGCGTTTCTGGCTGTGTTGAAGAGCTTGATATGTCATCCTCAAGGGAGATCGATTCCGAGGTTAAGCCCCCGGTGTTTACCAAACCCTCAATCCGGCCAGGTGTCCAGCCTGACAGAACGAGCTCGCCGCAAGAATTCGCGATGTACTCCTAGCCTTTGAAAGTCACAATCTGGTCGGGGTGTACTTTTTGACAGTGACCAGATGGCCTATCGATTCACCATAGAAAATCATGTTGCTGAACACAAAAGGCTAGTCGAGAATGTAAATGTCCCTGCAATTAGCACAGAAGTTACCCCGCAGATAAGCCATCAATCCTTTGTTGATCTCACATCAGAGCTCTCAATGAAAGCACTAGTGTCGGTGTAAAAACCAGTAAACCTCGGGGTAGGGGTCCTGAGCTGTGGATCTCGGACGGATGGTAACAAGAACAAGGGAGATAGTGTTTACCCAGGTTCGGGCCCTCTTCATGGAGGTAAAACCCTACGTCCTGCTCTTGTTTATATTGGTGGAGATGTATCGAGTACAAGCTTGATCTACCTCGAGATCATAAGATGTGTTCTAACCCTAGGGCTAGGTGAATGTAATTGTGTTGAAGTCCCCTCTACGGGCTAAACCCCTTGGCTTATATACACGCTAGGTAGGGCATCTAGGGTTACAAGGTCGGTATATAGGCTTGGAGACGGCAGGAGAAATCTTGGAGTATACGTCAAGTCTTCGATAGATGTAATCTTGATCACATCCCCCGCATGTAGCTTCTGGAGTCCATCTTGAGGCGGAATGAGGGCCCACTGGCCCGGCCCGAGGACCACGGGCCCGACTAGGTTAGTACCCCCTAGTCAAGGACACTGTTACCAGGTGTAGTACTTAAAATTTTTTAAGTAATAAAGCACCCCTTTTTGAAAAATATGGTAGTTTTTTGCTATTTAGGGCATCCCCAACGCCGACCCGTAAACCTCCCGCAACTGTCCGGACCGGGCTGTCCGGACCATGAAAGCAATACACCGCACCCCTGTATCAGTCAGCGCAGTGGTCCAGACGTGATTTCTCTTGCAAACCGGGGATAAAGTGGGGTAGGTTTGCGGGAGTCCGAACCGATCCCAAGCCCATTTCTGACCACCCTGGCCCACCAAAAAACCCTCAATCCTCCCGTGCATTTTCGGTTAGCGCCGCTTCAGAGCGTCAGTGCCCGCATTCATGCCCGCCCAGAGCGGACATAAACGCTCACTGGCGCCGGCCGAGAGAGTGCCACCCGCGCCGCTTCTCGGTGCAGGCAACTGCCGCGTGTTCAAACGACATGATGGCCACCCGTCCATCCATCTGCCGCCCACATTAATGGCATGCGGTTTCCGAGGCGTCTCCTCCAGTGCCACCTATCCGTCCGTCTGCCGCCCACCGGTGCTATATAAATCATTGCCCCAGTACCCCGGCCATAGCCACACTCATCCCTCTCCACACCACTCCCCGCCATGGATCCCTCCATGGCCAAAGCTCTCTGGGACGGGCTGACGCCGGAGCAGAAGAACGCCATGGCAGTCCGCCAGAGGATGTGCAAATGGAGGACGTCTTCGATGACGAGCCAGCGCCACCCTCCTCTTACTCCACGGCACCCTCCTCTTACTCCGCGGCATCGTCCTCCTCTGCTCCACTCTCGTCGGTGCATTGCACCCTGACCATCGCCGAGACTCGTGCCCATTATATGGACATGGTGCGGGAGGAGTGGGAAGAGCAGTTCCGGGAGGCGCAGGACGACGCCAACTATAACCACGGCCTCCTCTAGGAGCACCTGGAGGCGGAGGAGCAGGTCGCTGCCGGCAGGACAATCATGTTGGATGCGGACCCGGTGGAGTAGGAGGCGCTGCTCGAGTCTGACCGCTCCGCCCGCTAGATCCGCCTCGCCCACTGGCGGTACCGACAGCGAGTGGCGGAGGTAATAGCTGCCGGCAAGGAGCATGAGGACGATGCTGGCAAGGCGTTGTTCGGCGACACCGACGACATGGAGGGCGCGACACAGCGCCACGACCATGAAGAAGCCAGCACGTCCGCGGGCACCGCTAGCAGCGAGGAAGAGTAGTGCACGGTAGGTCGCCGCCGCTCGTGTCCCAGGAAGGCCACCGCTCCTCCCCTCCCATCGATGCCAATCTTGGTGGGCTCAACATCTTCGGTTGATTAGTTGCTTAGCAGTGACATGGAGGCGGACAGTTTCAGTTCCTCCGGAGGCGAAGGTCATGGAGGCGGAGCTGGCAAAAGTGAAGCTCCCGTTCTCTTGGTTCATGGCCGGAGACGAGGACTCGACGTCGACGACCATTTTGATTAGCCCGCCTAGGACCGCTTTCATGTATTTTTAATGAAATCCATCATGTTTATATGAAATCCGGGATGTTTATATAAAATCAGGCTGTGTTTATATGAAATCTGCACTTGTTTGCAGGAATTTCCCCTGGTCGGTCTGAGTTGTTGTGAAAATGTATGTGGCTAGGGATGGCTGCCTCCCGCATCCATGTCCCGAACAGATGCAAAAGGTTTTTTGAGGGTTGCCGTTGGAGATCCCCTTACTCGTTAGGAGGAAGCGAGAAAAAGCGACTCACGGGTGGGTGAGGTTCAATGGGATACAATAGAGCTGTCGGGCCGTTCGGCCGGCGCAGTGGCAGGGTTGCCCGAGGCGGCCAAGGGAGCGGCAGCGGCGGCATAAGAGCATCTCCACTCCCTCCCCCCAAAGCTCCCCGCAAGCCCCTTTTTTATCGCCGGTTCGAAAAAAACCGGCCCAGTCGTGCCCACAAAAGCCCAATTTTCACCGGTTAGGGCAGAAATTGGCACCGGTGGATCCAAGCCGAACCCGGCACGCTGGGGGCGCCCGGAGGTGCCGGGGGAAACATTTTTGGCACGAAAGCCTAGTGGACCCGTTGAGTCAGTGACTGGGCGATGCCGAGAATGTTCGTCATCCTCATCGCCTCAGTTTCCCACGGGAATCAATGCGAAGGCTGCCACCAGTCAGCCTTCCATTGATTCACAGACAGCGCAATGAAGGTGCGCCACCACCGCGCGTCCTGCCCCCTCCAGCCACGCGTCCACACTGTTGCCGCCTGCTCGCCGCTATAAAAGCCACCCTCCCTCACCGTCGGCCGCACACTTGCTTGCCACAACCTCTCTCTCTCTCTCTCACCGCCAACGCCCCTCTCTTCTTCGCCGCCGACGCCCTCTCTCTCCCCTTCTCAAGACGCGAGCATGGTCGAGCGCTTCCCCGAAGACAGAGCGGCGGCCAACGGCTTTGGCCGCCGCCACCAACAAGAGGCGGAGGCTCACCTCCTCTACGAGGCGGACTACCCGGCGCCGCCCAACATGCGATGGTCGGGCTCGTGGAGGCTCAGCGCCGATAGGGTCTGATACGTCTCCAACGTATCTATGATTTATGAAGTATTCATGCCGTTATATTGTCATTCTTGAATGTTTTGCAATCATTTTATAGCAACTTTATATAATTTTTTGGGACTAACCTATTGACCCAGTGCCCAGTGCTAGTTGTTGTTTTCTGCTTGTTTTTTACATCGCGGGAAATCAATATCAAACGATGTCCAAACACCGTGAATTTTTTTGGAGAATTTTTATGGACCAGAACAACCAGGATGGGCCAGAGCGGCACCTGGGGGTGCCCCGAGGGGGGCACAACCCACCAGGGCGCGCCTGGGGGCCCAGGCACGCCCAGGTGGGTTGTGCCCACCTCGGTAGCCTCCCACACCCCCTCTTTACCCTATAAATTCACAAAAATTCCAAGAACCCTCGGGGTTAACCTAGATCAGAAGTTCTGCGTCGCAAAGCTCTGTAGCCATCGAAAACCAATCTAGACCCTTTCCAGCACCCTGCCGGAGGGGGGAATCATCTCCAGTGGCCATCTTCATCATCCCGGCGGCCACCACGATGAGAAGGGAGTAGTCCACCTCGGGGCTGAGGGTTTGTACCAGTAGCTATGTGTTCAATCTCTTTCTCTCTCTCGTGTTATTGAGATGTCACGATCTTGATGTATCGCGAGCTTTGTTAATAGTCGGATCATATGGTGTTTCCCCCCCCCCCTCTATCTTGTTGTGATGAATTAAGTTTTTCCCTTTGAGATTTCGTTGTTATTGGATGGAATACTTTTATGGATTTGAGAACACTTGATAGATGCCTTGCAATTGAATACTCATGGTGACAATGGGGTATCGTATTGATTCACTTGATATATTTTTTGGCACTCAACTCGCGGATTCCCGAGGAGACATTGGGGTAATCTATGCATAGGGGTTGATGCACGTTCTTGTCTTTGTTTCTCCGGTAGAAATCTTGGGGCACTCTTTGAAGTTCTTTGTGTTGGATTGAGTATTATGAATATGAATTTGCTTTGGTGTTATTTTAGTATGAACTCTAGGATAGATCGAACGAAAAGAATAGCCTTGTGTTATTTTAGTACGAACTCTTGAATAGATCGAACGGAAAGAATAGCTTTGAGGTGGTTTCGTACCCTACAAACAATTTATTCTTATGTTCTTCGCAAGATAGGAACTTTGGAGTGATTCTTCATCGCACTTTGAGGGGTGGTTATATGATCCAATTATATTAGCATTGTTGGGAGGTTGCACTAGTGAAAGTACGGACCCTAGGCCTCGTTTTCAAGCATTGCAATACCGTTTTTATGCCCGTTTACTATTTTTTGCCTTTTATTTATTTATTTATTTATTTATTTAGATTATAAAAATATATTTCTACCATCAATATTACACTTTTATCATCATCTCTTCGCCGAACTAGTGCACCTATACAATTTGCCATTATATTGGGTGTGTTGGGGACACAAGAGATTTCTTGTATTTGGTTGCAGGGTTGTTTGAGAGAGACCATCTTCATCCTACACCTCTCACGGATTGATAAACCTTAGGTCATCCACTTGATGGAAAATTGCTACTGTCCTACAAAACTCTGCGCTTGGAGGCCCAACACGAGTCTACAAGAATAAAGTTGCCTAGTAGACATCAAGCTCTTTTCTGGCACCGTTGCCGGGGAGGTGAGTGCATGAAGGTATATATTTAGATCTTACAATCAAATCTTTTAGTTTCTTGTTTTATCACTTGTTTGGTTTATAAAAGAAAACTACATAAAAATGGAATTGAGGTTGCATCATATTATTGATCATCTTTACAATATGTTTCTTGAAAATGATGGATCGGAAAATTGTGCTCAATTATTAGAATAAGAAGTCAATAAAATGTTTGGCACAAAATATTTGAATGATGAGCATGATTGCAATATTATTAGTATGAATTCTTTGAATATCCATGATGCTAATGATATGCAAAGCCATAAGCTTGGGGATGCTATGTTTGATGAAGATGATATTTTTAGTCCCCCAAGATTTGATGTGCAAATTTGTTATAATGATTGCATGCCTCCTATTTATGATGATTATAATGATGAAAGTGGATTTGGAGATGTCATGACTTTATTTAGTGATGAATCCACCATTTTGGATGAGGCTTCAGTTGACTATGATAACAAAGTTGTTATTTATGATGATTCTGGTGATGACATGTATGCTATAAAGAATAATGATAATCATGAAACTTGTCATCATGATTTTAATTTTCAATCACATGATAGTTATTTTGTTGAGTTTGCTCCCACTACTATTGATGAGAATAAATTTGCTTATGTGGAGAGTAAAAAAATTTATATGCTTATGTATCATGAAAAGAATGTTTTATGTGATGGTTATATTGTTGAATTCATTCATGATACCACTGCAAATTATTATGAGGGAGTAACATATGCTTGTAGGAATTGCAATAATATCAAGTTTCCTCTCTTTATGTTGAAAGTTTTGAAGTTGCACTTGTTTTACCTTTCTATGCTAGTTGATTCTTGTTCCCAAAATTATTTGCTCACAAAATCCCTATGCATAGTAAATGGGTTAGACTTAAATGTGCTAGTCATATGCTTCATGATGCTCTTTTTATGTTTCAATTATTATATTTTATGTGAGCATCATTGAAATCATCATGCCTAGCTAAAGGCATTAAAGAAAAGTGTTTGTTGGGAGACAACCCAACACTTTTACCTACTGTTTTTGTGTGTTCACATGATTAGGCTATTGTAGTAATCATGTTTTATTGTTTTTGTTTTAATAAAGTGCCAAGGAAGACCTTTGGGATGGCTTACGATGATAGTTGATTGGATCCTGCTGAAAAACAGAAACTTTTGCGCTCAGGAAAATAATTCTCATTTTTAACATAGGCTGATAAAATGTTGATTCTTTCTGCAGAATATTAATAGACAAATTCCCCAGGTTTTCCTAATTTTTCAGAATTTTTGGAGTAGCATAAGTATGGTTGGAGTACAGATTACTACAGACTGTTCTGTTTTTGACAGATTCTGTTTTCAATGCATAGTTTGCTTGTTTTCTAGTTTCCATGGCTTATATTGCTCAGTATAAATTGTGGAAATGATATTATACAGTAGTCATTGTGTGAGAACAATTATGAATCTTTTGTTTGATAGTACCAAAAGTGAAATGGTTTGCTCTTTATCATACTAACCTATCTCACAAAGTTCCGTTAAATTTTGTGTGATTGAAGTTTTCAAGTTTTGGGTGAGATGTCGATATGAGGAGAATAAGGAATGAAAAGACCCTAAGCTTGGGTATTCCCAAGGCACCCCAAGGTAATATTCAAGGAAGATCCAAGAAACTAAGCATGGGGATGTCCCGGAAGGCATCCCCTCTTTCGTCTCCAACATTATCGGTAACCTCACTTGGAGCTATGTTTTCATTTGTCACATGATATGTGTTTTGCTTGTAGCGTAAATTTATTTTGTTAGGATTTGATTGCTGTTATTTATAATAATTTTTTTCATCTTTTATTTCAATAAAAGTGGCAATGATAGCCTTTACTATGCTTATTTTGCAAGTCTACATGTTTCTGTTTGAAAACAGAAAGTTTATCGATGTTGGAAAATTTCCCTAGAAAAGTCAGAATGTGATAAAATGTTGAAACTTTTTGAAAAATGAGCTACGATAAAATTTCTACAGTGTGGAAAATTTTCATAACTTTTGGAGTTAGGGAAGTATCGATACTCTTGCATTCTTTACAGACTACTGTTCTGGCAGATTGCTGTTATCTTTGCATTGTTTGCATATGTTTGCTTGTTTAATGATTCTATTTGAGGGTAGGAGTATTAAATATGCAGAGGCATTTAGTATGCAATTTTGAATAATAATTTTAGTGATTTGCTACAGTATAGGATGATAAGGTTTTTGCATTGGTTTATACAAACTTATCTCATGAGTTCTTATTGAGTTTTGTGTGGATGAAGCTTTTGAGATTTAGGAAAAGCGTGATATGAGGAGAATTAAGGAGACACAAAAGCTCAATCTTGGGGATGCCCAAGGCACCCCAAGATAATATTTCAAGAAGTCTCAAGCATCTAAGCTTGGGGATGCCCCGATAGGCATCCCACCTTTCCTCTTCAACAATTATCGATTAGTATCGGTTGAGCCTAAGTTTTTGCTTCTTCACATGAGTTGTGCTATTCTTAGAATGTCATTTGATTTTTATTTTTCTTGCTATTTTAATAAAACACTTAGATCTGAAAGTTTTTAAATAAAATAGAGTCCTCAAATAGTTGCCAGGGAGGTTAGGTAAGCGGCATTCACATCCCGTCAACGAAGCTCTTTTCTATGGAATTGCTCTAGTGCTTCACTTATATCTTTTTGAGCACGGTGTACTTTAGTATTTTTGAAGAAATTATCTCTTGCTTCACTTAAATTAATTTGAGATAAAGAAATATTATGCTCATGATCTTCACTTATATCTTTTTGGAGTAGCTTGTCATTTACTCTTGTGCTTCACTTATATCCTATGAGTAAATGGTTGAATAAATTGAATGTCCTAAAGTTGAAATCATATCATGCCTAGTGGTAGCTTCACATTAGGTTTAGAAAGTGAAATATTTTGGGGCTTGACAATCACAATATTGGTCATACAAGCAATTCACAAATAATTAGTATAAGGAAGAGAACTTCCACATGCAAATACACTATCTTGGGAATCTTTTGTGATTGTGAGCCCCCGTCAAAATATTATATGCCAAAATTGTTGATGTTGGACAAGGAAGACAACACAATGATTTATGTTTGTTCATATTCACATAGAAGTTATATTGTTATAGATCCTTCAACATGTGGTGCTTGCCCCCCATCTTTGCAAGCCAAAAATTTCGCACCAAGTAGAGATACTACTTGTGCATCCAAAAATCCTTAAACCCAAATCTTATTCTCAAGAGTCCACCATACCTACCTAAGGATTGAGCAAGATCCTTCAAGTAAGTTGTCATTAGTGCAATAAGGCAATAAAAATTGCTTCTAAAAGTGTTAGATCATTTAGTGTAAGAGAAAATTAAGCGTTGTATGAACTTGTGATGGCAAAGAATAAAAGCGACATACTGCATAATAAAGGTTGCTAACATAAGGGGCGATATAACGTGATGTTCTTTTGCACTAAGGGGTTGAGCATACAAACAAATAAGAGCATGGCAACCTCTGCTTCCCTCTGCGAAGGGCCTATCTTTTACTTTTATGTATTTACTTTCATGCAAGAGTCGAAGTTTTTTCCTCTATTCCTTTTTATTTTTCTATTTTGGCAAGCATCATGTGGTGAGGAAAGATCTAGGCACATATATCCAGTTGGATATGGGTAGCTTGAGTTATTATTGTTGACACCACTCTTGAGGTGAATACGTTGGGAGGAAAAACAATAAGCCCCTATCGTTCTATGTGTCCGATTGAAACATTTTTCTCATGTGTATGCAATGAGTGTTAGAAATGATAGAAGACTATAAGATGGTTGAGTATGTGGAGCTCTTACTTAAACTCCGTTGAATAAGTTGAATTGCAATTGCTTGGTGACTAAGAACATAGGTTGTTCAGTTTCAAGAGAGTTCATTGTTTGAACCTTAACATGTGAATTGGTTGCTACTTTAACATGAGAAGTTTTATAAGAAAGCATTGATGTTATGATGCTAGGAAAAGTGATTGAAATTGTCATTGATCAAACTTGTGCACTTTGCTAGCATTCACACTTCATAAATTATTTCTTTTATCATTTACCTACTCGAGGACAAGTAGGAATTAAGCTTGAGGATGCTGATACGTCTCCAACGTATCTATAATTTATGAAGTATTCATGCCGTTATATTATCATTCTTGAATGTTTTACAATCATTTTATAGCAACTTTATATCATTTTTTAGGAATAACCTATTGACCCAGTGCACAGTGCCAGTTGCTGTTTTTTGCTTGTTTTTTACATCGCAGAAAAGCAATATCAAAAGAAGTCCAAACACCGCGAATTGTTTTGGAGAATTTTTATGGACCAGAACAATCAGGATGGGCCAGAGCAGCACCTGGGGGGTGCCCCGAGGGGGGCACAACCCACCAGGGCGCGCCTGGGGGCCTAGGCACGCCCAGGTGGGTTGTGCCCACCTCGATGGCCTCCCGCACCCCCTCTTTACCATATAAATCCGCAAATATTCCAAAAACCCTTGGGGTTAACCTAAATCAGAAGTTCCACCGCCGCAAGGCTCTATAGCCATCGAAAACCAATCTAGACCCTTTTCGGCACCCTGTCAGAGGGGGGAATCATCTTCGGTGGCCATCTTCATCATCCCGGCGGCCACCACGATGAGAAGGGAGTAGTCCACCCTCGGGGCTGAGGGTTTGTACCAGTAGCTATGTGTTCAATCTCTTTCTTTCTCTCTCTCTCTCTCTCTCGTGTTCTTGAGATGTCACGATCTTGATGTATCGCGGGCTTTGTTAATGTAGTTGGATCATATGGTGTTTTCCCCTCTCTATCTTGTTGTGATGAATTGGGTTTTTCCCTTTGAGATTTCGTTGTTATCGGATTGAATACTTTTATGGATTTGAGAACACTTGATATATGTCTTACAATTGAATACTCGTGGTGACAATGGGGTATCGTATTGATTCACTTGATATATGTTTTGGCACTCAACTCGTGGATTCACGAGGAGACATTGGGGTAATCTATGCATAGGGGTTGATGCACGTTCTTATCTTTGTTTCTCCGGTAGAAATCTTGGGGCACTCTTTAAAGTTCTTTGTGTTAGATTGAGTATTATGAATATGAATTTGCTTTGGTGTTATTTTAGTACGAACTCTAGGATAGATTGAACGGAAAGAATAGCTTTGTGCTATTTTAGTACGAACTCTTGAATAGATCGAACAGAAAGAATAGCTTTAAGGTGGTTTCGTACCCTACAAACAATTTACTTTTATGTTCTCCGCTAGATAGGAACTTTGGAGTGATTCTTCATCGCACTTTGAGGGATGGTTATATGATCAAATTATATTAGCATTGTTGGGAGGTTGCACTAGTGAAAGTACGGACTCTAGGCCTCATTTTTTAAGCATTGCAATACCGTTTTTTGTGCCCGTTTACTATTTGCTACCTTGCTGTTTTTATTTATTCAGATTATAAAAATATATTTCTACCATCAATATTACACTTTTATCACCATCTCTTCGCCGAACTAGTGCACATATATAATTTGCCATTGTATTGAGTGTATTGGGGACATAAGAAATTTCTTGTATTTGGTTGCAGGGTTGTTTGAGAGAGACCATCTTCATCCTACATCTCCCACGGATTGATAAACCTTAGGTCATCCACTTGAGGGAAAATTGCTACTGTCCTATAAAACTTTGCGTTTGGAGGCCGAACACGAGTATACAAGAATAAAGTTACGTAGTCGACATCAGGGTCCCAGTGCCACCACCACCCACTGGTGCTACACGGCACGTCGAGATCGCGCGGATCCGGTCGTCGCTGCCGGAGAACACGCGACAGCAGCCGAGGTACGCCCCTGACAGCCACAATCTGTGGACAACGTACTTCGAGCACCGCCATGCCGAACAACTCGCATCCACGAATGGCGCCCTGGCATCCCGCGGCGCCACAACTCCATGGGCCTGCGACAATGGTGGGGCGTCCCTGGGCGCACCCTCGAGGTCGTCCTCGAGCACATCGAGGGCGGCAACTCGCCGCGAATGGAGTATCCGGCGACGTCTTTCTCGCGTCGGAGCAGCTCCTCGTGGCAGCCGAGGCGCATAGCGGGCACGTCGTCTTTGTCCTCTGGCTCCCACTCCTCCGGCGCACAGACGTCGCTCGCCGTCATGAAGGCTGAGCCCCAAGATACGCCGGAGCGCCGGCATAGCGGCACCCTCATCATAAATGAGGGCCGCCGCCGCCAACCTTCCCTCCCCTTCCCGCGGCCATCTTTGCCTGGTAAGGCCGAAGAAGGAGCCAGCGACGCCTTCAGTCGTCGTCAAGCACGATCACCTCGACATGGCCGCCGACGAGGAGACCGGCCTCAAATGGGTGCGGGACGACTACGTCCAGGAGGAGATGGAGCGCCAGCGCCGCGCCCTCGAGGAGATCACCGCTCGACGCTGTGGCTGCGACGAGGGAGGCGTCGTCATCCTCGACGACAACGGCAAGGAGGCGCCCGGGCCGTCCAACCCCGTCCGCCACGGCGACCCAGGGCAGGGCTGCAACAAGGACGACGGCGGTGTGCAATACGACGACGGCGACTACACCAACTTCTGTAGGCTCTTCGGCATGTAGAAGGCTCAAGGCGGCGGCAGTGGCATAGTAGTAGTAGTTTTTAGTTTAAATTATGTTTTGATTTTGTACTAATATTATCAATGAAAACGCCTAAATTTCCTTCAAATTTGTATCATTTTATTCGAAGTTTGGCTGAATTTGTTTTTCAAAAATCGACGTCTGGGGCCAACTTGGGGCGGCGGTTGGGAACCCGGCCGCCCCCACGCCGATTTTATCACCGGTTGACCCCATGTTGCGCTATTTCAAGTCCCTGGGAGCGTCAAACGGCTGGAGATGCTCTAAGGCAACCACAATCAGGCACGACAGCGTCTGCGGCAGGAAGTTTTATATCAGGGCGGTTGGGGTTCCCACGGCCGCGGTTTTGGTTTTTAGTCAGCTAGTGTTGTCCCAAATTTACACCTCCTACAGCAATTTTTTTGTCAGGACTAAAGAAATTGATCGTCATGCAGGTATCGGTCAGCTGTTGGAGCTTTTTTGGCCCCAAACAAAAAACATTTCTTTTGTCATGGCTGCATTTTTTGATCTACTGTTGAAGATGCTCTAAACAGCTGAAAAACAGTTCACGGTTCACGGTTAGACAGCTATTCGGCATGGACTGGTAAGTTTTATACCATGACTTGCAGCTTCTGCAATGCCCTTTAGGATGGGAAGTACACTATACATTGGGAAGCGAAAATGAGTACACAAATTACCGAAAAAGGCTTTCACCCTGCTTTATAAATAAAGCAACCACCAAGCACAAGTCAACAAGGTATCATCCAACACACAGACACACAACGCCGCCGCACCAAGGTCCAACACAGATGCAGAAACAACACACACACACACACACACACACACACACCGCAGAATCCATTGTGGGCACAGCACAACAAGCCCAAACACCACAAGGGGCACAAACAACACACGACGGCGGCGTCGAAGACGGGGAATAGCTAATCTGGCTCAGGTGGTGGTGGGGGAAGCTGCGGAGCCATACGGAGAGCCATCGCGCGAAGCTGGGTGATGATGGAGGTGATGGCGTCTCTCTCCCTGGGGCGGCTAAGGCGGCCGCCAAAGCTGCAAGTAACCAGACCATTTGAACAAAGCATCAGTAGCACGTCTAAGAGGAATCCGCTGAATCACAAGCTTATTCCTAATAGTCCACAGTGTCCAGGCAAGCACACCGATAGTCAGCCATCTGATGTGGCGGGACGAGGGTGGCAGTGCCTGGAGTTCGGCGAAAAGATCGGGGAAGTTGTTATGGTCCCAACTACCTCCAACCATTTCACGGAAACAGCTCCAGAGGAACTGCGTGGACAAGCAGGTGAAGAAGATATGGTTCGAATCTTCTTCCGGCCCGCAAAGCGGGCAACGACCATCCCCGGGGCCGTTGCGCTTCAAGACTTCCACCCCAGATGGAAGGCGGCCAGGAATCCATTGCCACAGGAATATCCTGATTTTCAAGGGGAGCCGGATCTCCCAGATGGCGGTAAGCGCCGCAGGGCCTGGAGTGGGGGCGATCGCCTTGTAGAGCGGCGAGGTGGACAAAAGCCCGGATTTCTCTAGTCGCCATCGAGTGCGGTCCTCACCTGTCTCAAGCACAGGTTCGTGAAGCGCAATGCATGCGATCAGGTCATCCCAGGCCGCAGTCTCTGCCGGACCAAACTGGCGTCGGAATGCGAGACGCCCTAAGTCAATAAGGGCCGTCGCAACCGGAATCCGCGGGTCTACCGCAATTGAGAACAGGTCAGGAAAACGCGTCGCGAAGGGTGCATCCCCAGCCCAGCGATCGAACCAAAACAACGTGGCAGTACCAGATCCGACCGTAATCGAGGATCCAATTCGAAGGACCGGAAGCAGCTGTATGATCGATTGCCAGAACTGTGAACCACCGGACCGCTGGCAAAAGGCGAGGGGTTGGCCTCGTAGGTATTTCCACTGAATGATGTGAAGCCAAAGGCCACCCTCACCATTCGTAATCCGCCACAGCCATCTAGTTAGGAGGGCAATGTTCATCCTCTTGGAGCACATTATCCCAAGCCCTCCCTGATCACGAGGCTTACAAATTTTAGACCATCGCACCATGTGGTATTTCTGCTTATCTCCTTCACCGGCCCAATAGAAGCGACCCTGAACCCTGGCAATCTCATGGTGAAGAGTCTCGGGCAGGCTGTAAAAGCTCATTATGAATAGGAGCAGGCTGGACAGGGACGAGTTGATCACACGGTGCCACCTTCCCTGCCATGGCTCCACACGGTGCTGGAGCTTGCCTACCGTGGGCCGCAGTTCGGCCACTGTGAGCCTCGAGTCACTAATGGGTATCCCCAGGTAAGTCGTGGGGAAACTCCCAAGCGGGCAATTGAGCCGGTCCGCGATGCTTTGACGATCGGAGTCGGAGTAGCCCAGAACCATCACAGAGCTCTTATCAAAGTTAATCTTGAGGCCAGACATCTGCTGGAAGCAGAGAAGGAGAAACTTCAGGTTCGTGATATCGCTCGCCGATCCTTCCACCATGATAATGGTGTCGTCCGCATATTGTAGGAGGGACAGGCCGGTCCCTCCTACTAAGTGTGGGACTATGCCTTTGATGTGTCCCGCCGCTTTTGCTTTGTCTAAGATGGCCGCCAGGGCATCTACCACAACGTTGAACAGGAACGGAGAGAATGGATCGCCCTGGCGCACCCCACAGAAGGTGGGGAAGAATGGGCCAATCTCGCCGTTGATATTCACTGCGGTTCTGCCCGAGCAGACCATCTGCATCACCCAGGTCACCCATCGCTCGTCAAAGCTCTTCCGGAGCAGGCATTCCCGCAGGAAGTGCCAGCTGACCGTGTCATAGGCCTTGTGGAAATCTAGTTTCAAGAAGACTGCCTTGAGGTGCTTGGAATGCACCTCGTGTAGAGCTTCGTGAAACACTAGGACTCCGTCCAGGATATAACGGCCCTGGATGAAAGCCGACTGATCCGGGTGGATGATCCGGTCCGCAATTGGGGCCACCCTATTGGCGTACCCCTTTGCGAGGATGCGAAAGATGACATTGATGACCATGATTGGGCGAAATTGGCGGATGTTCGAGGCACCCGAAACTTTGGGAATGAGCGTGATTATTCCAAAGTTGAGTCTGGTGAGGTCAATGGACCCAACATAGAATTCTTCAAATAGAGCCATGACCTCTGGTTTAATGGACTCCCAGAAAGTTTGGAAGAACTTTACTGGGAGGCCATCGGGGCCGGGGGCCGAGGACGAGTTCATGCCCTTAATGGCCGCCCATACTTCAGCTTCAGAGAACAGCGCCGTTAGAGCAACGTTATCCTCCTCTGAAACACAGTATCAGGGCGGCCAAATATCGTGGGCAAGGGCTAATCCTCCCCGAGGGGAGGCAGAGAATAGGTATCTGTAGAAGCCATCAACATGGGCCCGGATGGCCTCCGGCTGTTGTAGCAAGGTATCTCCATCCCAGAGCAGGGGGTGGTGTTACGGCATCAGCGGCCGTTGGCGATTGCCTGAAAGTAAGCTGTATTGGCGTCCCCCTTGAGGACCCAATTCTGCGTACCTCGGAGGCGCCAGAATGCCTCCTCGTCCGTGTAAATGATCGTGAGTTGATCTTCCAAGTCGTATCTAAGCATCCATTCCTCAGCCGAGAGGCCCGCGGCATCTGCCCGAAGGTCTAGTGCCTGGATGCCCTCAAGAAGAGTTATCTTCCGCTCGCGGAGGTCGCGGCCTAATTTAGCACCCCACCCTTTCATGAATTGGCGCGACCGTTTAGCACAAAAATGCCAGGAGTCGACGGCCGAGAGGGAGCGGTGGGGTGTCTCCCGAGCCTCCCACCACCGAGCGGCAACCGCAGCAGCGAACCCGGGCTTATTCAGCCAGAATGTCTCAAAATGAAAGCGGGGTGGTTGGGGGGGTCGCTCGTTCTCAGAGGAGAGAAGTAGAGGGTCATGGTCGGAACCGATCCTAGTAATCGCGCGCAGCGACGCGAGGGGGCACCGCAAGTCCCATTCCGGGGAGACAAACACCCGGTCTAGGACCGACCAAGTCGGGCCGGCCTGGCAGTTAGTCCAGGTGAATCTGGCGCCGACCCTATCAAGTTCCCGGAGCCCCATTTCCGCGATGCAGTCGTTAAACATTTGCATCCGGGGAAAGTTGACCAAATTATTGCTTTTATCCTCCTCGGACTGGATGAGGTTAAAGTCTCCACCCAACACTACCGGAAGCTGGGCGGCCAAGACTTTCGCTCGGATCTCAGCGAGGAAGGTCTCTGAGCGGCTATGGTCCGCCGGTCCATAAACGGCAATGACCTCCCATTTGAAGTTGAGGGCCCGCTCAAAGATTTCCATGCTGACGAAGAACTCACCACGGTCCATGCTACCAACCTCAAAGGTGGCATCCTTGACACCTAGAAGGATACCACCCGAGTGGCCTGCGCTCCCACTAGAAGGGAGCCAGTGCCAAGCAAATAAGTCTGAACTCAAATGTTCGAGTTCAGACAGCGAAAACTCCATACGCGTCGTTTCTTGGATGGCCACAATGTCTATTCGCTCGCTTCGCATGTACTTGATGAGTTGGCGTCGTCGGCCGTCTTGACCGAAGCCGCGGATGTTCCAGAATAGTGTCCGCATCACGAAGCCATTGAGGGGCTGCTTGACCCCAATATTCGGGATGCGCTCTGAGCACGGAGGGCAGCGGTGCGAGAACAAGTGCGGCCCCGGACCTCCGCCGGAACAACCGCTGCACGGGAAGAGGAATCCCGCGAGCCACGGTGGAGGAGACGGAGGTATCCTGGAGGCGAGCACGGGTCTCGGCAAGACGCCCGTTCAGGATTTCGCGGGCACGGATCGCCTCGATCTGGACTAGCGGTGGGCCAACCTCCCCCCGGAAGATGATGGCCGAATCTGTTGCCACCTTAGCAAGGTGGCCTAACGGAGCGGACTTTAGAGCGGAAAACGAGCATGTAGCGGGGGTTACGGGGATGGACGGGGTACCTGGCTCGAGGTTCCCGGAAGCGGCCGGAGCTCCGCTCGCTCAGGGATGGGCAGAGCTGGGCTGCCCTCCGGTCTGGCCGCCTCGATCCTGGCGCTGCGACGAGAGGACGTCACTGGTGTCGAGGTCGACCTGCCTCGCCTGGAGTACGCCGCGGTCCGAGGGGGGAGGGGGGGCAGCCACCGGGGTGGTCACCGCCGCCGTCGCCCCGTCGGGCACCGGGCCGTGGGATGAGAGCTGAGTCGGTGAAGCGGAGAGCTCGGGCAGGACCGAAGAAGCTGCAGGTGGTGGCGGCGGGGCATCGTCAGCATGGCACACACCCGACACCAGCGGGTCCAGGCGCACCGGGGCGACCAGGGCGGGGAGGGTCGGTGTCTGCTCCATACCCATCCTCGGCCCAGCCGAAGCCTTTGCCACCGAGGGCAGGGAAGGGGCGGCCGGAGGAGCCGGGTCTGGGAGGGGCCCGAAATCATCCGGGTCACCCCGAGTTGTTGCGGTATGCAGGCCCGTAGCCGGCCGGACCGTGACCGACCCATCCCAACCGCGGGCGCCTCCAGCGCTAGGGGCTTAGGTGAGCTGATGGCAGTGGCGATGACGGCTGGAGCGCCGATCGGGACTCCGGGGGAGCGTGGAGACGACGCCGGGAACACCTGGAGGCTGGCGTCTGAGGAGTCGCTGCCGTCAGCTGGCTGCGAAGGAGCCACGGTGTGGGAGCGGCTGGTCCCCGTGCCACCCCTCGTGGCAGGAGCGGCAGCCGGGGGTGGGGCGGGCTATCCTCGGAATCGTCGTCATCCTCCTCCGAGTTGGGGTTGTGGCTGTGGCGTGGGTTCCGGTCGCTGTGTCGACCCGGCCCATCAGTGTCGCCACCCAGGAAGTTGTCGTCGGGGATGCGTGGGCGGCCAACGTGGTTGGGCGACTTGGGGGAGATCCTGAGGTCGAAGCCCTGGTCGTTGAAGAACACCCGGATCTTGGCATGTAGTTTGGACGAGTCGAGGGACTTGACTTTGACGCGCACCTCCTCCTCCTTTCGGAGGGAGAGCTCGTCCACCACAACCACCTTGCCAAGGATTCGGGACATGCTTCGGATGACACGCTCCGAGCATGCGATGTCGGGGAGGCCACCAATGAGGATCCATGCCGTGTCGAGGACGGCAACCGCCAAGGGGTCACGGATCGGCACCGAGATGTCCACCACTAGCTTGTTGAGAGCGAGAGTGATGTCACCACTGCGGGTGTCGTACCCGTGGCTGATGGCGTCGGGGAAGATGACTGAGAACTGGTTACCGTCCATCATGGTAACCTGCCAATCCCAGGTGCAGTGGTATAGGTGGTTGAGCTCAGCTTCAAGCATCTCTGGCGAAGCCACCCCCTCCCGAATCGTAACAATCGCCTGAAACGAGGGAGATGGAGGGCGGAGGTCCGACAGCTCGATGTGAAAGAAGCCCATGCCCTTAATGCCATGCCCGTACATCATGATCTCCTCTGACACGGGGCGGTCCGGGCATAGGAAGGCTGGGTGACCCGCGTCCGAGCAAATGTAGCAGCATTGTGGACTGGTGCAGGCGACCTGCGAATGGCCGGCGAGGCCGCAGTTGAAGCACTTCTGGAGGTCTTGTGGTTGGTTCGTGGAGCGGACGAGGTTGGGGGTGGTGGTTGCCGGGTCACGAGCCGGAGCCAACGGAGGGGCTGCACCATTACCACGACCCAAACCCCGCTTCTTCTTCCTCTTGGCCCCCTGCCGGCCACGGCCGGCCCCATTAGCATTGGGAGGGAAGGCCGGCTCGTCACGGGGCGGCTGGTACCGGCGACTTGGGGCAGTAGGTGCGGGCTGGGAGAGCTGCTGGTTGGGACGGGGCGGAGAGCGCGAGCGGCCCGAGCGGGCAGGGGAGCGATCGTCTCGACGCCGCGTCGGAGAGGGAGAGCGACGCCGCTGGTTTCGCCAGTCCGCCCCAGGCGCGGGCGAACGGCATGGTGGCGAGCGGGTGTCAGTGCGAGGGGCGAGCGACGGTCAGCTCGAGGGGAGGGGGGATCGACGGCCATCGCGCGAAGACAAGTGCAGGCGCAGGTCGTCTTCCCGGCGGAGTGCCTCAGGCGATGGGCGCACGGCCTCGCGGCGGTCTTCGGCGCGTCTCTTGGGGTGGGTCCCCTCGTCACCCCAATCCCGCGGCATGGGGGCGGGTTCGGAGGGAGCGGCCTGCTGCGAGAGCGGGACGAGCGCCAAGGGGAGTTGGGTGGCGGCGGGGAGGGAGGGGGGCGCGTGGATTAGGGTTGCCGTTGTGTTGCGCCTCAGTGGAGAGGATGGGGGTCTGGGGAAACCAGCTGGAGGCCAGATCAATCTGACTGGCGGGCCGAGCAGCCCAGGAGTGGATCGGGGCAGAGAGGCCCAGCCCAACATCGGGGCGGCCCACGTGCCAATCGCTAGGCCCATTCGAGGCCGGTCCAGCTGGGGACGGCCCGTCTGGGGTCGGTCCAACCCGCGAGGTGACGCGGGGGCAGCGAGGGTTTCCCCTCCCGCCGCCTCCGCCGCCGCGGCCGGTACCAGCGTCCGGGACGGGGCGAGCGCAGGTCGAGGTTGCCGGGGAGTGAGGCGGGGTGAGTAGCTGAGCTTGGAAGACCCAAAAGATGCAATGAATGGCCTAAAAGGCGAGCGACGCACGAGAACGGGGCGAACCGGAGCAGCCGACGGGCGGTCCGGCGATGCGACGGTCAGAAGGGAGGGCGCCAGAGGGGTGGAGGAGCGCCACGAGACCCGGGCACTCCCCTGGTCCGACCGCCCAACGACGCCCCACGCCGGTGCGCGTCGGCGACGAGCGGTTTAGGAGCCAAGGGGAGCATCCCCTTTGGCCAGGCGTCGGCGGGGAGACCGCCACAGAGCACCGGCGCGACCACGGGAGGGAGCTCGATCCACCCCGGCGAGGGGGGAGAGCGCAGTCCCTGCGGGTCGATGCCAGCCGAGCTGGGGGTTCCCGACGCACCACCGGCTGTCCGGCAGCCACGTCGTCTTCCTCCGCAAGGTCAGCCCAGCGCGGCTGCCGGACCGGCTCGGGGGACGCTGGGACTGCAGCGAGCGTCGGGGGGGGGGGGGGGGAGGGGGCGAGGGCGGGGAGGCTGGCGGCCAACGAGCGCAGAGGACACGGGGGGGTGGGGGGGGGAGGTCCGGCAGCGAGGCCGCCGGCGGTCGGGGACCGAGCGGCAAGTCGCCCTCCGAGTCGCGGGAGCCCATCCTCCAGCAGAAGCTTCCGCCGCCGTGTAGGTTTTTTTGAGGGCTTCACCATGTATGTACTAGTACTATTACTAAATCTAGCTTCTTACATACATGTATGTACTAGTACTATTCTCTGACAAATTAGAAATACCAAGCATTCATGCATCCCAACAAACAGTCCTTATCGACTCTGGCGTCACCAATCTAGAAACCTAATATTAGCTTCAGGACCAAACCAATAATTGATTTTCGGTTGAAGTGGTAATATACACTCAATCGCCATAAGCTTTTAGTCAGTCTTTGACTCTTTAGATGATTGGGGAAGGTTATACAGAATTAGGCCCATCAACAATACAATGCCACCGAAGATAAAAGAAGCGCTTAATTCCGCGCCTTGAGGGATGTAGGGCAAAGGAAGAGAAAGGATGTAGATTGATATTGGCACTGCAATTGAAAACAGACAACATAAAAGCGGTCATTAAGATACTCAAGCAGTTTACTCTATACAGTGACAGTAGACCAAAAATGAAACAAATAGAGCAAGGGGAGAAAAGAGGATGAAAATACCGGCGGAAGTTGCTGTAAGTGAAGCAACCACGGCAGACGACATCTTTACCAAATTAAGCAACGAGATGTTGAAAGCCATGTTTACGAATATAAAAAGCAATGGTAGGAATGGAGCACCTCCACAATCTACAAAATAAGTATGGCAGCATAATTAGCAATAAAGGTACGCAGGTAATAGAAAATTATAGATGGATAAGTACAATACTATGAAAACCTTATATATCTAACCGCAGGGTCAATCTAAATTTCGAAGACACGGAATCAATTTTCTCAAGTTATATAGTTTACCATTCAAAGGGTTCCACACAGCAAAGTGCAAAGAGAGCTACAGAAGCCCCCAATCATAAAGTGGACAGTGCACTACAAGCATTCCAGTGCATTTGAGGTACATCACGATGTCTAAATCCATAATTTGATCAAAACACCCAGCTCAGGGAAAAAATACATTACCAATTGGGCTCTCCCCAACATTTAAGAAGCACTCAGCACCACCATTTAAATGGCCAGAAAGCTCAGCAAGCTTAATCCCCCTCAAATTAGAAAGTAATGGGAGAAGAAGGAAGACAACAAGAGCCTACAAGGAATAAAGGAAGGTAAACATGATACATGATATAAATTAAGGTTTTCAAATATGGTAGTACAGTTAAGCAAAACAGCTAAATTATGCTAACTAATTAATCACCTGAAACCCAGATCCGAATGAATTAACCACGAAGATGTCAGGCCGTTTCCCCTGCGCAGATATTTGGTTCTGCAGTTATTTTTCTGACATACAAGATGGACTCGCACACACATAGAGAATAAAGTGTGAGACAAACTTTAAGACGTTTTGCACCATCAACGAAAACAGACTCCTGCAGTATAGAATTTATTTTTCTGACTGAAGTGCCACAAAACTATAAAGGAGTGTTATGTGATAATTTAAGTGGCTAAACCTTCAAAATGGATGCACCAGCTTGGAATGCCGATGAAACAACCATCAGCAATGGCCAAATTAACTTGACTCCAGATAGAAGATGACCATCATTTGCCCCACTACAGTAACGGCATTGGGATGATTAATTATGGCAAACTACCTAGTGTACAAAATAGCACAAGACCTTTCTGTCGCCAAACAAATGTGAATGCCTACGAAAGAGATAAGTGCATAGCTAGCAGATTTTTCTCGAAATAACTTTGTTGTGCTACAATTACCAGTAAATGTACCAGATATTTCGAAGGACATACCTCGCAACAGCAAGAATCACACCAGAAGTTACAAGCAAGCAACCAATGATTTGTCTCAGAGAGTAGGTCTTTCCCAAAAGCAACACAGAGAAGATAAGCTGCCACACCAGGAAAGACTGGAGAGAACATTCAGAAGACTATTATTTTGACAACAGTGTATGGAGTTGCCAATTTTAGGACATCGAACGCTAATTCCATCGTAAGATCACAGTTCCGAAATGCATTAGTGTAGCACTATTTATAAGAACACAGTATCTCTATCTCTACTATCTAAAAGAAAGTAAGGTTCCCTTTCCAACCAACAGACCGTGTTCTGCCCTGACCTTCGTCCGCCCCTCGCATCGCCATTTGTTTTTTTTATACATTGTCCCTCAGTTCCACATCAAGGGCAAAGCCCCAATGAAAAAACAGACCAATGTAACACCCAACACGCACGTCTCGCAATCCTCCTCCTCGCGATCTCCCCTGATGCCGCATGTAGCCGCCGCCCCCACGGACGTCTCGCCAATCCTTCTCTCCACACACCATCGCCAGACCATTGTCTCCATCGGCACCACGACGGTCGACACCTCCTGACCCACCGCCACCTCCACTCCAGATCTGACCGCCATTGACCTCTATGTTTATGTAAAGGACAGCACCATCTGCCCGCATTCATGGCGGTCGGTGCCCGCGTATCCCGGCCAAGGATGCCGTATTCACCTTCAACATGGGGGCGACGAGGAAGAGGTGCCCCAGCGGCACGCAGTGTCTCCCTACCGCTCTTGTGTTGTGTGATCTGGAGGGGATCAAAAGGAGGAAGAGGAGACCATGGTTCAACAGACATCCAAAGGACCCAAACAACATCCTTGCCTGATGTCATACAGCCTGCAGCCACCGCCTCCTCAATCTACGCTAGCCTGCAGCAGCAAGGTCAGCCTGCCATCCTGTATTTGTTTCTTCAGATCTTGCTGCACCAAGGTGACTCCACAAATTTGTACATCCATCCTAAAGGTCATTGGTATTCATTCAGTAGAGAAGGCAGTAGACCAAACTAAAGGAGTATCAGCCTGAATGGCCGAATACTTGCTAATGTAATTTTATTGGGTTGTGTAGGTTGATTGATACTTGCCCAACAAACGGTAGAGATTAAGCATGTGTGTGCGTTCCAACTCCTACTTACTTTTGGCTTCCTGAATGTGCAGGTTTGTAGACCACGTCCAGATTAAGCATTCAGATTGGTAATTCACAGCTTTTGCTTTTGGCTCGATATAGGGTATGCACAGCTTGGTAATTCAAAACCACGCCCAGATTAAGTGTGCGTGTGCGTTTTGTTTTGCACAGATTTTGGGGACTTTTCTGTGAATGTATGGGTAACTAATCTAGATTTTTATGTCCATATTAAGCATGCAACACGATTAGTGCACATTAGTAATCTTGTCTGGAATTAACTACTCAATTCGTATGTAGTTCTATAGTGAACAAGAAGCTATTTTCAGTTCTGTCATTCTGTTACAGAGAATTGTGTCTTAACATATATAAACATTTTGCTGGAAATAGTGGGAGTTTAGTCCTCTTTAGGGTTTAATATTTGTCTATCGAATTAATGCAGTTGAAACTTTGACAAGGGATGTAGCGTGGTTAGGAGAAAATCCAATACACTTATGTACTTAAACTTGCAGGATTTGATACACTTACGAACTCATACATCAACTGCAAATATGGTTTTATTTCACGACAAAAAGACTGCTTGGTTGTTTTACTAATTATCTTGTCAAATTGAATTCATGGGACAAGAATTACACAGCAGTTATGAAGATCTATGTGTATAGAAAAATCAGGAAGAGAGCATAACTGAGGTTTGTACAAACATAGGTAGATTTGAGTTAGATAAATCCTTTATTCATGTTAATTTAAAATAAAAATCATATATTAACCTTGACCATTATTTAGCTCCGCTCCGGCACTGCATTGGTAATTTCCTTTGATTGATGAGATTGGCAGTAAGGTTGGTTCTTAATTCTGTAGGGACTTCATGGGTAGGTCTGGGTAGGTCCCTTTGATGGATTAATTAGACAGAAGGGTGTTTTTTAAATGAGTTCTCCCATGCTTATAGATGAAGCTTCTAATTTTTTTGCCAATGAATGTTACCTCATGTCCATAGCTGAAGCTCAGTGATATGAGAATACGGGCTTTGTCTTGCTCAATGGTCAGATGATGGGGAGAAGACTGCTGGTTTTTATGCTTGTAATGTTTATGAGGCAGTAAGACAAGGAGTGGTAATCGTTGCCTAATCATGAGCATAAGTTGACCGTATCACTAAATTATTTACGCTAGCTCCAACATAATTGCAATTTGTTTGAGGGAATGTAATACCTCTTAGTGGACAATTTCAGCAATATTTGATGCTGACTTGTTGCACTTGGCTGATCAAAATGCTAGATTGTTGTGTTTTCAAATTTCTTTCCCTTTATCCTTGAGACATTTGAAGCATATGATGTGATATTGTTGGTAGTTTGTGCGAATTACGCTGGAAATGCTCCAAGATCAGTTGTTTTTCTGGTCACTTACATGTTTGCCCATGGGCTACATGTTTGCGTCAACACTGATTGCGAGTCAGATGCACCACTCGGGGTGGCCGAGTGTGAATTAGGGAGGTGGAGAGAAGAAGAAGAAAAAGAAGAATTGTATAAAAAATTGTTGACAATACCATCTGTGTGCATGATGATTCTAAATATATATGTAAATGACTGATGTTGAAGCATTCGAATTTGTAATGCATGGGCAATTACCTAGTACAAAAGGAAATATTTGTAACCATTAATGATGGCAGAGATAAAAGGGCATGCAGGTAATATGTTTTTGTCCAGAGAATGATGCAGGAAGTATGTGGAAACACTATCAAAGAATATGGCACAGCTGAAAATAAACCAAACCTCATACCTGAGACAGTATAGGAATAGCAGGGCCAGGCAGCATAGCTGGAAGTTTTACGAAAAATAATCAATTAGCACAAATATTTACAAGAAAGACACAATATGAATTATATATATATGCACCACACTAAGAGCATCCGATGACCAAAAGAAGATACAAAACATACCTCCCGCAGACATTCCAGCGGCGACCCCAAGAGCCTCTAGCAAGCCGATGACAGCGAACCGGATCTTCGGCAGTGTCAGCATGTCCCGCGTCACCACCCCCGCGCGGTACCTCGCATAGAGTATTGAAAAGTACACCGTGACGTACCTGCAACGTTCAAATCGCACACACAAGAGGTAGGGTAAGAGCCCAAAAACTGCTGCGCATTTCGTCGAACACCTCAGCCGTACAAACAGGCCTACCCGAACGTGGTGAGCTGAGCGAGGAGGAAGGGATAGGACTTGAGGGGCACCAGCGCGAGCTTATAGAGCACGCGGTTAGCGACAGCCAGCGCTACCACGGCCGCAGACGCGACCGCGACCGCGACCGCCGGCGAGGAGCTCATCGGCATGTATGTACGGCAAGCAAGAGCTCACTAAGCAGAGGCGTGGAGGGATGGTGATTTAGGCCATGCAGGGCCGGATACGGAACTTGGAACCGGAGTACCGTGGGGAGGACGGTGGTGATGGCGGCGGGCGGGCGGCCGGTTGCTTGCCTTGGCGTGAAAGTACGGGATTCTCTCGTCTTCTCTACGCCCCATGGATTGTCGGATTTTGCTAGTACACCCTTTGATATTTCCGATTTGATTCAGCGAGGAGCTCCACGTGTCCGTATTCGGTGACTTTACTCAGCATGACTTAGGGGCAAACCCCTCTTGCGAGTGGGAACATACAATAACGACACATCCTGTGTCGCACCCTTTTTGAAAACACCATGTGAGAAGTTGATTGGTGTGGCGGATGCTTGTCGTGAATTCTGATGGGGCTGGTGCCACGACCGGTTTGGGGTCGATGGTGGTTGTTCGATAGTATTCTTTTTAGGGTTTGGCGGCGATGCCTTTGGCGTTTCAGAGTGAACATCTCTTCTCTGTCGTGAAAGTGTCTCGCGAACATCTCTTCTCTCTCGTGAAAGTGTCTCATCTTGTTATTGTGCATGCTCAAAATCTTCTCATGATCGCCGATGTGTTGTGACAAGCTTCGTGCTCTTGATGATGTCGTGGTTCATCTTTAATCATTGATGCGCAAGATGCTTTCTCAACTTGCTAATTATTTTGAATTTTGTGGCGAAGCTTCCAGCCAACACTAGTAGAAAACAGGGTTTTGGTCTGGCCGGGTCAGCCCATTAGTCCCGGTTCAGTCCAGAACCGGGACCAATGTGGGCATTGGTCCCGGTTCGTGAGCCCAGGGGGGCGGCCGGGCCACGTGGGCCATTGGTCCCAGTTCATCTGGAATTTTTGGTCCCGGTTGGTGGGATGAATCGGGACCAATGGGCTGAGCTCCTGGCCCACCACCATTGGTCCCGGTTGGTGGCTTGAACCGGGACCAAAGGCTCCCTTTTAGTCCCGGCTCATGTCACCAACCGGGACCAATGAGGTGCCTATATATACCCCTCGCTCGCGAGCAGAGCACCCCAGTGCTCTGTCTTTCTCTGGCCGAGGGGGAGAGGGCTTGGTGGTGCTCTAGCTCACCTCCTATGCACACAAGGTGTTCGATGGAATGCCCGAGCCACACTACTTAAGCTTTCTCCTCTCCAAGCTCGACCTCCAAGCTCCATTTTCCATAATATTTGTCTAGGTTTAGCGGTCCATCACGCCCCGTCTCCGTCTTCACCGCCGTCGATCACCCGCGCCGAGCTCATCGCCGGCACCACCGTGGTGAGCCTCTTGTTCTTATCTTCTTTCTGAAAGGAATAATATTCTTACTTGTATGTTTACATACATACTTGTATTATTTTCTTACTTTTATTATTGCATCTTATATATTGCGATGGTTTTGGTATCTGCCCCCGTCGGCCCTCGTCCTGTCTATGATTCGGATGTGGTATATATATTATCTTTATAACTATTGGTTCATTTATTGTTTATGAAAATTATGCCGACCAACATGACATAGATTTCATTTATGTAGGATGTATGTGAATCGAAAATGCCAACCGACCCTATTGTCGAGAGGTTAAATTTAGTTGAAGAAGAAAACAATTTGTTGAAGGAAAAAATAAAAAAAATTAAGGAGGAGAAGATGATATTGGAGTTGCATGTTGCGGTTGTCGTCGATGATCACAAGATCAAGATGGATGCAATGCGCTTGAAGATTAGAAAGATTAGAAAATATGCCATTCATACCGAGGCTTGGTATCATTATGCCGTTGGATCAATTGTTACCTTGGTTGCAATTATGATCGCATTTGTTTTCGCATTGAAATGTTTTACATAGTTTCAATGTATGGTTTAATTAATTAGATGCTCTGGAGAGCTATATGTTGTTAGATGAGAACTATGTATGCACTTTGGTTTTAATGTGATGATGAACTTCTATTAATTTGGACACTTAATTATATATAATGCACGCAGATGAACCGGCAATGGATGTACGGTGACAGACACACCCGCGAGTACATTAAGGACGTACATGAGTTTCTCGATGCGGCTGAGGCAAACAAGCAGAATGATTTTATGTGTTGTCCATGCACTGAATGTGGGAATACGAGGTCTTACTCTAACCGGAAAATCCTTCACTCCCACCTGCTTTACAAGGGTTTCATGCCACACTATAATGTTTGGACGAGGCACGGAGAAATAGGGGTTATGATGGAAGACAGCGAAGAAGAAGAGTACGATGACAACTATGTGCCCCCTGAATACGGTGATGCTGAACGGGGGGAGCTGGTGAAGATCAAGAGGAACCAGACGATGTGCACAATGATGCTGCAACGGGTGAAGCTGCTGAAGATCAAGAGGAACCAGACGATGTGCCCGATGATGATGATCTCCGCCGGGTCATTGTCGATGCAAGGACGCAATGCGAAAGTCAAAAGGAGAAACTGAAGTTCGATCGCATGTTAGAGGATCACAAAAAAGGGTTATACCCCAATTGCGAAGATGGCAACACAAAGCTCGATACCGTACTGGAATTGCTGCAGTGAAAGGCAGAGAATGCTGTGGCTGACAAAGGATTTGAGAAGCTACTGAAAATATTGAAGAAGAAGCTTCCAAAAGATAACGAATTGACCGACAGTACATACGCAACAAAGAAGGTCGTATGCCCTCTAGGATTGGAGGTGGAGAAGATACATGCATGCCCTAATGACTGCATCCTCTACCGCTGTGCATACAAGGATCTGAATGCATGCCCGGTATGCGGTGCATTGCGGTATAAGATCAGATGAGATGACACTGGTGATGTTGACGGCGAGCCCCCCAGGAAGAGGGTTCCTGCGAAGGTGATGTGGTATTGTAGGATCGAAAGTATGTCTAGAGGGGGGTGATTAGACTACTTGACCAAATAAAAACTTAACCTTTTTCTAATTTTAGTTCTTGGCAGATTTTAGCTAATTTAGGACAAGTCAAAGCAATCATGACATAATTCAAGCAAGCATGCAAAGAGTATATAGGCAGCGGAAAGTAAAGCATGCAACTTGCGAGAATGTAAAGGGAAGGGTTTAGAGAATTCAAACGCTATTGGAGACACGGATGTTTTTCCTGTGGTTCGGATAGGTGGTGCTATCCTACATCCACGTTGATGGAGACTTCAACCCACGAAGGGTAACGGTTGCGCGAGTCCACACAGGGCTCCACCCAAAGGTAACGGTTGCGCGAGTCCACACAGGGCTCCACCCACGAAGGGTCCACGAAGAAGCAACCACCCACAAAGGGTCCACGAAGAAGCAACCTTGCCTATCCCACCATGGCCATCGCCCACACAGGACTTGCCTCATTAGCGGTAGATCTTCACGAAGTAGGCGATCTCCTTGCCCTTACAAACTCCTTGGTTCAACTCCACAATCTTGTCGGAGGCTCCCAAGTGACACCTAGCCAATCTAGGAGACACCACTCTCCAAGAAGTAACAAATGGTGTGTAGGTAATGAACTCCTTGCTCTTGTGCTTCAAATGATAGTCTCCCCAACACTCAACTCTCTCTCATAGGATTTGGATTTGGTGGAAAGAGGGTTTGAGTGGAAAGCAACTTGGGAAGGCTAGAGATCAAGATTCATATGGTAGGAATGGAATGTCTTGATCTCAACACATGAGTAGGTGGTTCTCTCTCAGAACATATGAGTTGGAATGGTGTGTGTGTTCTGATGGCTCTCTCACTAAATGAGAAGGTGGAGGGGTATATATAGCCTCCACACAAAATCCAACCGTTACATAGTTTTTCAATCTCGGTGGGACCGAATCAATAAACTCGGTCGGACCGAAAATGTAAACCTAGTGACCATTAGTGATTTTCGGTGGGACTGACATGCAACTCGGTAGGACCGATATGGTTAGGGTTTGGGCATAACGTAATCTCGGTGAGACCGATTACACAAACTCGATGAGACCAAATTTGGTAATTAGCTAACCAGAGAGTTGGTCAGGCAAGCTCGGTGGGACCGATTTGCTCTTTCGGTGAGACCGAGTGGAACTCGGTGAGACCGAAAAGTTACAAAGGGAAAACACTGAGTTTACATTGCAATCTCGGTGGGACCGATTCGCTCTTTCGGTGGGACCGAAAAGTTACGAAATGGAAACAGAGAGTTTGCAACCCCATCTCAGTGAGACCGAGATCCTATCGGTAGGACCGAATTGCTAGGGTTTGGCAGTGGCTAATGACAAGTGAAACTCGGTGGCGCCGGATAGGAAGAATTGGTAGGACCGAGTTTGGCTTAGGGTTTAGGTCATATGTGGATATGGGAAAGTAGTTGAGGGTTTTGGAGCATATCACTAAGCACATGAAGCAAGAGGCTCATTAAGCAACACCTCATCTCTCCTTAATAGTATTGGCTTTTCCTAAAGACTCAATGTGATCTTGGATCACTAAAATATAAAATGAAGAGTCTTGAGCTTTTGAGTTTGAGCCAATCCTTTGTCCTTAGCATTTTGAGGGTTCCACTTTCACATCCATGCCATGCCAATCATTGAGCTTTCCTGAAATAATCATCTTGGAATAGTATTAGCTCAATGAGCTATATGTTGTTATGAATTACCAAAACCACCTAGGGATATTTGCACTTTCAATCTCCTCCTTTTTGGTAACTGATGACAACATATAGATCAAAACTTCGACAAATGATAATAAGCAAGAATTATATCGTCGCTTTGAGAAGTATGTGATAAGTAAGAGCTCCCCCTAAATTTGTGCATATTTAAAATTTGCTTTGGACTGCAAATGCACAAAGAGTTAGAGTCATGGGTTACTCTTCCATGTCACATACATCTTGGTGGAGCGCTCAAAATGATAAGACTGAAATACGTGCACTCATCACCAAGAAAAGTGAATGATCACACAAGATAGATAAGATAATAGCATTAAGCAAGCATTAAGTGTAGCTTATGATCAAACACATGATCATCAATGTCTCACGAATAATAACGTAGTATCTCAAACACTCAAAAGTAAACAAGTTCGAAAAGCCACCAAATAAAGCAAGAGAGAAAAGCAACACTCTCTCTCTCTCGAAGCCTATGATCTATGAAGGAAATATGCCCTAGAGGCAATAATAAAGTTATTATTTATTTCCTTATATCATGATAAATGTTTATTATTCATGCTAGAATTGTATTAACCGGAAACATAATACATGTGTGAATACATAGACAAACAGAGTGTCACTAGTATGCCTCTACTTGACTAGCTCGTTAATCAAAGATGGTTATGTTTCCTGACCATGAACAATGAGTTGTTATTTGATTAACGAGGTCACATCATTAGTAGAATGATCTGATTGACATGACCCATTCCATTAGCTTAGCACCCGATCGTTTAGTATGTTGCTATTGCTTTCTTCATGACTTATACATGTTCCTATGACTATGAGATTATGCAACTCCCGTTTACCGGAGGAACACTTTGGGTACTACCAAACGTCACAACGTAACTGGGTGATTATAAAGGAGTACTACAGGTGTCTCCAATGGTCGATGTTGGGTTGGCGTATTTCGAGATTAGGATTTGTCACTCCGATTGTCGGAGAGGTATCTCTGGGCCCTCTCGGTAATACACATCACATAAGCCTTGCAAGCATTACAACTAATATGTTAGTTGTGAGATGATGTATTACGGAACGAGTAAAGAGACTTGCCGGTAACGAGATTGAACTAGGTATTGGATACCGACGATCGAATCTCGGGCAAGTAACATACCGATGACAAAGGGAACAACGTATGTTGTTATGCGGTCTGACCGATAAAGATCTTCGTAGAATATGTAGGAGCCAATATGGGCATCCAGGTCCCGCTATTGGTTATTGACCAGAGACGTGTCTCGGTCATGTCTACATTGTTCTCGAACCCGTAGGGTCCGCACGCTTAAGGTTACGATGACAGTTATATTATGAGTTTATGCATTTTGATGTACCGAAGGTTGTTCGGAGTCCCGGATGTGATCACGGACATGACGAGGAGTCTCGAAATGGTCGAGACATAAAGATTGATATATTGGAAGTCTATGTTTGGACATCGGAAGTGTTCCGGGTGAAATCGGGATTTTACCGGGTTACCGGGAGGTTACCGGAACCCCCCGGGAACCATATGGGCCTTCATGGGCCTTAGTGGAAAGGTGAAAGGGCTGCCCACCAGGGCTGCGCGCCTCCCCCCTTCCCCTAGTCCTATTAGGACTAGGAGAGGTGGCCGGCCACCCTTCTCCTCTTTCCCCCTTTGGGGATTCCTAGTTGGAATAGGATTGGAGGGGAGTCCTACTCCCGGTAGGAGTAGGACTCCTCCTGCGCCACCTCCTCCTGGCCGGCGCCTCCTCCCCCCCTTGGCTCCTTTATATACGGAGGCAGGGGCACCTCTAAACACACAAGTTGACACAAGTTGATCCACGTGATCGATTCCTTAGCCGTGTGCGGTGCCCCCTGCCACCATATTCCTCGATAATACTGTAGCGGAGTTTAGGCGAAGCCCTGCTGCTGTAGTTCATCAAGATCGTCACCACGCCGTCGTGCTGACGAAACTCTTCCCCGACACTTTGCTGGATCGGAGTCCGGGGATCGTCATCGAGCTGAACGTGTGCTCGAACTCGGAGGTGCCGTAGTTTCGGTGCTTGATCGGTTGGATCGTGAAGACGTACGACTACTTCCTCTACGTCGTGTCATCGCTTCCGCAGTCGGTCTGCGTTGGGTACGTAGACAACACTCTCCTCTCGTTGCTATGCATCACATGATCCTGTGTGCGCGTAGGAAATTTTTTGAAATTACTACGAAACCCAACAGTGGCATCCGAGCCTAGGTTATTGATGTTGATGTTATATGCACGAGTAGAACACAAGTGAGTTGTGGACGATACAAGTCATACTGCCTACCAGCATGTCATATTTTGGTTCGGCGGTATTGTTGGACGAGACGACCCGGACCAACCTTACGCGTACGCTTACGCGAGACCGGTTCCCTCGACGTGCTTTGCACAGAGATGGCTTGCGGGCGACTGTCTCTCCAACTTTAGTTGAACCAAGTATGGCTACGCCCGGTCCTTGCGAAGGTTAAAACGGAGTCTATTTGACAAACTATCGTTGTGGTTTTGATGCGTAGGTGAGATTGGTTCTTACTTAAGCCCGTAGCAGCCACGTAAAACATGCAACAACAAAGTAGAGGACGTCTAACTTGTTTTTGCAGGGCATGTTGTGATGTGATATGGTCAAGGCATGATGCTGAATTTTATTGTATGAGATGATCATGTTTTGTAACCAAGTTATCGGCAACTGGCAGGAGCCATATGGTTGTCGCTTTATTGTATGCAATGCAATCGCGATGTAATGCTTAACTTTATTACTAAACGGTAGTGATAGTCGTGAAAGCATAAGATTGGCGAGACGACAACGATGCTACGATGGAGATCAAGGTGTCGCGCCGGTGACGATGGTGATCATGACGGTGCTTCGGAGATGGAGATCACAAGCACGAGATGATGATGGCCATATCATATCACTTATATTGATTGCATGTGATGTTTATCTTTTTATGCATCTTATCTTGCTTTGATTGACGGTAGCATTATAAGATGATCTCTCATTAAATTATCAAGAAGTGTTCTCCCTGAGTATGCACCGTTGCCAAAGTTCGTCGTGCCCAGACACCACGTGATGATCGGGTGTGATAAGCTCTACGTCCATCTACAACGGGTGCAAGCCAGTTTTTGCACACGCAGAATACTCAGGTTAAACTTGACGAGCCTAGCATATGCAGATATGGCCTCGGAACACGGAGACCGAAAGGTCGAGCGTGAATCATATAGTAGATATGATCAACATAACGATGTTCACCATTGAAAACTACTCCATCTCACGTGATGATCGGTCATGGTTTAGTTGATTTGGATCACGTAATCACTTAGAAGATTAGAGGGATGTCTATCTAAGTGGGAGTTCTTAAGTAATATGATTAAATTGAACTTAAATTTATCATGAACTTAGTCCTGGTAGTATTTTGCAAATCATGTTGTAGATCAATAGCTCGCGTTGTTGCTTCCCTGTGTTTATTTTGATATGTTCCTAGAGAAAATTGTGTTGAAAAATGTTAGTAGCAATGTTGCGGATTTGATCCGTGATCTGAGGTTAAATCCTCATTGCTGCACAGAAGAATTATGTCCTTAATGCACCGCTAGGTGACGGACCTATTGCAGGAGCAAATGCAGACGTTATGAACGTTTGGCTAGCTCAATATGATGACTACTTGATAGTTTAAGTGCACCATGCTTAACGGCTTAGAATCGGGACTTCAAAGACGTTTTGAATGTCATGGACCATATGAGATGTTCCAGGAGTTGAAGCTAATATTTCAAGCAAATACCCGAGTTGAGAGATATGAAGTCTCCAACAAGTTCTATAGCTAAAAGATGGAGGAGAATCGCTCAACTAGTGAGCATGTGCTCAGATTGTCTGAGTACTACAATCGCTTGAATCAAGTGGGAGTTAATCTTCCAGATAAGATAGTGATTGACAGAATTCTCTAGTCACCATCACCAAGTTAGTAGAACTTCGTGATGAACTATGACATGCAAGGGATAACGGAAACGATTCCCAAGCTCTTCGTAATGCGGAAATTGACGAAGGTAGAAATCGAGAAAAACATCAAGTGTTGATGGTAGACAAGACCACTAGTTTCAAGAAAAGGGGCAGAAGGAAGAAGGGGAACTTCAAGAAGAACAGCAAGCAAGTTGCTGCTCAAGTGAAGAAGCCCAAGTCTGATCCTAAGCCTGAGACTAAGTGTTTCTACTGCAAAGGGACTGGTCACTGGAAGCGGATCTACCCCAAGTGATTGGCGGATAAGAAGGATGGCAAAGTGAACATAAGTATATTTGATATACATGTTATTGATGTGTACTTTACTAGTGTTTATCGCAAACCCTCAGTATTTGATACTAGTTCAGTTGCTAAGATTAGTAACTCGAAACGGGAGTTGCAGAATAAACAGAGACTAGTTAAGGGTGAAGTGACGATGTGTGTTGGAAGTGGTTCCAAGATTGATATGATCATCGTCACACACTCCCTATACTTTCGGGATTAGTGTTGAACCTAAATAAGTGTTATTTGGTGTTTGCGTTGAGCATGAATATGATTTGATCATGTTTATTGTAATACGATTATTCATTTAAGTAAGAGAATAAATTGTTGTTCTGTTTACATGAATAGAACCTTATATGGTTACACACCCAATGAAAATAGTTTGTTGGATCTCGATCGTAGTGATACACATAATCATAATATTGAAACCAAAAGATGCAAAGTTAATAATGATAAGTGCAACTTGTTTGTAGCACTGCCGTTTAGGTCATATTGGTGTAAAGCGCATGAAGAAACTCCATACTGATGGAATTTTGGAATCACTTGATTATGAATCACTTGATGCTTGCGAACTGTGCCTTTTGGGCAAGATGACTAAAACTCCGTTCTCCGGAACAATGGAACGAGCTACTGACTTATTGGAAATAATACATACCGATGTATGCGATCCAATGAGTGCTGATGCTCGTGGCAAGCATCGTTGTTTTCTGACCTTCACAAGATGATTTGAGCAGATATGGGTATATCTACTTGATGAAACATAAGTCTGAAATAGTTGAAAGGTTCAAAGAATTTCAGAGTGAAGTGGAAAAATCATCGTAACAAGAAAATAAAGTTTCTGCGATCTGATCGCGGAGACAAATATTTGAGTTACGAGTTTGGTCTTCAATTAAAACAATGTGGAATAGTTTCACAGCTCACGCCACCTGGAACACCACATCGTTATGGTGTGTCCGAACGTCGTAACCGCACTTTATTTGATATGGTGCGATCTATGATATCTCTTTACCACTATCGTTTTGGGGTTATGCATTAGAGACAGCTGCATTCACGTTTTAAAATAGGGCACCATCTAAATCCGTTGAGACGACACTGTATGAACTATGGTTTAGCAGTAAACCTAAGCTGTTGTTTCTTAAAGTTTGGGGCTGCGATGCTTATGTGAAAAAGTTTCATCCTGATAAGCTCGAACCCAAATCGGAGAAGTGCGTCTTCATAGAATACCCAAAGGAAATTGTTGGGTACACCTTCTATCACAGATCCGAAGGCAAGACATTCGTTGCTAAAATGGATCCTTTCCAGAGAAGGAGTTTCTCTCGAAAGAAGTGAGTGGGAGGAGAGTAGAACTTGATGAGGTAATTATACCTTCTCCCTTATTGGAAAGTAGTTCATCACAGAAATCAGTTCCAGTGATTCCTACACCAATAAGTGAGGAAGTTAATGATGATGATCATCAAACTTCAGATCAAGTTACTACCAAACCTCGTAGGTCTTCCAGAGTAAGATCCGCACCAGAGTGGTACGGTAATCATGTTCTGGAAGTCATGTTACTAGACCATGATGAACCTACGAACTATGAGGAAGCAATGATGAGCCCAGATTCCACGAAATGGCTTGAGGCCATGAAATCTGAGATATGATCCATGTATGAGAACAAAGTGTAGACTTTGATTGACTTGCCCGATGATCGGTGAGTCATTAAGAATAAATGGATCTTCAAGAGGAAGACGGACGTTGATAGTAGTGTTACTATCTACAAAGCTAGACTTGTCGAAAAAGGTTTTTGACAAAGTTCAAGGTGTTGAATACGATGAGATTTTCTTACTCGTATCGATGCTTAAAAGTCTGTCCGAATCATGTTAGCAATTGCCGCATTTTATGATTATGAAATTTGGCAGATGGATGTCAAAACTGCATTCCTGAATGGATTTCTGGAAGAAGAGTTGTATATGATGCAACCGGAAGGTTTTGTCGATCCAAAGGGAGCTAACAAAGTGTGCAAGCTCCAGCGATCCATTTATGGACTGGTGCAAGAATCTCGGAGTTGGAATATACGCTTTGATAAGTTGATCAAAGCATATAGTTTTTGTACAGACTTACGGTGAAGCCTGTATTTACAAGAAAGTGAGTGGGAGCACTACAACATTTCTGATAAGTATATGTGAATGACATATTGTTGATCGGAAATAATGTAGAATTATTCTGCAAAGCATGAAAGGATACTTGAATAAAAGTTTTTCAAAGAAAGACCTTGGTGAAGCTGCTTACACATTGAGCATCAAGATCTATATAGATAGATGAAGACGCTTGATAAGATTTTTCAATGAATACATACCTTGATAAATTTTTGAAATAGTTCAAAATGGAACAGTCAAAGAAGGAGTTCTTGCCTGTGTTGCAAGGTGTGAAGTTGAGTAAGACTCAAAGCCCGACCACGGCAGAAAATAGAAAGAGAATGAAAGTCATTCCCTATGCCTCAGTCACAGGTTCTATAAAGTATGCCATGCTGTATACCAGATCTATTGTATGCCATACCACTGAGTTTGGCAAGGGAGTACAATAGTGATCTAGGAGTAGATCACTGGAGAGCGGTCAAAATTGTCCTTAGTGGAATAAGGATATGTTTCTCGATTATGGAAAAAGGTTCGTCGTAAAGGGTTACGCCGATGCAAGTTTGACACTAATCTAGATGACTCTAAGTCTCGATCTAGATACATATTGAAAGTGGGAGCAATTAGCTAGAGTAGCTCCATGCAGAGCATTGTTGACATAGAAATTTGCAAAATACATGAGGATCTGAATGTGGCAGACCCGTTGACTAAGATTCTCTCACAAGCAAAACATGATCACACCTTAGTACTCCTTGGGTGTTAATCACATAGCGATGTGAACTAGATTACTGAATCTAGTAAACCCTTTGGGTGTTGGTCACATAGCGATGTGAACTATGGGTGTTAATCACATGGTGATGTGAACTATTGCTGTTAAATCACATGGCGATGTGAACTAGATTATTGACTCTAGTGCAAGTGGGAGACTGAAGGAAATATGCCCTAGAGGCAATAATAAAGTTATTATTTATTTCCTTATATCATGATAAATGTTTATTATTCATGCTAGAATTGTATTAACCGGAAACATAATACATGTGTGAATACATAGACAAACAGAGTGTCACTAGTATGCCTCTACTTGACTAGCTCGTTAATCAAAGATGGTTATGTTTCCTGACCATGAACAATGAGTTGTTATTTGATTAACGAGGTCACATCATTAGTAGAATGATCTGATTGACATGACCCATTCCATTAGCTTAGCACCCGATCGTTTAGTATGTTGCTATTGCTTTCTTCATGACTTATACATGTTCCTATGACTATGAGATTATGCAACTCCCGTTTACCGGAGGAACACTTTGGGTACTACCAAACGTCACAACGTAACTGGGTGATTATAAAGGAGTACTACAGGTGTCTCCAATGGTCGATGTTGGGTTGGCGTATTTCGAGATTAGGATTTGTCACTCCGATTGTCGGAGAGGTATCTCTGGGCCCTCTCGGTAATACACATCACATAAGCCTTGCAAGCATTACAACTAATATGTTAGTTGTGAGATGATGTATTACGGAACGAGTAAAGAGACTTGCCGGTAACGAGATTGAACTAGGTATTGGATACCGACGATCGAATCTCGGGCAAGTAACATACCGATGACAAAGGGAACAACGTATGTTGTTATGCGGTCTGACCGATAAAGATCTTCGTAGAATATGTAGGAGCCAATATGGGCATCCAGGTCCCGCTATTGGTTATTGACCAGAGACGTGTCTCGGTCATGTCTACATTGTTCTCGAACCCGTAGGGTCCGCACGCTTAAGGTTACGATGACAGTTATATTATGAGTTTATGCATTTTGATGTACCGAAGGTTGTTCGGAGTCCCGGATGTGATCACGGACATGACGAGGAGTCTCGAAATGGTCGAGACATAAAGATTGATATATTGGAAGTCTATGTTTGGACATCGGAAGTGTTCCGGGTGAAATCGGGATTTTACCGGGTTACCGGGAGGTTACCGGAACCCCCCGGGAGCCATATGGGCCTTCATGGGCCTTAGTGGAAAGGTGAAAGGGCTGCCCACCAGGGCTGCGCGCCTCCCCCCTTCCCCTAGTCCTATTAGGACTAGGAGAGGTGGCCGGCCACCCTTCTCCTCTTTCCCCCTTTGGGGATTCCTAGTTGGAATAGGATTGGAGGGGAGTCCTACTCCCGGTAGGAGTAGGACTCCTCCTGCGCCACCTCCTCCTGGCCGGCGCCTCCTCCCCCCCTTGGCTCCTTTATATACGGAGGCAGGGGCACCTCTAAACACACAAGTTGACACAAGTTGATCCTCGTGATCGATTCCTTAGCCGTGTGCGGTGCCCCCTGCCACCATATTCCTCGATAATACTGTAGCGGAGTTTAGGCGAAGCCCTGCTGCTGTAGTTCATCAAGATCGTCACCACGCCGTCGTGCTGACGAAACTCTTCCCCGACACTTTGCTGGATCGGAGTCCGGGGATCGTCATCAAGCTGAACGTGTGCTCGAACTCGGAGGTGCCGTAGTTTCGGTGCTTGATCGGTTGGATCGTGAAGACGTACGACTACTTCCTCTACATCGTGTCATCGCTTCCACAGTCAGTCTGCGTTGGGTACGTAGACAACACTCTCCTCTCGTTGCTATGCATCACATGATCCTGTGTGCGCGTAGGAATTTTTTTGAAATTACTACGAAACCCAACAATCTATACATCTTCTCCCCCTTTGGCAACAAGTTACCAAAAAGTTCCTAGAAAATGCATAGCACTAGATCGACGCTCAGGCTTGATCTTCAGGTGGTGGTGGAGTCCGGATCACTCCAAGGACGAAGGCTTCTGTAGATGCTGAAGTAGTCGCTGGAGTTGAAGCTGAAGTAGATGCTGGAGCTGGTGGAACTGAGGCTGTAGCTGGTGCTGAAGTGGTGGCTCTGGTGTCAGCAACTGGCACGACAGATGACCTCGGGCCTTGTGGCACTCTGGAAAGGTATGAGTGGTAGACCTGCCTCTCCTCTCCTGCATGTCCTCCTGGAGCTGCTCCACTGCAGACTGAACTTCCGTTACCTTGACATCCAGGTCATAGAACTTCTGTTCCATGATCCTCTCTAGGCTCTGCTGATTCTTAGTGAGGGTGGCCAGACTTTGCTCAATCCTCAGCGTGGATGCAATCAAGTAACCAAGCTGCTCTTGTTTGGTCTTCAAGAAGTATTCAGATGCCTCCTCTTGGGTAGGCATCTTGGCAGCTTTCTCCTTCCTCGCCTTCTCCTTCTTTGCAAATGCTTGGGCAGATGATGGCTCGTTCTCAGTCATGACAACTTCATTGTCCTCGAAATCTGGACGGATGGGCAGGTGTTCCTTGTCCAACAGATATATGCCCGTGCCCATCTTGGAGTTGATGAGCTCCTGAATTTGAGGGGCATATCCGCAGCTCCTCTTCTGATCTGCTGCAGTCCTCTTAATTGTTTCCACTATGAGGCTCATCACCTTGAACTTCTGAGGCACATCAAACACATGTAGCAAGTTGATAGCATGGCCTCTGATCATCTTGTGATCTCCAGACTTAGGCAATAAGGTGTGCCTTAGTATCCAATTGATCGTCGGGAGCCCTGACAGAAGGTAATGTACTGAGCCAAACTTGAAGGTATCAAGTGCTTCATTGGGAATTTCCTTGTACATACTGGACATGGAGTTATGGTCCATCTTCTTCTTGGCATAGATATCCAAGTCTTCATCTTGCTCCTTTGGGGCATTAATGATCTGTGCCCACTCAGCCACTGTAGATTGGTACCTTGTACCCTCAGACATCCATGTGATCCTCCCATCTGGATAAAAGTGAGCCGTGGAGTAGAACTGCATGATAAGCTCCTCGTTCCACTTTGTGAGCTTCTGCCCAACAAAGTCAGCTACTCCACAAGCTATGAAGCTGTCTTGCACTCCAGGATAGTGCTCCTCATTGTCCTTAATGTATGTCCAATCAACCCAACGCATATCACAGACAATGGGCTTCTTATCTAACAGCACAGTCTCATAGAAATCCTGCTGCTCCTTGGTGTGAAACCTGTAGTCCACGGCAGTCCTTCTTCTTGAAGCATATGGGTCTGCTTCTCTCCATTTCCTTAGCCCTGAATCTCTCCTGAGCTTCATGTCCTCAGCCACAGGATGAGCATCGTTGTGGTCTGGGATCTTGGGCTTTAGCTTCCTTAGGACATTTTCTTCCTCTTCTTCAGCAACAGTCTCAGGCACTGGGGCCTTGTTCTTTTCAGCTGCAGGAATGCTCCTTATATTCCTCTTTGGTTTTGGCTTGGAGGCAGCTTTGGGCTTAGATGCAGTAGCCCCTGACCTTATGGCATCACCCATTAGCTTGGGTGCCTTGGGCGCTGGTGCAGCTGCCTCTTCTTCCTCTTCCTCTTCCATGATGGGAGCTTTGCCAAGCACTCTAGCCACAGTCTTCTTCACCCTCTCCTTCCTTTTCTTGCCCTCAGCTGCAACTGGCTCTTGGGGAGTGGGCTTCTCAGTTGAGGTTCTGACCTTCGACATTGGTTGCCTGCCTGCTGGCCTTTTGATTTTCAGGCCTGGCTTAGTGCCTTGAGCTGGCTCAATTCTCTTGGAAGTGGCCTCTTCCTCTGCTACATAGTCCTCATCTTCGGAATCTGAAGTCCTCTTCTTCCTTTGTCTCGTGGCAGCCTTTGGCAAGTTTCTAGGAGTGCTCCTGCTGCCTTCATCAGAAGAACTTGAGGGACTAGTGCCCTCACTCATCACTAATTGCTGGTCTGACATGTTTTGGCTATCACTTTGATCAAACATGCTGCAAACTGACTGCTGACCCTATGAATAGATTATAGAACAGATAGAGTGGATGAGCATCACAAAATGCAGAGATTTTTGCAAAAGAATGATCCAAAAACTTAGTTTTAGTTTCCCACTGAAATCATCTCGGATCTACCGATTTTCAAACTCGGTGATACCGAAGCAGTTTTGGAACCTAAACTAGTGAACTCGGTAGGACCGAGTCACAGTTCGGTGGCACCGAGACTGCTAGGGTTTCACTGAGTTCAAAAATCGATCACACTGATAAGTAATTCTCGGTCAGACCGAGTCTCACTTGTGCAATGGCATAAGCCAAATCGGTGGGACTGAGTTTTTCAACTCGGTGGGTCCGAGATGATTTCGGCAGAAACCTAAACCTAGAATTTTCGAATCAAACCTAATCTACGGGTGTTTTGACTGGATAGAAGTTTCTCAAACGTGGCAAGAATCAATATGATCACAGTGTGCTAGGAATCAGATTGAGGAATAGCACAAAGATCAAGTCCATACCCTAGTTTGACGGGGACTTGCTACGGCGGCAACGGCGGGGCAGAATTCCCGTTGACGGCGATGGAGACCAGTGACTGGAGGCTGCTGGCGGCGAGAAGACGATCCAGAGACCACGAGGGCAGAGCAGGCTATCGCGCGGGCGAAGGGGTTTGGAGAAATTTCCAAAATTTTGCCCGTGACTATATATAGCCCGACCCTGTCGGTGTGACCGAGTGGAACGACTCGGTGGCACCGAGATTCATAACTGCGTGCAGTTACTGAAACTCGGTGTGACCGAAAAGTTCAAATCGGTTGCACCGAGATCGAAAACCTAGATCAACTTAATGATCTTGGTAGGACCGAAAGTGGAGTATCGGTCAGACCGAGAATCATAAAGAGGTTTTGGAAGTTTAAGTCTATGACGAATCGGGGACTCCGAGCGCTCCTCACACAGAGTGGTTCGAATCTGACTTGATCAAATTTTGTGATGCAGATGAATAGAGTTTGAGACGAGAAAAGCATAGATAGCTAGAGGAGGTTCTTAGGCATTCTTGTCCATCCACTTGGCAAAAGAAGATAAAGCCAAACAATCAAAACAACAAGTGGATGTCCTCGAATGAGTAAAATATGCAATCCAGCATGCTCACACAATAAGATGGCAAATGAAATATGTGACAAGACATGCACAACCAATACTAGCATCTATCAAGCAATTTGCGATGACTAGGTCATCTATATATGAGTATATTGACTTAGGAGTCAAGTGAGAACACTTGATCATAGGTCATACTCATCGTTTAAGCCCAAGTGGGGTTACCACTTTTACATAAAGCATTGTTGTGTTCACATCTTTAGAGTTGCTTTAGCTCAAGTCTTAGAGTAAAGCTCCCCCTAGATGTGATATCCCCCCTAAGAGGGATGAACTAACCTTGGGTTTTGTCGATGATGATTTCATGTAGATATTGAAGATGTGGATGCTCAATGTTGATGTAGATCTCTTGGAGCTATCCATTTGAGTGAATTGCACTTTCAATACCTACATGGGTTAGTCCCACAAGGAACAAGCAAGGATATCCATAGACATAGAGTGATGCACACAAAAGATGATGTCCATGAAAACTTTTAGGTTACCTTGTCCCTTGTCTTACCAACAAGAGGGTTTGTGACTCCTTGAACTAGTGCAAGATGTGGAAGTTGATTGCACTTGTTCTTGCCAAAATGATAAGAGTGAAGTATGTTGGCGGAGTCACCCTCAAGAACTCTCTAGTTCTTCTTCTTTTGGATCCACATCATCTTGATGGGAATCCTTGGAGTTGTAGTCGTACTTGATGAAGTGGAACTTGAAGTAGTCTTGGGAATCCACTTGACTAAGGTCTTTGGAGCTTCTTCAAATGCATCAATTTCCTCTTGAAGCTTGTCCTTGCCTTTTTGCTCGTAGTCTTGTGGTGGAAGATCATCTTGAGCTTGTGTCCCCTTGAAAGAAGCATACTTCTCTTGTTGAGGGACAAACTTTGTCTTGGGGTATTGATCTTCTTCCCACTCAACTCCATTGGCTTGAACTTTCGTTCAAAACCAACACCCTGATTCTTCCGGTGCATTCCTTGCTTGCGCACAATTTCCTCGAATTGCTTAGTCCCGGCAAGGCTTTTGTACACTCCTTTCTCTATAATTCCCTTCAATAAGCTATTTTCTTGCTCAAGTGTAACTTGGCTAAGAGAATCATTAGTGGAATCAAGAGAACTACTAGAAGCAACAATATTGGATTTAACATGATCATTGTTACTACTAGAGGAAGAATCTTTCTTGTTACTAGACTTGACTTGAGGCATGTAAGTGGATAAGAGTAAACGCTTGGCAATGTAAGAAGAACTTTTCTTGTGGAGATCGTCATTGATTGCTTTTAAGAACTCATGCTCTTGCTCAAGATTGAGCTTTTCAAAGCGTAATTTCTCATGAGCTCTTAAAAGTTCTCGATGATCTTCGAAGATAGTGTCATGAGCTAACTTAAGAGTTTTTAGTTCTTTAGTTAGAGCCTCAATCTTCTCCTTATCATTGTCATTCGTTTTATCTTGATTAGCATGATTAATTTGTCTTTCATCATAGTATTCATCACTAGAGTTGTCAACAAGCAAATCATCACCTAACAAGTCATCTTCATCACTATTGAAATCAACATACTCGGGGTGTGTTACCTTAGGACCTTTGGCCATGAAGCATCTTCCAATTCCCTCATTTGGTGAGTCAAATATGTCGTAGGAGTTGGTTGACACAAGTGCTAGACCGGCAACACCTTCATCTTGAGTATCTTCGGAGCCGGAGTAATAACTTCTCTCGGAGTGGCTGTCGGAGTCGGAGCCGGATACCCATTCACCAACATGAGCTTGATGTCTTCGTCTTGTGTAGCTCCTTGATGATTTTTCCTTCCTTTCCGAATCCTTGCTTCTCCGTGAGTATCTTCGTTCATAACGATCATCTCTACTCCTTCTCTCTCTTGGTGGTGATTCTTTGCTTCTTCTTTTTGGAGAATCTTCTCTTCTCTTGTAGGGAGCCGTACACTCATTGGAATAGTGTCCGGGTCTTCCACAATTGTAGCAGTTTCGCTCTCGACTAGAAGATCTTTTGTCATTGTAGGACCTTGACTTGAAGCTTCTATCTTTGCTTCTACTCTTGTAGAACTTGTTGAAGTTCTTCACCATTAAGCTCAATTCTTCATTGAAGTCTTGTTTCTCACTTGATGATGTAGGGGCTTCACATGAGGCTTTATAGGCACCACTTGATTTGTTGTGAAGTTCCTCTTTATCCTTAAGTGACATCTCATGAGCAACAATTCTTCCAATCACCTCCGTTGGCTTGAGATCTTTGTAATTGGGCATCATTTGGATCAATGTGCACACGGTATCATATTTTCCATCCAAGGCTCTTAGAATCTTCTTGATGATGAATCTATCGGTCATCTCTTCACTTCCTAAGCCGGCAATCTCATTTGTGATGAGAGCAAGCCTAGAGTACATTTCAGCGACACCTTCACCATCCTTCATCTTGAACTTGTCAAGTTGGCTTTGAAGCACATCCAACTTGGATTCCTTGACGGAGTCGGTACCTTCGTGCATATCAATCAAAGTGTCCCAAATTTCCTTTGCATTCTCAAGGCGGCTGATTTTGTTGAATTCTTCGGGGCACAATCCGTTGAAGAGAATATCACAAGCTTGAGCATTGTATTGCAACATCTTCAACTCATCCGCGGTAGCTTCACGGTTCGGTTCTCTCCCATCAAAGAAGTCACCTTGCAAACCAACACACACAATAGCCCAAACGGCGGGGTTATGTCCAAGAATATGCATTTTCATTTTATGCTTCCAACTAGCAAAATTAGTACCATCAAAGTAAGGACCTCTACGGTGATAATTTCCCTCGCTAGACGCCATACTCTCCTAGGTTGTGAAACCAAGGCTATGACCACCAAAAGCTATGGAGATCAAGCAAATGGAGACCAAAGCTCTGATACCACTTGTAGGATCGAAAGTATGTCTAGAGGGGGGGTGATTAGACTACTTGACCAAATAAAAACTTAACCTTTTCCCAATTTTAGTTCTTGGCAGATTTTAGCTAATTTAGGACAAGTCAAGCAATCATCACATAATTCAAGCAAGCATGCAAAGAGTATATAGGCAGCGGAAAGTAAAGCATGCAACTTGCAAGAATGTAAAGGGAAGGGTTTGGAGAATTCAAACGCTATTGGAGACACGGATGTTTTTCCCGTGGTTCGGATAGGTGGTGCTATCCTACATCCACGTTGATGGAGACTTCAACCCACGAAGGGTAACGGTTGCGCGAGTCCACACAGGGCTCCACCCAAGGGTAACGGTTGCGCGAGTCCACACAGGGCTCCACCCACGAAGGGTCCACGAAGAAGCAACCACCCACAAAGGGTCCACGAAGAAGCAACCTTGTCTATCCCACCATGGCCATCGCCCACACAGGACTTGCCTCACTAGCGGTAGATCTTCACGAAGTAGGCGATCTCCTTGCCCTTACAAACTCCTTGGTTCAACTCCACAATCTTGTCGGAGGCTCCCAAGTGACACCTAGCCAATCTAGGAGACACCACTCTCCAAGAAGTAACAAATGGTGTGTAGGTAATGAACTCCTTGCTCTTGTGCTTCAAATGATAGTCTCCCCAACACTCAACTCTCTCTCATAGGATTTGGATTTGGTGGAAAGAGGGTTTGAGTGGAAAGCAACTTGGGAAGGCTAGAGATCAAGATTCATATGGTAGGAATGGAATGTCTTGGTCTCAACACATGAGTAGGTGGTTCTCTCTCAGAACATATGAGTTGGAATGGTGTGTGTGTTCTGATGGCTCTCTCACTGAATGAGAAGAAGGTGGAGGGGTATATATAGCCTCCACACAAAATCCAACCGTTACACAGTTTTCCAATCTCGGTGGGACCGAATCAATAAACTCGGTCGGACCGAAAATGTAAACCTAGTGACCGTTAGTGATTTTCGGTGGGACTGACATGCAACTCGGTAGGACCGATATGGTTAGGGTTTGGGCATAACGTAATCTCGGTGAGACCGATTACACAAACTCGGTGAGACCGAATTTGGTAATTAGCTAACCAGAGAGTTGGTCAGGCAAACTCGGTGGGACCGATTTGCTCTTTCGGTGAGACCGAGTGGAACTCGGTGAGACCGAAAAGTTACAAAGGGGAAACACTGAGTTTACATTGCAATCTCGGTGGGACCGATTCGCTCTTTCGGTGGGACCGAAAAGTTACGAAAGGGAAACAGAGAGTTTGCAACCCCATCTCGGTGAGACCGAGATCCCTATCGGTAGGACCGAATTGCTAGGGTTTGGCAGTGGCTAATGACAAGTGAAACTCGGTGGCGCCGGATAGGAAGAATCGGTAGGACCGAGTTTGGCTTAGGGTTTAGGTCATATGTGGATATGGGAAAGTAGTTGAGGGTTTTGGAGCATATCACTAAGCACATGAAGCAAGAGGCTCATTAAGCAACACCTCATCCCTCCTTAATAGTATTGGCTTTTCCTAAAGACTCAATGTGATCTTGGATCACTAAAATATAAAATGAAGAGTCTTGAGCTTTTGAGCTTGAGCCAATCCTTTGTCCTTAGCATTTTGAGGGTTCCACTTTCACATCCATGCCATGCCAATCATTGAGCTTTCCTGAAATAATCATCTTGGAATAGTATTAGCTCAATGAGCTATATGTTGTTATGAATTACCAAAACCACCTAGGGATAGTTGCACTTTCAGGTATGCTCCTATAATACCACGGTTGAAACGTCTATTCAGAAATGAAGAGCATGCCAAGTTGATGCGATGGCACAGTGAGAACCGAAAGAAAGATGGGAAGTTGAGAGCACCCGCTGACGGGTCGCAGTGGAGAAAAATCGAGAGAAAGTACTGGGATGAGTTTGCAAAGGATCCAAGGAATGTATGGTTTGCTTTAAGCGCGGATGGCATTAATCCTTTCGGGGAGCAGAGCAGCAATCACAGCACCTGGCCCGTGACTCTATGTATGTATAACCTTCCTCCTTGGATGTGCATGAAGCAGAAGTTCATTATGATGCCAGTTCTCATCCAAGGCCCTAAGCAACCCGGCAACAAAATTGATGTGTACCTAAGGCCATTAGTTGAAGAACTTTTACAGCTATGGAATGGAAACGGTGTACGTACGTGGGATGAGCATAGACAGGAGGAATTTAATCTTAAGGCGTTGCTGTTCGTGACCATCAACGATTGGCCCGCTCTCAGTAACCTTTCAGGACAGACAAACAAAGGATACCACACATGCACGCACTGTTTAGATGACACTGAAAGTATATACCTGGACAAATGCAGGAAGAATGTGTACCTGGGCCATCGTCGATTTCTTCCGACCAACCATCAATGTCGAAAGAAAGGCAAGCATTTCAAAGGCGGGGCAGATCACCGGAAGATGCCCGCCATGCGCACCGGTGATCACGTGCTTGCTATGGTCAATGATTTACACTACGTAATCTTTGGAAAGGGTCCCGGTGGACTAGCTGTTCCGAATGACGCTGAGGAACACGCACCCATGTGAAAGAAGAAATCTATATTTTGGGACCTACCCTACTGGAAAGACCTAGAGGTCCGCTCCTCAATCGACGTGATGCACGTGACGAAGAACCTTTGCGTGAACCTGCTAGGCTTCTTGGGCGTGTATGGGAAGACAAAAGATACACCTGAGGCATGGGAGGACCTGCAACGTTTGCACGAAAAAGACGGCATGCCTCCGAAGCAGTATAAAGGTCCTGCCAGCTACGCTCTTACGAAAGAAGAGAAAGAAATCTTATTTGAATGCCTGCTCAGTATGAAGGTCACGACTGGCTTCTCGTCGAATATAAAGGGAATAATAAATATGCCAGAGAAAAAGTTTCATAACCTAAAGTCTCATGACTGCCACGTGATTATGACGCAACTGCTTCCGGTTCCATTGAGGGGGCTTCTACCGGAAAACGTCCGATTAGCCATTGTGAAGCTATGTGCATTCCTCAATGCAATCTCTCAGAAGGTGATCGATCCAGAAATGGTACCAAGGCTAAGGAGTGATGTGGCGCAATGTCTTGTCAGTTTCGAGTTGGTGTTCCCACCATCCTTCTTCAATATCATGACGCACGTCCTAGTTCATCTAGTCGACGAGATTGTCATCCTGGGGCCCGTATTTCTACACAATATGTTCCCCTTTGAAAGGTTCATGGGAGTCCTAAAGAAATATGTCCATAACCGCGCTAGGCCAGAAGGAAGCATCTCCATGGGCCATCAAACAGAGGATGTTATCGGGTTTTGTGTTGACTTCATTCCTGGCCTTAAGAAGATAGGTCTCCCTAAATCGCGGTATGAGGGGAGACTGACTGGAAAAGGCACTCTTGGAAGAGACTCAATAATATGTAGGGACGGATATTCTTGGTCTCAAGCAAACTACACAGTTCTACAGAACTCTACCTTGGTGACCCCGTATGTCGATGAACACAAGACAGTCTGCGCTCCAAACACCCGGAGCAGTGCGACGACTGGATTACATGTGAACACATCAGGACTTTCAGCAGTTGGTTGGAAACACGTCTCAAAGGTGACAACACTGTTTGTGATGAGTTGTTTGTTGTCTAGGGGACCATCTTTGACTGTATTGACTTACAAAGGATACGAGATAAATGGGAATACATTTTACACGATCGCCCAAGATCAAAAGAGCACCAACTAAAACAGCGGTGTCCGCTTTGATGCAGCAACCGAGAGCGGAAAGGACACATATTATGGTTACATAGTGGACATATGGGAACTTGACTACGGACCTGATTTTAAGGTCCCTTTGTTTAAGTGCAAATGGGTCAATCTGTTAAGCGACGGGGTACACGTAGACCCACAGTACGGAATGACAACAGTGGATCTGAAAAATCTTGGGTACACTGACGAACCGTTCGTCCTAACCAATGATGTGGCACAGGTTATCTATGTGAAGGACATGTCTACCAAACCGAGAAAAAGAAAAGATAAGGAAGCGAATACATCATACGATGAGTCAAAGCGCCACATAGTTCTTTCAGGAAAAAGGGACATCCTGGGAGTGGACGACAAGACAGACATGTCTGAAGATTATGAAAAGTTTCATGAAATTCCTCCCTTCAATGTCAAGGCTGACCCAAGCATCCTGATAAACAATGAAGATTATCCATGGTTACGGCGCAATAAGCAAATGACACAAGCGAAGAAAAAGTGAAGACTTTCTCCCGCAACTATTATGATGATACCATGCCAACTTTGTAACACACGAACATGCTACCATTGTCCGTTTTGTACATGCACATGCTATGTGGGTGAAATTATGATACCATCCCAACTCTCAACTTTTTCAGAGTTCATTTGAAATGCTTTCATGTCTTATGGTTCGTCCCTTGTAATACCATGACTATTAGTCCCTGACCCATGCCAACTTTCAACTTTCAACTTTCTAAAACTAATGGCACTAACAGAAAGTTTATAATTTTGCTCCTCGCCCCTGGCCCATGACCATTAGTCCCGGTTTGTGCCACAAACCGGGACTAAAGGGTTGGTCCTCGTTGCGGGCAGAGTTTAGTCCCACCTCGCCAACCGAATGGGGCTCACACCGGGTTATAAGCCCTTCCCTCTCTGCCGTGTTGAGCTCCTCTCAAAGTGAAAATAGATGCCCTAATAGAGAAAAGTTTAACCTAAATTCATAGTGAATTTCTCTGAAATTCATAGAAATTTACTAGGAATTTAGGTTGAATTTTCCCTATAAGCGCATCTATTCTCATTTTTAGGAAGTTAATCACAAATTTGTGATTCAAACAATTTTCAAAGAATTCAAATTTTAACTATTCAAATTTGAAAACTAATGGCATTAACAGAAAGTTTATAATTTTTCTAAAACTAATGGCACTAACAGAAAGTTTATAATTTTGCTAACCTAAAAGCAAGCAGAATTAAAAATTAAAGCAAAAAACAAAAGAAAATAAATAATGCAAAAAACAAATCAAAAAAAAACAGGAAAAAAACTATTTTTATAGTAAAGTTAATCACAAATAAAATAAATAAAGCAACAAAGAAAACAAAAAAACTAAAAAAGTGTTTTCAAATTTGAAAACTAATGGTACTAACAGAAAGTTTATAATTTTTCTAAAACTAAAAGCAAAAAGAATAAAAAAATAAAGTAAAAAACAAAAGAAAATAAATAATGCAGAAAACAAAACAAAAAACTGGAAAAAATAGCAACAATAAGTATTTTGTTGTAAGTAGAAACAAAATAAAATAAATAAAGCAACAGAAAGTTTATAATTTTGCTGGCCTAAAAGCAAAAAAGAATTAAAAAATAAAGCAAAAAACAAAAGAAAATAAATAATACATAAAACAAAACAAAAAAACTGGAAAAAAATAAAAATAGCAACAATAAGATTTTGTTGTAAGTAGAAACAAAATAAAATAAATAAAGCAACAAAGAAAACAAAAAAAACAAAAAAACAAAAAAAGTGCCACCTATTGGGCACCCACGGCCTGAATACGACTAGAAACCCTACCATGGGCCAGGATTCAGGCCCGCGGGAGGCCCAGTAGGCCCACAGGCACACATTGCACGGTTAGGCCCGAAAGCCTGCTTTAGAGAGGAGCTCGAGAGGGAAGGCGCACCGCACCTTATAAACAGGTGCGGCTCCCTCTCAACTAGCGAGGTGGGACTAAACATTTGGGCGCGGGGCAGCACAAGGCCTTTGGTCCCGGTTGGTGGCACCAACCGGGACTAAAGGGGGCATTGGTCATGGTTGGTGCCACGAACCGTGACCAATGCCCCTCTTTAGTCTCGGTTGGTGCCACCAACCGGGACCAAAGGCCGCCGCTTCCGGCCCTTTGGGCTGCTGAAAAGAGGCCTTTGGTCCCGGTTGCTGGCACCAACCGGGACTAAAGGGGGCATTGGTCCCGGTTGGTGCCACGAACCGGGACTAGTGCTCTGGCTATATAAGCCAACACTTGTGAAATTCTTGATTCAGTTCGATCGATCTCCTCGTCCTCTCCTCCGATGACGCCGCCGGGCTGCTCCTCGTCCTCGTCGCCGCCGAGCCCTCCGGACCACGTCGTCACCTCCCTGAGCCCGTGCCGTCCTCGTCGCCGGCATCCCTGAGCCCTCCGCCCTCGTCCCCGTCGCCGCATGCCTCCCCGAGCCCGCCTCCTTGTCCCCGTCACCGCGTGCCGCCCCGAGGCTGCCGTCCCCGTCACCGCGTGCCGCCCCGAGCCCGCCGTTCTCATCGCCGGACTCCAGCCGTCGCCGCCCCCCTCAAAGTGAGCCCCCCTCCCGAGTGCAACTCTTGTGCCCGAGCGCCCCTTGCTCCGCCCCTGCTCTATGGTCGCCGCCGGCCCCGATGCATTGAAGAGCAGAAGGAGAGGAGAAGTAGAGGAGAGGAGAAGTGGAGCAGCAACAACACGCTGTCCACTTTTCTGATTTTTTTTGTCCATATAGAAGGTGTTTGATGAAATGCTAGATGGCTTTGGGCATTTTTGGAATTTTTAAATTTTTTTTGTGGTGAGGTACTGATGCAAGACAAAGGCGATGGCAAAATTTCAGAATTTTTGGAGTGGTTTAGAATAGGTTTTCAACAAGTTATTTGAATCCGATTCAAATTTCATTTGAATGAAATTTGAAAATTTTGAACTATGGATCAGAAGGTTTTTGGTGAAACGGATTGTGGGTACTGTCATGAAGTTGGAGTAATTTTTCTGGTTGTAAAAGAGTTAGGAAAATTTAGAATATGCTAAATATGTCAAAAATGTTTTTTTCATATGATGTTTTTTTTCATATATGTATTAAATTTTTTTATTTAGGTTGTTAATTAGTAGATATCAAGTTTAGGTTAGTGTAGAGGAAAAAGTAAAATAAGGAAAAGGAAGAAAAGAGGAAGAAGGAAGAAGAAGAAGAAGAAGAAAAGGAAGGAGTGGGAAAAGGAAAATAAGAAGAGGAAGACTTTTTTTTCTTCGATCTTCTCCTGTATTCCTTTCTTCTTCTCCTCTATTTTCTTCTTCGATCTTTTTTCCTCTTCTTACATGAGGGTGGGGGGGTCGATATACCCCCTCCCCGATAACTTCGACATGAGGGGGGGGGTCACCAAGGGTTCAAGGGGCGAGGGTCGGAAACTATAGGGTAGAGGTTCAAGGGTCACCGAGGGTTCGAGGGGCGAGGGTCGGGAACTAGGGTAGAGGTTCGAGGGTCACCGAGGGTTCGAGGGTCGTCGAGGGGTCGAGATGTTGCCTAGTGTCAAAGTATTAAAGATCCATGGCTTCATCATTAGACGGAAGTAACCGGGGCATGATGGTACGAAGTTGTGCAAAGTTGTTTTGGAACGGAGTTCCGGATAGAATAATTCGCCTTTTTGTACGAATTTCAGCAAAGGCCTTCCAAATAGGGATATTCGGAAGGCTCTTGCTGAACTTTGTACGAAAAAGCGAATTATCCTATCCGGGACTCCGTTCCAAAACAACTTTGTAGACTTCGTACCATCATGCGCCTGTTACTTTCGCCTAATGATGAAGACATGGTTTTGTTGACTCCTTTGACACTAGGCAACCTCCCGACCCCTCGGCGATCCTCTCGAACATGAGAGGAAGAAGAGGATCGCCGAGGGGTCGAGGGTTCCAGGGTCGTCGAGGGTTCGAGGGGTCGAGGATCGCCGAGGGGTCGAGAGAGGTTTCCTAGTGTCAAAGTATTGAAGAAATCCATGGCTTCATCATTAGCCGGAAGTAACCAGGGCATGACGAAGTCCTCCAAAGTTATTTTGGAATGGTGTCCCGGATAGGATAATTTGCCTTTTTGTATGAATTTCAGCAAAGGCCTTCCAAATAACGATATTTGGAAGGTTCTTGCTGAACTTTGTACCAAAAAGCGAATTATCCTATCTAGGACTCCGTTCCAAAATAACTTTGGAGATCTTCGTACCATCATGCACCTGTTACTTTCGCCTAATGATGAAGACATGGTTTTGTTGAATCCTTTGACACTAGGCAACCTCCCGACCCCTCGGCGATCCTCTCGAACATGAGAGGAAGAAGAGGATCGCCGAGGGGTCGAGGGTTCCAGGGTCGTCGAGGGTTCGAGGGGTCGAGGATCGCCGAGGGGTCGAGAGAGGTTTCCTAGTGTCAAAGTATTGAAGAAATCCATGGCTTCATCATTAGCCGGAAGTAACCAGGGCATGACGAAGTCTTCCAAAGTTATTTTGGAATGGTGTCCCGGATAGGATAATTTGCTTTTTTGTATGAATTTCAGCAAAGGCCTTCCAAATAACAATATTTGGAAGGTTCTTGCTGAACTTTGTACCAAAAAGCGAATTATCCTATCTAGGACTCCGTTCCAAAATAACTTTGGAGAGCTTCGTACCATCATGCACCTGTTACTTTCGCCTAATGATGAAGACATGGTTTTGTTGAATCCTTTGACACTAGGCAACCTCCCGACCCCTCGGCGATCCTCTCGAACATGAGAGGAAGAAGAGGATAAAAAAAGACGAGGAAGAAGAAAAAAAAGAGGAGAAGAAACAATAGAGGAGTTCTTCTCCTCTATTCTTTCTTCTCCTCTTTTTTTCTTCTTCTTCCTCTTTTTTTATCGAGAACGAGGGTCGTCGAGGGACATAGATGTAGTGTCATCGTTGTCGATATACCCCCTCCCGATAGCTTTAACACGTGGGGGGGGGGTCGATATTACCCCCTCCTTGAAGCGTTCTCGAGGCCACCCCAAACCCTTTGTAACACCCCGGATATGATTTTCCCAATATGTAATCCAACTCTTGCCGTTTCCGGTGTTAAGTTACTTTATTTTCTCGGGTTCCAGTTTTTGTCTCCGTATGTTGTTGTCGTTGTCATGCTTCTCATATCATGCCATCATGTGCATTGCATTTGCATACGTGTTCATCTCATGCATTCGAGCATTTTCCCCGTTGTCCGTTTTGCATTCCGGCGCTTCGTTCTCCTTCGGTGGTCATTTCTACCTTTCTTTTGTGTGTGTGGATTAAACATTTTCGGATTGGACCGAGACTTGCCAAGCGGCCTTGGTTTACTACCGGTAGACCGCCTGTCAAGTTTCATACCATTTGGACTTCGTTTGATGCTCCAACGGTTAACCGAGGGACCGAAAAGGCCTCGTGTGTGTTGCAGCCCAACACCCCTCCAAGTTGGCCCAAAACCTACCAAAACCCTCTCCATCATCTAGAGCGTTCGATCACGATCGCGTGGCAGAAAACCGCACCTCATTTGGACACTCCTAGCTCCCTCTACCTCTATATAAAGCCCCCTCCTCAAAAATTCCGGATCTCCCCTTCCAAACCCTAAAAAAATCTCCTCCGCCGCCGCCAGACACGTCCGGACAGTGCCGGACGCGTCCGCCCGCTGCCGCCAAGTGGCCCGGGCGAGCCCCACATCGCCGCCGCCGCCCGATGCCCGCCAGGCCCACGGGAGGCCCTCCCGGGCCCATCGACCGCGCCGCCCCGCGCCCTCCTCCGTCCCCGCGCCCGGTGCCCGGCGCCGCCGCGCGCCATTGCCGGCCCCGCTGCTCCGGCGAGGCACCACCGCCGCCGGCAGCCTCCGCCGCCCCGCTCCGGCGCGCCGCACGCCCGACGAGGCCGGACCTCGCCGCCGCCCCGGCCGCTGCACCCCGCTGCCTCCTCGACGCCCGGCCTCATCTCCCTCCGACGAACCCCCTCCCTCCGGTGAACAGTAACTCCGGCGCCGGCCATCCTCGAAGTCCGCGCCCGGCCAGATCTGGATCCAGATCCAAACTCGGTTGACTTTTTTCTCAAACCCTAGATATTTTGCCCCTGTTCATCACATCGTAACTTTGCATCCGTAGCTCCGTTTTGGGCATATATCATATCAAAATGTTCGTCTCAAAGAGCACATCATTTCATCTCATTGCATCATTTTCATTTGAGTTCATCTTGATGCCCGAAATGCTGTTGGAAGAGTGCTATTTGAGATAATTGTTAGATCAGCTGCTCCAATTAGATATTTGTCATTTTTGCCATGATTGATGTGTGCATGATATGCCCCTGAGCTCTTCGTGAGTTTTGTTATATGTTTTGCCATCTATCCAGAGGTGCAACCCATGTATTTTTGTGATGTGTGTGGTGACTAGCACAAGCTTACAAAGTGGTGCATTCGTTAATGCTGATTTCAGGGACTTAGCATTTTCACTAAGTCTTTGGACTGTTTATCTCATTATGCCATATGTTCATGTTGATTCCTAGTGATCCGTGCCTCTTTTGAGGATGATCAGTAAGGATGTTTTGTTAATATTGTAGTGCTCTATCCATCCATGTCTTTGTTTGCAATTATGGAGCACCCTAGCTTGAGTCAATCAAGCTCTACTTTTGTCATTTCGTGAATTTGAGCAGATTGTCTACTTGTTAGCAATTTTGCCGAGGATGTTGTAGTTGATCCGTGCATGCTATGTTATTGTTCTTGCCATGTCTAGCTTGTATTTTGTGTATTCTTGATGGGTGCATGCTTAGATTGTCATGACTTGCTCTGTAGTGAGTGCATCGAGCTCGTAAACATGCCTACTTGATATCTGTTTCAGCATGCTCCAGTTTTCACAAAGTCTGAGAACTAATTATGTTTTTGCCATGTTCACATGCTTGCAAATGTGTTTTCTGATCCCTTTTGACTCAAGGTCACTAAGGGACTTTTGTTAAGCTCTTTGAGTAGCTCCATGCCATGCTTTAATTTGCCATGTTCAGGTCCTGTAGCATATTGTTTTCATGCTCCAAAGAGTGCTATCTGATCTGAAATTCCAGACATGTGTTAATTTCACTAAGTCTGAAATCTGGTTACCAAATTCATTTTTGCCATGCTTGTTTGAACCTGTTAATGGATGAATTGGCCGTAGCTCAGTGCTAGTCTTTTGTTAAGCTTCATGAATGGATCCCTGCCATGTATTTTGATGCCATGTTTGGGTGCTGTAGCATGTTCATCTTGTTGCATTTAGATGGCTACTTGCTGTAAATCGCAGAACGTGGTCATATTTGAATTGCTTGCCATTTCCAAACCGTAACTCCGATTCCGGCGTTCTTTATATCGTTTTCAAGCGTTTTCATCTCATCTTTCCAGTGGCACACTTGGATTTCCAAGTTGAGGCCAGGTTCATGTATTACTTGTCAAATCTTGCATATGCATCGCATATCGCATTGTAACGCCCCGGTAGTTAAGCTACAGTAACCCTCCGGAAATGATGCCACATCACCTCGGTTAGTGTTGATAATCTCACGTTAGTTCAAAACCGGTTCGAATTCAAACTCAAAATCAAGCAAACAATAAAAGTTTTTTTTAATATTAAAACTAAAAATGTTCGGAGTGACCCAAATAATGCATAGATAATTATGGTAAAGAAACCACACTTTAGTAAACTAAAATGAGTAAAACAGTAGCTAAAACAATTAAATAAATGCCTTTTTCTTTTATAAAATATTAAACTATTTAGTTCAAGGGTAAAACTTTTTAAGACAGTAGTTGGAATTGTAACTCCATTTTAGGTGTGGGTTTTATTTTTGTAAAACTATAAAGTATTAAATAAATAAAAACAAACAGAAAAGACAAGGGGGGAAAAATAAAACAGAAATAAAAGGAAACCCCCCAGGCTAGCTGGGCCTCGGCCCAGCCAGTGGCCTGCCAGGCCGGCCCACTCCCTCCCCTGGCCTATAACCCCCTAGGGGCACCGAACCCTAGCACCCTACCCATCTCTCCCCTCGCTCCCCTCCTGGCGCCGCCACCCTCCCACGACCGCACAAACCCCCCCCACCCCCCGATCCCCTTGCCCCTCCTCTGCCCGATCCCTTCTGGATCCAGGGCCTCGCCCTCGACGCCGATCGCTGCCTGCGGCGCTCCGTCGCCCCTCGCCGTCACCGGCGTCACTCGATGCCCTGGCGCCCCGTCCTCCACCTCGACCCCCGATGGCCCGCATCAAGACACGCCGCCTCGACCACGCCTCCTCGCCGGCGCCATTCCATCCACCTCGAGCCCGCTACCCTCCCCGTCCGGCCCCTGTGAGCCGCCGCCTCCCCTACTCCCCCTCTCTACTCCCGTCGTCAACCCCCCCCCCCCCCCCCCCGCGTCCGGGCTCCTTTCTGTACCTCGCTCACCTCACCATGGTCGTGCCCGCGCCCCGCGCGTGCCCAGGCGCGAGTGCTCGTCGCCCCGTGCTGCGCTGCTCCTCGCCCCGCGCTGCAGCTCCGCGCCAGCCAGCGCTTCGTCGCCCGCACTGGCCATCCACCTCGCTCAAAGCCGGCGATGCTCCGGTCGTCCTCGGCGCCGGCCGTCGTCACCATCACGTGCCCGATGCCGGACCGCACCCGTAGGTCCAAACCACAGGCCCAGAGACCCCCCTTACCGCGTTTCCGGCCATCTCCGGCGAAGTGCCGCCGCGGGAGAGGCTTGCCGGAGCTCTCTCCGGCACCTACCTACGTGGCACCGCCCGCGGCCACCCGTTGGGTTGCTTACCGGTGGCCCCAATGGCCCCGCTAGCGCCCCTGTGCTTGCACGCCCGTAGCACGCCCGACCCGCTAGGCCCCCAGGGGCCTATGACAAGGGGGCCCCGCCCCAGGACGATTAAAAAAAAAGGAAAAGAAAATTAATAATAAAAGCAAAATAAATAGATAATAATAATTAAAATATTAATTAATTAATTAAGTAATTAATTAAGTTAATTAATCCTGATTAGATTAACCTAATCACTAAATAAACTAATTAATCTGTTTTAGTTAATCATAGTGAATGACAGGTGGGTCCCCCTGGACCCACTGGTCAGGTTGACCAGTCAACCCTGTTGACTGCTGACGTCAGCATGACATCATGCTGACGTCATTAATACATTTTTTCGAATTAATTAAATAAATAATTAAATTTCAGAAATTAATAAAATCTTTAGAAAATCATATCTTTTAATCCGTAACTCGGATTAAAATATTTTCAACATGAAAGTTGCTCAGAACGACGTGACGATTTCGGATACGCAACCCGTTCGTCCGCCACACCCCCCTAACCTATCAAACTCGCAACTTTCCCCCCCTCCGGCTCCTCTGCCCGAAAACACGGAACCCCGGGAATACTTCCCGGATGCTTCCCCCCTTCACCGGTATCACCTCCTACCGCGTAGAACACGTCTAGCTCTGCCTGTTATCCTGTTATGCACTTGCTTACTATGTATTTACTGTTTCTCCCCCCTCTTCTCTTCGGTAGACCCCGTGACGAGGCTGACGCCCCAGTTCGACTACGGAGTTGACGACCCCTCTCTCTTGCCAGAGCAACCAGGCAAGCCCCCCCCCTTGATCACCAGATATCGCCTATTCTCCTCTATACTGCTTGCATTAGAGTAGTGTAGCATGTTACTGCTTTCGTTAATCCTATTCTGATGCATAGCCTGACATTGTCGCTACATCTGTTGATACCTTACCTGCAATCCTAAATGCTTAGTATAGGATGCTAGTTTATCATCATTGGCCCTACATTCTTGTCAGTCTGCCTTGCTATACTATCGGGCCGTGATCACTTGGGAGGTGATCACGGGTATATACTATACATATATACATACTATACAGATGGTGACTAAAGTCGGGTCAGCTCATTGAGTACCCGCAAGTGATTCTGACGAGGGGGGCTGAAAGGACAGGTGGCTCCATCCCGGTAGAGGTGGGCCTGGGTTCCCGACGGCCCTCGACTGTTACTTTGTGGCGGAGCGACAGGGCAGGTTGAGACCACCTAGGAGACAGGTGGGCCTGGCCCTGTTCGGCGTTCGCGGATACTTAACACGCTTAACGAGATCTTGGTATTTGATCTGAGTCTGGCTACGAGCCTATACGCACTAACCATCTACGTGGGAGTAGTTATGGGTATCCCGACGTCGTGGTATCAGCCGAAGCACTTCAGACGTCAGCGACGGAGCGGCGCGCGCCGGATTGGACTGCGTAACGCACTTCCTTGTAATGGAGGTGCTAGGTCTGCTCACCGGCCGCGTACGCAACGTGCAGGTGTGCTCAGGGCGATGGGCCCAGACCCCTGCGCGCTTAGGTTTAGACCGGCGTGCTGGCCTCTCTGTTGAGCCTAGGTGGGGCTGCGACGTGTTGATCTTCCGAGGCCGGGCATGACCCAGGAAAGTGTGTCCGGCCAAATGGGATCGAGCGTGTTGGGCTATGTGGTGCACCCCTGCAGGGAAGTTAATCTATTCGAATAGCCGTGATCTTCGGTAACAGGACGACTTGGAGTTGTACCTTGACCTTATGACAACTAGAACCGGATACTTAATAAAACACACCCTTCCAAGTGCCAGATACAACCCGGTGATCGCTTTTCCGCAGGGCGACGAGGAGAGGATCGCCGGGTAGGATTATGCTATGAGATGTTATTGGGAGATGCTACTTGGAGGACGTCAATCTACTCTCTTATACTTGATGCAAGACGAAGGTGACCAGAAGCGTAGTCTTCGACAGGATTAGTTATCCCCCCTCTTATTCTGGCATTCTGCAGTTCAGTCCACTGATATGGCCTCCCTACACATATACCCATGCATATGTAGTGTAGTTCCTTGCTTGCGAGTACTTTGGATGAGTACTCACGGTTGCTTTCTCCCCCCTTTTTCCCCCTTTCCTTTCTTTCTGGTTGTCGCAACCAGATGCTGGAGCCCTGGAGCCAGACGCCACCGTCGACGACGACTACTACCCCGGAGGTGCCTACTACTACGTGCAGCCCGCTGACGACGACCTGGAGTAGTTTAGGAGGATCCCAGGCAGGAGGCCTGCGCCTCTTTCGATCTGTATCCCAGTTTGTGCTAGCCTTCTTAAGGCAAACTGGTTTAACTTATGTCTGTACTCAGATATTGTTGCTTCCGCTGACTCGTCTATGATCGAGCACTTGTATTCGAGCCCTCGAGGCCCCTGGCTTGTATTATGATGCTTGTATGACTTATTTTATTTGTAGAGTTGTGTTGTGATATCTTCCCGTGAGTCCCTGATCTTGATCGTACACATTTGCGTGCATGATTAGTGTACGATGGAATCGGGGGCGTCACAAGTTGGTATCAGAGCCGACTGCCTGTAGGAATCCCCCTTTCACACTTCTTGGCCGAAGTCGAGTCTAGACATTGCAAAACTTTTACTAACTTGGCTGTGTGCCTTACGGGCCCACGTCGCCATTGGGTGGTACTAGGATCTTTTACTCCTCGACCTTTACTCTGGGATTCTGAACCCTCTTCTATTCGGGTTAAACGATTTTCTACTAAAAACTAACTTTAGGTTCTCGAAAATACTTTCTCCCGGAGAGCCCCTTCAGTCCAGATGGTCACCGACTGCACCAGACGATTTCGGAGATACTCTTTGATATTCTCTCGAGACTTTGTGCCCATCACTTTTGCTATTTCCGACCACCGATAAATCCTTATGGATAACTACTTACACTTGCCATTCTTTCGATCATTCCCCATTCTTCTTGTTATTACAAGATACCCCGAAGTTTCATTACTGTTCCGAAAATACTTTGTGCCTGCTGCCTTGGTGTTCTTTGTCACTTGAATACCCCTACGGTTAATTCTCGCACTTGTCGAGTATCCGCTCATCCCCCAGTTGTTCATGTGTTACACAAAAGTCTTTGAAATACCACCCGATATTCCGAAAATCCTCAGCAACCTATTGCTCTGGAATTTCTTGTTTGCTTTCATTATGATTAACCCCATAAGTATAGAAATCTTATTGACATTCCTTGTCATTATCATTTTGAGTCTGTTGACTCAATATGCTGCGAATACACGCAATCATCATTGATCCTTATAAATTACCTTTCCGGCTGAGCTTCCATTCTTTTAACTGGAATTGGTTCTCGACCAATCCAATTGTCGTTGATTGTACCCTAAGGCTATTCAACTTATCCATCCCTAATCAGAACATTGCTTCTGATCCCTTGATTTGGAAATCATAATTCCTTTGCATTTGACAATTGAGTTAGTCAGTTATTTCTATAATCTGATCCCCTTGCATTCTTCTTCCTCTAGTTGAGTACCGATACTCGTATCAGATCCTTTGAGGACCATCAAGTCCTTTGTTGGATTGTTATCCGATAGTGTCCTACACATTTGATCACCTTGTGAGTTCTCCCCCTGATACATAATGCCTTTGTTAAGTTGTATCCTCTGCTTGGCCAGCCATGCTCTGCCTTCAAGCTTGAGTTAATTACTTCTAAAAGATTCTGGTATAGGATTCTAAGATGCCCCGATGGGTTGAACCTATGCCTTCTCTAAACCGTGTGAACCCGAAAGTTTTCACGAGTCATACTCTTCTGGTGCTTCACCAGATAAAATTTCAACACTGCAACTTCATCGAACGTGAGAAGTGAATGAAAGGTTATGCATTGGAGAAGTGGGAGTCGACCTTGAACTTGTGTTCATGCCCATGGACGCGATATATATCCTATCATTAAAGCTTCTTGTAACAATAACTATTTCCTTGATAACTAACCTATGGTATCTGTGAATTGATCCCTTGCAACCGTGGTTCCGACCATGATTGTTCTTCTTTGATCTCATTTCTCGGACAAGTTAAAACAATTGTCTTCTATGGATCAATACACCAGTCCCACCTTTACTTTGATCTTGTGTCGAGTATTACCCCCCTGATATCTCGAGATTATCATGGAACTGCATAACTCCTTATGAGTTCTTCATCAAGTGCTACGTTCCCACTGATTACAATTTTTCGCGGACTCTGAGTTATTGAACACTCAAAGACACCGATAACTGAACTGAGTCCGCACTACGGTTCAACAACTCTTCAGTAAGCTTCTATAAATACGAGTTTGTACCCGATCACGCCATTCCTGGCCTGTTTGGCTATATCGTTGTCGTGACGAATTCTAACGGGGCTACCTGGTCCTTATTTTCGGAGCACCAAATTTCGACGATGAACTAACCTTACGTCGATTGTCCTCGTCATACCCTTTCACCTTAAACAACAAGCTTGAGTTCGAGTTTGTGTCGTAACTGTGGTTCCAATAACCTCTTGCTTCATCATTCCTTTGACTTGATGTTGTCGCTGGTTGACTACATCTGCATGAAATCTCTCGACAATTGTGTCGTGATCATCATCAACCTTATGAGCTCTTCCAGGAATTCAATTGAATTCATGATGGGTAATACCATCCTTGCCCTCGATGATTCCTATTCTCATCGACCACTTTCTTGCCTTCCGTTCAACACAACTTGTTCGTGTTTTGTGTAAACCTTGAGATCACTGCTACCCAGCAGTTGATCTTCCTTACCTCGGAAGTATTACCATTTCTTTTGTCAAGAATGTGGTGAGAATTTCACCACCTTTTAATAATTCTTGATATCATAATACTTCTTGCCATCTTCGTTCATTCCTTGGTCCCCGTATTGTTTTCAACCGGAATACCGACATTGGAGCTATGACGTGTGAATTCTAAACTCCTAGCAACCCTATTGCTTTGAAGTGAATGGGCGATAGTTCATTCTAAGTCCTTTGTTAATTGAATCACCATTCTGACATTGGTCGTGCAACCCAACCCATATTTCGGGCGCACATTTCAACCAATGTTTATTTGTGTATGTTTTCCTCGAGCATACTTCCTTATATCATTTGATTTGGCAAATGTTATCTCCTTGTTCACTTAATGGTGGAAATCCATCTTTTGGGGAATCTCGGCGAATTGCCGTTGGGTTCACCAGACACCTCCTTGTCCTCTCCTTGGGTTAATGATGAACTCTTGTTAACGGAAATCACTTCATAGTTCATTTCCCGAGAATCTTACAGTGTCATCCCGTCAATTTGTGTTGCACCTTTCTTCTCAGGCATCCTGAGCCTGAGGTATCCTGACACCAATCGATACCTGAATCTCCGTCAGATATGATGGTTGGGACAACTTTCCAAGAGTTATGATGTTGATCCTTTGATGACCCGGTAACATGATGTCATGCCTAGCACCCCCCCCCGGCTGGAGGACCTATCATTATAGATTCCTTTTCAGCTAGGTTATCCATTCGTCCATGAGGAAATTGTAAGACTTATTCTACAAGTTATTCCTGATGGATCCTTCGTGTTTCCTAAGTCTGATCTTCACCTGAAGACCATGTCAATGCTATCTCGAAGCATGTCAATGGTACTCCGATTTTCAACAGGAACATTTGAAGCACGATGCTAAATTTTATTTATCACTTATCTTAACACCGTTGTATGGGTAATATCATGAGATTCCTTCCCCCTTACCTAAATGGTTTTCTACTTTATATCCTGTCATGGATATCATGCTCTACTTGTCATTGGGAAGGATATACCCCTGAAATATGTGTTTAAACACATTTTCCTTTCCATTGTTCTGTTTAATCTGATGATCATATTTTCCTTCCATTGGTTTGTTTAGACCTTTGCTATGATCTATATGATATAAGCAGTAATAATCCACTGCTTGTGCAAACACCCCGATGTACAACTCTGTCAGTAAGACCCTGTTTTTATTGTTGATGACATTCCGGTAACCACCGATGGATGAGAACTTTGCCTATTGGTCCGCCTCGTTCAACGAGCAGGAAAGTAGTTCTCTTCGTCCCTCGCCCTTGGTATCGACGTTGTCGCCGACATAATTGACAGGCTACCCCCCCCTGACATGCCTAGCTTGCATGATCACGCAGGACGTCTCCGCCCTTCCTACTTCTAACCCACATGGTGGGCCCATAACCCACAGGTCCACTGGATCGAAACCTGACTCTCCTGTACGACCCTGTTTCTAGTGGTTATTCCCCACGCTTGGTTTCGTATTTAAATCATGGGCCACCTTCCTAGTGCTCTATTATGGTATCAGACGCAATATTTACTGTCGCTACTCTGAACCCCTTTCTCACTCTGGTTCGGACTTCGAGCAACTATTTATCCGCTTGGAACCTCTTATTGTACCTTCGTACCTTACTCTCGAGGTATTTTATATGTTCAACTCGAGAGATAATCTTATGCTCCTTCATGGGTTAACCCCCAGGTTGTATCCCTCACAAGCATTCTGTCGTAGTCAAGCTGCCCCTTACCTAGTCGTAAGTACGTTGGAGATCCTGAAGCAAAGGAAGCAAAGGACGACATCACCATGATGACCTGAATCAGAGAAATGAAGATGTCAATGTAATGGATCGACCTCTTCAAGAAGAGCAACCAAGACTGAGAAGATTCGTTAGGATTTCGTAACCAGACCTTCCCCCTTATACCCCCTCTTAAATCTCGGGACGAGATTTCTTGTAGTGGAGGAGATTTGTAACGCCCCGGTAGTTAAGCTACAGTAACCCTCCGGAAATGATGCCACATCACCTCGGTTAGTGTTGATAATCTCACGTTAGTTCAAAACCGGTTCGAATTCAAACTCAAAATCAAGCAAACAATAAAAGTTTTTTTTAATATTAAAACTAAAAATGTTCGGAGTGACCCAAATAATGCATAGATAATTATGGTAAAGAAACCACACTTTAGTAAACTAAAATGAGTAAAACAGTAGCTAAAACAATTAAATAAATGCCTTTTTCTTTTATAAAATATTAAACTATTTAGTTCAAGGGTAAAACTTTTTAAGACAGTAGTTGGAATTGTAACTCCATTTTAGGTGTGGGTTTTATTTTTGTAAAACTATAAAGTATTAAATAAATAAAAACAAACAGAAAAGACAAGGGGGGAAAAATAAAACAGAAATAAAAGGAAACCCCCCAGGCTAGCTGGGCCTCGGCCCAGCCAGTGGCCTGCCAGGCCGGCCCACTCCCTCCCCTGGCCTATAACCCCCTAGGGGCACCGAACCCTAGCACCCTACCCATCTCTCCCCTCGCTCCCCTCCTGGCGCCGCCACCCTCCCACGACCGCACAAACCCCCCCCACCCCCCGATCCCCTTGCCCCTCCTCTGCCCGATCCCTTCTGGATCCAGGGCCTCGCCCTCGACGCCGATCGCTGCCTGCGGCGCTCCGTCGCCCCTCGCCGTCACCGGCGTCACTCGATGCCCTGGCGCCCCGTCCTCCACCTCGACCCCCGATGGCCCGCATCAAGACACGCCGCCTCGACCACGCCTCCTCGCCGGCGCCATTCCATCCACCTCGAGCCCGCTACCCTCCCCGTCCGGCCCCTGTGAGCCGCCGCCTCCCCTACTCCCCCTCTCTACTCCCGTCGTCAACCCCCCCCCCCCCCGCGTCCGGGCTCCTTTCTGTACCTCGCTCACCTCACCATGGTCGTGCCCGCGCCCCGCGCGTGCCCAGGCGCGAGTGCTCGTCGCCCCGTGCTGCGCTGCTCCTCGCCCCGCGCTGCAGCTCCGCGCCAGCCAGCGCTTCGTCGCCCGCACTGGCCATCCACCTCGCTCAAAGCCGGCGATGCTCCGGTCGTCCTCGGCGCCGGCCGTCGTCACCATCACGTGCCCGATACCGGACCGCACCCGTAGGTCCAAACCACAGGCCCAGAGACCCCCCTTACCGCGTTTCCGGCCATCTCCGGCGAAGTGCCGCCGCGGGAGAGGCTTGCCGGAGCTCTCTCCGGCACCTACCTACGTGGCACCGCCCGCGGCCACCCGTTGGGTTGCTTACCGGTGGCCCCAATGGCCCCGCTAGCGCCCCTGTGCTTGCACGCCCGTAGCACGCCCGACCCGCTAGGCCCCCAGGGGCCTATGACAAGGGGGCCCCGCCCCAGGACGATTAAAAAAAAAGGAAAAGAAAATTAATAATAAAAGCAAAATAAATAGATAATAATAATTAAAATATTAATTAATTAATTAAGTAATTAATTAAGTTAATTAATCCTGATTAGATTAACCTAATCACTAAATAAACTAATTAATCTGTTTTAGTTAATCATAGTGAATGACAGGTGGGTCCCCCTGGACCCACTGGTCAGGTTGACCAGTCAACCCTGTTGACTGCTGACGTCAGCATGACATCATGCTGACGTCATTAATACATTTTTTCGAATTAATTAAATAAATAATTAAATTTCAGAAATTAATAAAATCTTTAGAAAATCATATCTTTTAATCCGTAACTCGGATTAAAATATTTTCAACATGAAAGTTGCTCAGAACGACGTGACGATTTCGGATACGCAACCCGTTCGTCCGCCACACCCCCCTAACCTATCAAACTCGCAACTTTCCCCCCCTCCGGCTCCTCTGCCCGAAAACACGGAACCCCGGGAATACTTCCCGGATGCTTCCCCCCTTCACCGGTATCACCTCCTACCGCGTAGAACACGTCTAGCTCTGCCTGTTATCCTGTTATGCACTTGCTTACTATGTATTTACTGTTTCTCCCCCCTCTTCTCTTCGGTAGACCCCGTGACGAGGCTGACGCCCCAGTTCGACTACGGAGTTGACGACCCCTCTCTCTTGCCAGAGCAACCAGGCAAGCCCCCCCCCTTGATCACCAGATATCGCCTATTCTCCTCTATACTGCTTGCATTAGAGTAGTGTAGCATGTTACTGCTTTCGTTAATCCTATTCTGATGCATAGCCTGACATTGTCGCTACATCTGTTGATACCTTACCTGCAATCCTAAATGCTTAGTATAGGATGCTAGTTTATCATCATTGGCCCTACATTCTTGTCAGTCTGCCTTGCTATACTATCGGGCCGTGATCACTTGGGAGGTGATCACGGGTATATACTATACATATATACATACTATACAGATGGTGACTAAAGTCGGGTCAGCTCATTGAGTACCCGCAAGTGATTCTGACGAGGGGGGCTGAAAGGACAGGTGGCTCCATCCCGGTAGAGGTGGGCCTGGGTTCCCGACGGCCCTCGACTGTTACTTTGTGGCGGAGCGACAGGGCAGGTTGAGACCACCTAGGAGACAGGTGGGCCTGGCCCTGTTCGGCGTTCGCGGATACTTAACACGCTTAACGAGATCTTGGTATTTGATCTGAGTCTGGCTACGAGCCTATACGCACTAACCATCTACGTGGGAGTAGTTATGGGTATCCCGACGTCGTGGTATCAGCCGAAGCACTTCAGACGTCAGCGACGGAGCGGCGCGCGCCGGATTGGAACTGGTAAGCCTGCTCTTGTATTAAGGGGCTAGGTTCTGCTTCCGGCCGCCCACGCAACGTGCAGGTGTGCTATGGGCGATGGGCCCAGACCCCTGCGCGCTTAGGTTTAGACCGGCGTGCTGGCCTCTCTGTTTTGCCTAGGTGGGGCTGCGACGTGTTGATCTTCCGAGGCCGGGCATGACCCAGGAAAGTGTGTCCGGCCAAATGGGATCGAGCGTGTTGGGCTATGTGGTGCACCCCTGCAGGGAAGTTAATCTATTCGAATAGCCGTGATCTTCGGTAACAGGACGACTTGGAGTTGTACCTTGACCTTATGACAACTAGAACCGGATACTTAATAAAACACACCCTTCCAAGTTCCACAGACAACCCGGTGATCGCTTTTCCGCAGGGCGACGAGGAGAGGATCGCCGGGTAGGATTATGCTATGAGATGTTATTGGGAGATGCTACTTGGAGGACTTCAATCTACTCTCTTATACTTGATGCAAGACGAAGGTGACCAGAAGCGTAGTCTTCGACAGGATTAGCTATCCCCCTCTTATTCTGGCATTCTGCAGTTCAGTCCACTGATATGGCCTCCTTACACATATACCCATGCATATGTAGTGTAGTTCCTTGCTTGCGAGTACTTTGGATGAGTACTCACGGTTGCTTTCTTCCCCCTTTTCCCCCTTTCCTTTCTTTCTGGTTGTCGCAACCAGATGCTGGAGTCCAGGAGCCAGACGCCACCGTCGACGACGACCCTACTACACCGGAGGTGCCTACTACTACGTGCTGCCCGCTGACGACGACCTGGAGTAGTTAGGAGGATCCCAGGCAGGAGGCCTGCGCCTCTTTCGATCTGTATCCCAGTTTGTGCTAGCCTTCTTAAGGCAAACTTGTTTAACTTATGTCTGTACTCAGATATTGTTGCTTCCGCTGACTCGTCTATGATCGAGCACTTGTATTCGAGCCCTCGAGGCCCCTGGCTTGTATTATGATGCTTGTATGACTTATTTTATTTGTAGAGTTGTGTTGTGATATCTTCCCGTGAGTCCCTGATCTTGATCGTACACATTTGCGTGCATGATTAGTGTACGATGGAATCGGGGGCGTCACACGCATCCCGCATAGCATACCATCTTTGCATCATATTGTTTGAGCCTTGCACGTGGTTGATTGTGTCCTTGTTGCTTGTTTGGGTAGAGCCGGGAGACGAGTTCGCTAACGAGGAGCCCGTGGAGTTTGCTTTCGAGGATCCAGTCAACTCAGACAACTTTGCAGGCAAGATGATCATACCCTCAAAATCACTACTATCTTTGCTTTGCTAGATGCTCGCTCTTTTGCTATGCCTATGCTACGACACCTACCACTTGCTTATCATGCCTCCCAAATTGCCATGTCAAACCTCTAAACCACCATGTCCTAGCAAACCGTTGATTGGCTATGTTACCGCTTTGCTCAGCCCCTCTTATAGCGTTGCTAGTTGCAGGTGAAGATTGGAGACCGTTCCTTGTTGGAACATTATTTACTTGTTGGGATATCATTATATTGCCTTGTTATCTTAATGCATCTATATACTTGGTAAAGGGTGGAAGGCTCGGCCTCTCGCTTAGTGTTTTGTTCCACTCTTGCCGCCTTAGTTTCCGTCATATCGGTGTTATGTTCCCGGATTTTTGCGTTCCTTACGCGGTTGGGTGATAATGGGAACCCCTTGATAGTTCGCCTTGATTAAAGCTTTTCCAGCAATGCCCAACCTTGGTTTTACCATTTGCCACCTAGCTTCTTTTTCCCTTGGGTTTCCGGAGCCCGAGGGTCATCTTATTTTAACCCCCCCCCCCGGGCCAATGCTCCTCTGAGTGTTGGTCCAACTCGTCAGCCGCCGATGGCCACCAGGGGCAACTCTGGGCTAGCCTACCGGAAGTTAAGACAATCTGAGTGTGCCCTGAGAACGAGATATGTGCAGGTCCTATCGGGATTTGTCGGCACATTCGGGCGGTGTTGCTGGATTTGTTTTAACTTGTCGAAGTGTCTTGAAGAACTGGGATACCGAGTCTGATCGGAACGTCTCGGGAGAAGGTCTATTCCTTCGTTGACCGTGAGAGCTTGTCATGGGCTAAGTTGGGACTCCCCTGCGGGGATTTGAACTTTAGAAAGCCGTGCCCACGGTTATGGGCAGATGGGAATTTGTTAATGTCCAGTTGTAGATAACTTGAACCTTAACTTATTTAAAATGAATCAACTGTGTGAGTTACCGTGATGGTCTCTTCTCGGCGGAGTCCGGGAAGTGAACATGGTATTGGAGTAATGCTTGCCGCAGGTTTCCCTCTAGTTACTCGCTCGCGCTTTGCCTCCTCTTCTCGCTCTCTTTTGCAAACAGGATAGCCACCATATATGCTAGTCGCTTGCTGCAGCTCCACATATTTTCCTTGCCTTACCTATAAGCTTGAATAGTCTTGATCGCGAGGGTGCGAGATTGCTGAGTCCCTGTGGCTCACAGATTACTTCCAAACTAGATGCAGGGCCAGATGACTCCATTCCAGATGATGCGCTTGAGCTCAAGTGGGAGTTCGACGAGGACTCATGCCGATACTACGTGTCTTTCCCTGATGATCAGTAGTGGTGCCCAGTTGGGGTGATTGGGACCGTGTCGCATGTTGGGTTATCTTTTATTTTGGCGCCGTAGTCGGGCCATGAGTGTTTGAATGTTGTAATGCTATTTATGTACTTTGATTGACGTGGCGAGTGTAAGCCAACTATTGTATCTCCCCTTTTATTATCTATATTACATGGGATGTTGTGAAGATTGCCTAACTTGCGACATTGCTTTCAATGCGGTTATGTCTCTAAGTCGTGCCTCGACACGTGGGAGCTATAGCTGCATCGAGGGCATTACAAGTTGGTAATCAGAGCCTTCCCCGACCTTAGGAGCCCCATTGCTTGATCGTTTTTAGCAGCCGTTGTTGAGTCTAGAAAAATGTTTTGAGTCTTTTAGGAATTATATGTCGGAGAGTTTAGGAATTCTTTTTTACTTCCTAGTCTCCTCATCGCTCTGGTAAGGCATCCTGGCGTAGAGTTTTGACTCTTCTCTTCTCAAAATTCAATAAAAAAATTTAGGATCACGCGTGTATCTTGGAATCGTTCCGATGGTTTTGTGACGAGAACATTGTTCTTGGTGCCTCCTGTCTTTAGGGGTTGTGGCAGTGTCCCGGGGAGTTGAGCTCCGAGGTGTTGTCGTCACAATTTTATCGTTGCAGTTCTGGAATACCTGAGTTTAGTACGCCGACATCAAAAATCTCTTTTATGCAGTTCGTTGGTGAGATAACCTCGACGCCACCCAGTATTGGGCGGGAGTTTGGGAGTATCGCCATAACTTGTATAACAGATGCTTTTCGAAGGTTGAGGTAGATGGTTTCCGAAGTTTTTCTCGGTTATGTGTTGAAGGATGGATACAGCTGGATGTAGGATTTGCTAGATTTGGGTGAGATATTATGCTTCCCCTGTATCCCCAACACCTGATTGCATAACCGTTCGGGAGTTTCATAGGTGGGAATTCTTGTAGCTCTAGCTATTCTTCCACGGATATTTGGTTTGATATTGGGATTTCTTACCGAGTATTCGTTCTCGATCCGTACCTTGTTGATTTATTTCTCTATCTAAATTCTAAGTGGCTTCTCAATTTATGGATATGTGACCATTTTAAGAGGAATGCATTCGTTCTTATGTTCGGATGTGAAGACTATATGTTGCAATTTTCATTCCGTTGGATTCAGCTTCATTTTATCTGTCAATGTGCTAACGGTTGTCACCCTCTTCAGGATGGCTCCCGCTAAGAGCACCAACCAGAATCAGAATCAAGATCCGCCACCACCTCCTCCTCCTCCGGAGGCATGGCAAGCTGTGATGGCCACAACCAATGCAAACACACAGTTGATCATGCAAATTCTTCAAGAGCGCAATCAAGCGAACCAAGGCAACCAAGGGAACAATCAGAATCACTTTGCTACACTCAACCAGTTCCTTACTAACGGGCCAAAGACTTTCAGCAATTGTGTTGAGGCAACTGATGCTGACGATTGGCTCGTGGATCTGTGCAAGCATTTCGAGTGCAGTAACGTCAGGCCTGAGGACTTTGTCAAGTTCGCATCCTTCCAACTCAAAGATCAAGCTGCAGAATGGTTCCAGCAGTACAAGGATTCCAGAGGAGGCCGTGTGATTACCTGGGATGAATTCTGTCAAGACTTCAAAGCTCATCATATTCCTCAGAGCGTGGTTGAAAGCAAGCGTGAGGAATTCCGCAACCTGAAGCAAGGCTCTTTGTCTGTCTATGACTACAACAAGTTGTTTCAGAAGCTCGCCCGCTTTGCTAAGCAGGACGTCCCTGATGAGAGGAGCATGATATACCAGTTCAGGGGTGGTCTCAGAGAAGAAATCCAGCTAGCTCTTGTTCTCTTTGATCCCTTGAGGTACGATGAGTTCTACAACATGGCATTGAAGCAAGAGACCGCTCAATTGAGGTGTGATGCTTCCAAGAAGCGAGTCAGAGACACTACTCCTTCTTCCTCTACTCAAGTGGCCAAGCAACAGAAGTATTGGCTTCCTCCTCCTCCATTCCGTCAGCCGTATCAGCAGAAGAGCAAAGGTGGCAGTGGATCTTCCCACCCACCCAACCCTGGCTTTCAGAACAAGACTTCGTCTCAAGCTCCAAGATTGAGTGCTCCATATTACCGTCCGCTTTCAGAGGTCATGTGCAACAAGTGCCAACAAAAGGGTCACTATGCCAACAAATGCTTCAATCAGAGGCGTCTTCCTCCTCCTCCTCCTGTGAGAACGGCAAGTACAACTATGGTCAAGCATAACACCAAGCACGCCAAGGTCAACTTGATGAATGCAGCTCAGGCAGAGGACTCGTTAGATGCCATCATGGGTAACCTTCCTATTAACGATGTCCCTGCAAAAGTTCTTTTTGACACTGGTGCATCGCATTGTTTTATCTCGAGACCTTTTGCATCTAAGCATGGGTGGTTTTCTCAAGTTATGCATAAACCGTTAGCAGTTGTCTCTCCGGGTAGATGTTTGCTCGCTAACTACGAGGTTCCGGATATTTCTATCTCATTGGGTGGTTTCAAGTTTCTGGCTTCTCCAATGATCCTTGGTAACTCGGATATTGATCTTATTCTCGGGATGGATTGGCTATCTAAGCACAAGGCTCAGCTTGATTGTGCAGCCAGGCAGATTCAATTGACTCATTCGTCTGAGGATGTAATTGTCTTTGCCGCTCGGGATAATACTATCCGTCTGTTTTCTCTCAATGAGAAGGGTGAACTGGATGTTATCTCGCAAATTCCAGTCGTTTGCGAATATCAAGACGTCTTTCCAGAAGAGCTTCCAGGAATGCCTCTGCACCGGCCAGTTGAATTCGTCATTGATCTTGAGCCTGGCACGGAACCAGTGTGCAAGCGTCCTTACAAGCTCGGACCTGAAGAGTTGAAGGAGTTGAAGAAGCAACTCGATATTCAAGAGAGAATGGGTCTCATCCAGCCTAGTTCTTCTCCGTGGGGCTGTGGTGTTCTTTTTGTGAAGAAGAAGGATGGAACGAACTGACTTTGTGTTGATTACCGTCCATTGAACAAGAAGACCATCAAGAACGAATACCCACTTCCCAACATCAACGAGCTGTTCGAACAACTCAAAGGTGCCCAAGTATTCTCCAAGCTTGAACTCCGTATGGGTTATCATCAGATTCGAATCCGTGAGCAAGATATTCCCAAGACGGCTTTCAGGACAAGCTAAGGTTCATATGAATACACTGTCATGTCTTTTGGCCTCGTCAACGCTCCTCCGACGTTCTCTCGCATGATGAACTTCATCTTCAACGCCTACACCAATGACTTCGTTTTGGTCTATCTCAACGGCATTCTGGTTTTCTCGAAGAACAAGGAAGATCATGCCAAGCACTTGCGTTTGGTAGTCGATAAGCTCAGGGAACACCAGTTCTACGCCAAGTTCTCCAAGTGCGAATTTTGGCTCGATGAGGTTCTTTATCTTGGTCATATCATCTCTGCCAAGGGCATTGCGGTGAATCCTGAGAAGGTGTCTACAATTGTTAATTGGGAACCTCCTCAGAACGTGAAGCAACTCCGTAGCTTCCTCCGTCTCGCAAGCTATTGTCGAAGATTCGTTGAAAACTTTTCTAAGATCGCGAAGCCTCTCTCAAATCTTCTCCAGAAGCACATCAAGTACGTTTGGTCTCCGGAGTGTGACATTGCTTTCAACACTTTGAAAGAGAAATTGGTCACCGCTCCAGTTCTGACTCCTCCTGATGAATCCAAAACGTACGAGGTCTTTTGCGATGCCTCTCCCCAAGGTCTTGGCGCAGTGTTGATGCAAGAGAAGAAAGTTGTGGCTTATACCTCTCGCCAGTTGAAGCCCAACGAGAAGAACTACCCCACTCATGACCTCGAGTTGGCGGCAGTTGTGCATACTCTTTTGACTTGGAGACATCTCTTATTGGGAAGAAAAGTGGACATTTTCACTGACCACAAGAGTCTCAAGTACATCTTCGCTCAGCCTAATCTCAACCTCAGGCAAACTCGATGGGTCGAAATGATTCAAGAGTATAATCCGAGTATGGAGTATACTCCAAGCAAGGCCAATGTGATTGCCGACGCATTGAGCAGGAAGGCTTATTGCAACAGCCTGATTCTCAAGCCTTATCAACCCGAGCTTTGTGAAGCTTTCCGCAAACTTAATCTGTGAGTTGTTCCTCAAGGTTTCCTCGCCAACCTTCAAGTCTCTCCTACCTTGGAAGACCAGATTCTCCAAGCTTAACTTCTTGATGCTATGGTGAAAAAGGTGAAGATTGGGATTGCCAAGAGTCAACCCAAGTACAAGTGCTACCACCTTGATGACAAGGATACTCTCTTCTTCGAGGATCGTATTGTTGTGCCCAAAGGTGACCTTCGTAAAGTGATCATGAACGAGGCTCACAATTCTCTCCTCTCCATCCACCCTGGGAGCACGAAGATGTATCAGGACCTCAAGCAGGCTTATTGGTGGACTCAAATGAAGCGCGAGATTGCTCAGTTCGTGAATGAATGTGATGTCTGCAAAAGAGTGAAGGCAGAACACCAAAGGGCAGCGGGTCTCCTCCAACCTCTTGCCATTCCAGAATGGAAGTTTGACCACTTTGAGATGGACTTCGTGACTGGGTTTCCAAAGTCCAAGCGTGGCAACGATGCTATATTCGTTGTCATCGACAAACTCACTAAAGTGGCTCACTTTCTGCCTATCAAAGAGTCAATCACTGCAGCTCAATTGGCGGAACTCTATACTTCTCGAATTGTCTCTCTGCACGGTATTCCACAAGTGATCTCTTCAGACCATGGCAGCATCTTTACCTCAAAGTTTTGGGATTCTTTTCAGAAGGCCATGGGCACCAACATCCGCTTCAGCACAACTTTCCATCCTCAAACTAGCGGTCAAGTCGAGCGTGTCAATCAGATTCTTGAAGATATGCTCAGGGCTTGTGTGATCTCCTTCGGCATGAAGTGGGAGGATTGTCTTCCTTATGCTGAGTTCTCCTACAACAACAATTTTCAAGCAAGTTCGGGCAAGGCCCCATTTGAAATTCTGTATGGCAGGAAGTGCCGTACCTCTCTCAACTGGTCCGAAACCGGTGAACGTCAACTTCTGGGAAATGAATTAATCACAGAGGCAGAGGAAATGTGCAAAGTCATTCGAGATAACCTCAAAGCAGCCCAATCATGCCAGAAGAGCTACTATGATAGTAAGCATCGTGATTTGGCTTTCGAGATCGGAGATCATGTTTACCTCCGCGTCTCTCCTATAAAAGGTACTCGCCGCTTCGGTATCAAAGGGAAGCTTGCCCCTAGATACGTGGGACCTTTCAAGATCGTTAGCAAGAGAGGCGATCTCGCCTATCAACTCGAGCTTCCTTCAAACTTTGCAAATGTGCATGACGTGTTCCATGTCTCTCAGCTCCGAAAATGCTTCAAGACTCCGGACCGCACCGTCAACTTCGAGGACATTGAGCTCCAAGAAGATCTCTCTTATCGTGAGCACCCCGTGGCTATTCTTGAAGAGACTGAACGCAAGACTCGCAACAAGTTAATCAAATTCCTGAAAGTCAAGTGGTCACACCATTCCGACCGTGAAGCTACCTGGGAACGCAAGGATCACCTCCGTTCTGAGTACCCGGCGTTCTTTCAGTCCTAGATCTCGGGACGAGATCCTCTCGTAGTGGTGGAGTGTTGTAACACCCCGGATATGATTTTCCCAATATGTAATCCAACTCTTGCCGTTTCCGGCATTAAGTTATTTTATTTTCTCGGGTTCGGGTTTTTGTCTCCGTATGTTGTTGTCGTTGTCATGCTTCTCATATCATGTCATCATGTGCATTGCATTTGCATACGTTTTCATCTCATGCATTCGAGCATTTTCCCCGTTGTCCGTTTTGCATTCCGGCGCTTCGTTCTCCTCCAGTGGTCATTTCTACCTTTCTTTCGTGTGTGGGGATTAAACATTTCCGGATTGGACCGAGACTTGCCAAGCGGCCTTGGTTTACTACCGATAGACCGCCTGTCAAGTTTCATACCACTTGGACTTCGTTTGATGCTCCAACGGTTAACCGAGGGACCGAAAAGGCCTCGTGTGTGTTGCAGCCCAACACCCCTCCAAGTTGGCCCAAAACCTACCAAAACCCTCTCCATCATCCAGAGCGTTCGATCATGATCGCGTGGTCGAAAACCGCACCTCATTTGGACACTCCTAGCTCCCTCTACCTTTATATAAAGACCCCCTCCTCAAAATTCCGGATCTCCCCTTCCAAACCCTAAAAAAATCTCCTCCGCCGCCGCCGGACACGTCCGGATGGTGCCGGACGCGTCCGCCCGCCGCCTCCAACCAATCAGCCGCCGCCAAGTGGCCCGGGCGAGCCCCACATCGCCGCCGCTGCCCGAGGCCCGCCAGGCCCGCGGGAGGCCCTCCCGGGCCCATCGACCGCGCCGCCCCGCGCCCTCCTCCGTCCCCGCGCCCGGTGCCCGGCGCCGCCGCGCGCCATTGCAGGCCCCGCTGCTCCGGCGAGGCACCACCGCCGCCGGCAGCCTCTGCCGCCCCGCTCCGGCGCGCCGCACGCCCGACGCGGCCGGACCTCGCCGCCGCCCCGGCCGCCGCACCCCGCTGCCTCCTCGACGCCCGGCCTCATCTCCCTCCGACGAACCCCCTCCCTCCGGTGAACAGTAACTCCGGCGCCGGCCATCCTCGAAGTTCGCGCCCGGCCAGATCTAGATCCAGATCCAAACTCGGTTGACTTTTTGTCTCAAACTCTAGATATTTTGCCCCTGTTCATCGCATCGTAACTTTGCATCCGTAGCTCCGTTTTGGGCATATAGCATATCAAAATGTTCGCCTCAGAGAGCACATCATTTCATCTCATTACATCATTTTCATTTGAGTTCATCTTGCTGCCCGAAATGCTGTTGGAAGAGTGCTATTTGAGATAATTGTTAGATCTACTGCTCCAATTAGATATTTGTCATTTTTGCCATGATTGATGTGTGCATGATATGCCCCAGAGCTCTTCATGAGTTTTGTTATATGTTTTTCCATCTATCCAGAGGTGCATCCCATGTATTTTTGTGATGTGTGTGGTGACTAGCACAAGCTTACAAAGTGGTGCATTCGTTAATGCTGATTTCAGGGACTTAGCATTTTCACTAAGTCTTTGGACTGTTTATCTCATTATGCCATATGTTCATGTTGATTCCTAGTGATCCGTGCCTCTTTTGAGGATGATCAGTAAGGATGTTTTGTTAATATTGTAGTGCTCTATCCATCCATGTCTTTGTTTGCAATTATGGAGCACCCTAGCTTGAGTCAATGAAGCTCTACTTTTGTCATTTCGTGAATCTGAGCAGATTGTCTACTTGTTAGCAATTTTGCCGAGGATGTTGTAGTTGATCCGTGCATGCTATGTTATTGTTCTTGCCATGTCTAGCTTGTATTTTGTGTATTATTGATGGGTGCATGCTTAGATTGTCATGACTTGCTCTGTAGTGAGTGCATCGAGCTCGTAAACATGCCTACTTGATATCTGTTTCAGCATGCTCCAGTTTTCACAAAGTCTGAGAACTGATTATGTTTTTGCCATGTTCACATGCTTGCAAATGTGTTTTCTGATCCCTTTTGGCTCAAGGTCACTAAGGGACTTTTGTTAAGCTTTTTGAGTAGCTCCATGCCATGCTTTACTTTGCCATGTTCAGGTCCTGTAGCATATTGTTTTCATGCTCCAAAGAGTGCTATCTGATCTGAAATTCCAGACATGTGTTAATTTCACTAAATCTGAAATCTGGTTACCAAATTCATTTTTGCCATGCTTGTTTGAACCTGTTAATGGATGAATTGGCCGTAGCTCAGTGCTAGTCTTTTGTTAAGCTTCATGAATGGATCCCTGCCATGTATTTTGATGCCATGTTTGGGTGCTGTAGCATGTTCATCTTGTTGCATTTAGATGGCTACTTGCTGTAAATCGCAGAACGTGGTCATATTTGAATTGCTTGCCATTTCCAAACCGTAACTCCGATTCCGGCGTTCTTTATATCGTTTTCAAGCATTTTCATCTCATCTTTCCAGTGGCACACTTGGATTTCCATGTTGAGGCCAGGTTCATGTATTCCTTGTCAAATCTTGCATATGCATCGCATATCGCATCCCGCATAGCATACCATCTTTGCATCATATTGTTTGAGCCTTGCACGTGGTTGATTATGTCCTTGTTGCTTGTTTGGGTAGAGCCGGGAGACGAGTTCGCTAACGAGGAGCCCGTTGAGTTTGCTTTCGAGGATCCAGTCAACTCTGACAACTTTGCAGGCAAGATGATCATACCCTCGAAATCACTACTATCTTTGCTTTGCTAGATGCTCGCTCTTTTGATATGCCTATGCTACGATGCCTACCACTTGCTTATCATGCCTCCCAAATTGCCATATCAAACCTCTAACCCACCATGTCCTAGCAAACCGTTGATTGGCTATGTTATCGCTTTGCTCAGCCCCTCTTATAGCGTTGCTAGTTGCAGGTGAAGATTGGAGACCGTTCCTTGTTGGAACATTATTTACTTGTTGGGATATCATTATATTGCCTTGTTATCTTAATGCATCTATATACTTGGTAAAGGGTGGAAGGCTCGACCTCTCGCTTAGTGTTTTGTTCCACTCTTGCCGCCCTAGTTTCCGTCATATCGGTGTTATGTTCCCGGATTTTTGCGTTCCTTACGCGGTTGGGTGACAATGGGAACCCCTTGATAGTTCGCCTTGATTAAAGCTTTTCCAGCAATGCCCAACCTTGGTTTTACCATTTGCCACCTATTGGAAATATGCCCTAGAGGCAATAATAAATTGATTATTATTATATTTCCTTGTTCATGATAATCGTTTATTATCCATGCTAGAATTGTATTGATAGGAAACTCAGATACATGTGTGGATACATAGACAACACCATGTCCCTAGTAAGCCTCTAGTTGACTAGCTCGTTAATCAATAGATGGTTACGGTTTCCTGACCATGGACATTGGATGTCGTTGATAACGGGATCACATCATTAGGAGAATGATGTGATGGACAAGACCCAATCCTAAGCCTAGCACAAGATCATGTAGTTCGTATGCTAAAGCTTTTCTAATGTCAAGTATCATTTCCTTAGACCATGAGATTGTGCAACTCCCGGATACCGTAGGAGTGCTTTGGGTATGCCAAACGTCACAACGTAACTGGGTGGCTATAAAGGTACACTACGGGTATCTCTGAAAGTGTCTGTTGGGTTGGCACGAATCGAGATTGGGATTTTGTCACTCCGTGTAAACGGAGAGGTATCTCTGGGCCCACTCGGTAGGACATCATCATAATGTGCACAATGTGACCAAGGGGTTGATCACGGGATGATGTGTTACGGAACGAGTAAAGAGACTTGCCGGTAACGAGATTGAACAAGGTATCGGTATACCGACGATCGAATCTTGGGCAAGTACCATACCGCTAGACAAAGGGAATTGTATACGGGATTGATTGAGTCCTTGACATCGTGGTTCATCCGATGAGATCATCGTGGAACATGTGGGAGCCAACATGGGTATCCAGATCCCGCTGTTGGTTATTGACCGGAGAACATCTCGGTCATGTCTGCATGTCTCCCGAACCCGTAGGGTCTACACACTTAAGGTTCGATGACGCTAGGGTTATAAAGGAAGCTTGTATGTGGTTACCGAATGTTGTTCGGAGTCCCGGATGAGATCCCGGACGTCACGAGGAGTTCCGGAATGGTCCGGAGGTAAAGATTTATATATAGGAAGTCCTGTTTCGGCCATCGGGACAAGTTTCGGGGTCATCGGTATTGTACCGGGACCACCGGAAGGGTCCCGGGGGCCCACCGGGTGGGGCCACCTGCCCCGGGGGGCCACATGGGCTGTAGGGGGTGCGCCTTGGCCTACATGGGCCAAGGGCACCAGCCCCTAGAGGCCCATGCGCCAAGATATAGGAAAAAGGGGAGAGTCCTAAAGGGGGAAGGCACCTCCGAGGTGCCTTGGGGAGGATGGACTCCTCCCCCCTCCTTAGCCGCACCCCTTTCTTGGAGGAAGGGGCAAGGCTGCGCCTCCCCCCTCTCCCCTGCCCCTATATATAGTGGAGGGGAGGGAGGGCATCCATACCTGAGCCCTTGGCGCCTCCCTCCCTCCCGTGACACCTCCTCCTCTCCCGTAGGTGCTTGGCGAAGCCCTGCAGGATTGCCACGCTCCTCCATCACCACCACGCCGTTGTGCTGCTGCTGGATGGAGTCTTCCTCAACCTCTCCCTCTCTCCTTGCTGGATCAAGGCGTGGGAGACATCGTCGAGCTGTACGTGTGTTGAACGCGGAGGTGCCGTCCGTTCGGCACTAGGATCATCGGTGATCTGAATCACGACGAGTACGACTCCATCAACCCCGTTCACTTGAACGCTTCCGCTTAGCGATCTACAAGGGTATGTAGATGCACTCTCCTTTCTACTCGTTGCTGGTCTCTCCATAGATAGATCTTGGTGTTACGTAGGAAATTTTTTGAATTTCTGCTACGTTCCCCAACAGTGGCATCATGAGCTAGGTCTATTGCGTAGATTCTTTGCACGAGTAGAACACAAAGTAGTTGTGGGCGTCGATATTGTTCAATATGCTTGCCGTTACTAGTCTTATCTTGATTCGGCGGCATCGTGGGATGAAGCGGCCCGGACCAACCTTACACGTACGCTTACGTGAGACCGGTTCCACCGACAAACATGCACTAGTTGCATAAGGTGGCTGGCGGGTGTCTGTCTCTCCCACTTTAGTCGGATCGGATTCGATGAAAAGGGTCCTTATGAAGGGTAAATAGCAATTGGCATATCACGTTGTGGTTCATGCGTAGGTAAGAAACGTTCTTGCTAGAAACCCATAGCAGCCACGTAAAACATGCAAACAACAATTAGAGGACGTCTAACTTGTTTTTGCAGGGTATGCTATGTGATGTGATATGGCCAAAAAGGATGTGATGAATGATATATGTGATGTATGAGATTGATCATGTTCTTGTAATAGGAATCACGACTTGCATGTCGATGAGTATGACAACCGGCAGGAGCCATAGGAGTTGTCTTTATTTATTTGTGACCTGCGTGTCAACTTAAACGTCATGTAATTACTTTACTTTATTGCTAACCGTTAGCCATAGTAGTAGAAGTAATAGTTGGCGAGGCAACTTCATGAAGACACGATGATGGAGATCATGATGATGGAGATCATGGTGTCATGCCGGTGACGATGATGATCATGGAGCCCCGAAGATGGAGATCAAAAGGAGCAAAGTGATGATGGCCATATCATGTCACTATTTGATTGCATGTGATGTTTATCATGTTTATACATCTTATTTGCTTAGAACGACGGTAGTAAATAAGATGATCCCTTACAACAATTTCAAGAAGTGTTCTCCCCTAACTGTGCACCGTTGCGACAGTTCGCTGTTTCAAAACATCACGTGATGATCGGGTGTTTTATTCAGACGTTCAAATACAACGGGTGTTGACGAGCCTAGCATGTAATGGCCTCGGAACACACGCGAAACACTTAGGGTTAACTTGACGAGCCTAGCATGTACAGACATGGCCTCGGAACACGGAGACCGAAAGGTCGAGCATGAGTCGTATAGAAGATACGATCAACATGAAGATGTTCACCGATGATGACTAGTCCGTCTCACGTGATGATCGGACACGGCCTAGTTTGACTCGGATCATGTAATCACTTAGATGACTAGAGGGATGTCTATCTGAGTGGGAGTTCATAAGATGAACTTAATTATCCTGAACATAGTCAAAAGGTTTTTGCAAATTATGTCGTAGCTCACGCTATAGTTCTACTGTTTAGATATGTTCCTAGAGAAAAATTAGTTGAAAGTTGATAGTAGCGATTATGCGGACAGTAGAAAGCTTATGTCCTTAATGCACCGCTCAGTGTGCTGAACCCCAAACGTCGTCTGTGGATGTTGCGAACATCGGACATACACGTTTTGATAACTACGTGATAGTTCAGTTAAACGGTTTAGAGTTGAGGCACCAAAGACGTTTTTGAAACATCGCGAAACATATGAGATGTTTTGAGGGCTGAAATTGGGATTTCAGGCTCGTGCCCATGTCAAGAGGTATAAGACCTCCGATGACTTTCTTAACCTGCAAACTAAGGAGAAAAGCTCAATTGTTGAGCTTGTGCTCAGATTGTCTGAGTACAACAATCATTTGAATCGAGTGGGAGTTGATCTTCCAGATAAGACAGTGATGGTTCTCCAAAGTCATTGCCACCAAGCTGTTAGAGCTTCGTGATGAACTATAACATATCAGGGATAGATATGATGATCCTTGAGGTATTCGCGATGTTTGACACCGCGAAAGTAGAAATCAAGAAGGAGCATCAATTGTTGATGGTTGGTGAAACCACTAGTTTCAAGAAGGGCAAGGGCAAGAAGGGATACTTCATGAAACGGCAAATCAGCTGCTGCTCTAGTGAAGAAACCCAAGGTAAAACCCAAACCCGAGACTAAGTGCTTCTGTAATAAGGGGAACAACCACTAGAGCAGAATTACCCTAGATACTTGGTAGATAAGAAGGCTGGCAAGGTCGATAGAAGTATATTGGATATACATTGTGTTAATGTGTACTTTGCTAGTACTCCTAGTAGCACCAGGGTATTAGATACCGGTTCGGTTGCTAAGTGTTAGTAACTCGAAACAAAAGGCTACGGAATAAACGGAGACTAGCTAAAGGTGAGCTGACGATATGTGTTGGAAGTTTTTCCAAGCTTGATATGATCAAGCATCGCACGCTCCCTCTACCAAAGAGATTGGTGTTAAACCTAAATAATTGTTATTTGGTGTTTGCGTTGAGCATAGACATGATTGGATTACGTCTATCGCAATACGGTTATTCATTTAAGGAGAATAATGGTTACTCTGTTTATTTGAATAATACCTTCAATGGTCTTACACCTAAAATGAATGGTTTATTAAATCTCGATCGTAGTGATACACATGTTCATGCCAAAAGATAGTAATGATAGTACCACCTACTTGTGGCACTGCCACGTAAGTCATATCGGTATAAAACGCATGAAGAAGCTCCATATTGATGGATCTTTGGGCTCACTCGTTTTTGAAAAGTTTGAGACATGCGAACCATGTCTATTGGTGTATATGCATGAAGAAACTCCATGCAAATGGACCGTTTTGACTCACTTGATTTTGAATCACTTGGGACATGCAAATCATACCACATGGGCAAGATGACTGAAAAGCCTCGTTTTCAGTAAGATGGAACAAGATAGCAACTTGTTGGAAGTAACACATTTTGATGTGTGCAGTCCAATGAGTGCTGAGGCATGCAGTGAATATCGTTATGTTCTTACTTCACAGATGATTCGAGTAGATGTTGAGAATATTTACTTGATGAAACACAAGTCTGAATTATTGAATGGTTCAAGTAATTTCAGAGTGAAGTAGAAGATCATTGTGACAAGAGGATAAAATGTCTATGATATGATCATAGAGATGAATATCTGAGTTACGAGTTTTGGCACACAATTAAGACATTGTGGAAATTGTTTCGCAATTAATACCGCCTGGAACACCATAGTGTGATGGTGTGTCCAAACGTCATAGTTGCACCCTATTGGATATGGTGCATACCATGATGTCTCTTATCGAGTTACCACTATCGTTCATGGGTTAGGCATTAGAGACAACCACATTCACTTTAAATAGGGCACCACATAATTTCGTTGAGACGACACCGTATGAACTATGGTTTGGAGAAACCTAAGTTGTCGTTTCTTGAAAGTTTGGGGCTGCGACGCTTATGTGAAAAGGTTTCAGGTTGATAAGCTCGAACCCAAAGCGGATAAAATGCATCTTCATAGGACACCCAAAACAGTTGGGTATACCTCCTGTCTCAGATCCGAAAGCAATAAGGGATTGTTTCTAGAATCGGGTCCTTTCTCGAGGAAAAGTTTCTCTCGAAAGAATTGAGTGGGAGGATGGTGGAGACTTGATGAGGTTATTGAACCGTCACTTCAACAAGTGTGTAGCAGGGCACAGGAAGTTGTTCCTGTGGCACCTACACCAATTGAAGTGGAAGCTTATGATAGTGATCATGAAACTTCGGATCAAGTCACTACCGAACCTCGTGGGATGACAAGGATGCGTACTACTTCAGAGTGGTACGTAATCCTGTCTTGGAAGTCATGTTGCTAGACAACAATGAACCTACGAGCTATGGAGAAGCGATGGTGGGCCCGGATTCCGATAAATGGCTCAAGGCCATAAAACCCGAGAGAGGATCCATGTATGAAAACAAAGTGTAGACTTTGGAAGAACTACTTGATGGTCGTAAGGCTGTTAGGTACATATGGATTTTGAAAGGAAGACAGACAATGATGGTAAGTGTCACCATTGAGAAAGCTCGACTTGTCGTTAAGATGTTTTTCGACAAGTTCAAGGAGTTGACTACGATGAGACTTTCTCACTCGTAGCGATGCTAAGAGTCTGTTGGAATTATATTAGCAATTACTGCATTATTTATGAAATCTTGCAGATAGGATGTCAAAACATTGTTTCCTCGACGATTCTTGAGGAAAGGTTGTATGTGATACAACCGGAAGGTTTTGTCTATCCTGAAATATGCTAATAAGTATGCAAAGCTCCAGCAATCCTTCTGAGGACTGGAGTGAGCATCTCGGAGTTGGAATGTATGCTTTGATGATGATCAAAGATTTTGGGTGTATACAAAGTTTATGAGAAACTTGTATTTCCAAAGAAGTGAGTGGGAGCACTATAGAATTTCTGATGAGTATATGTTGTTGACATATTAATGATCAGAAATGACGTAGAATTTCTGGAAAGCATATAGGGTTATTTGGAAAGTGTTTTCAATGGAAAACCTGGATTAAGCTACTTGAACATTGAGCATCAAGATCTATAAGGATAGATCAAAACGCTTAATAGTACTTTCAAATGAGCACATGCCTTGACGTGATCTTGAAGGTGTTCAAGATGGATCAGTCAAAGAAGGAGTTCTTGCCTGAGTTGTAAGGTATGAAGTTAAGACTTAAAGCTCGACCATGGCAGAATAGAGAGAAAGGAACGAAGGTCGTCCCCTATGCTTAAGACATAGGCTCTACAGTATGCTATGCTGTGTACCGCACCTGAAGTGTGCTTTACCATGAGTCAGTCAAGGGGTACAAGAGTGATCCAAGAATGGATCACAGGACAGCGGTCAAAGTTATCCTTAGTAACTAGTGGACTAAGGAATTTTCTCAATTATGGAGGTGGTAAAAGAGTTCGTCGTAAAGGGTTACGTCGATGCAAGCTTAACACCTATCCGGATAGCTCTGAGTAGAGATACCGGATACGTATAATGGAGCAACAATTTAGAATAGCTCCAAGTAGAACAGTTATTTGGAATAGCTCCAAATAGAACGTGGTAGCTGCATCTAGGAGATGACATAGAGATTTGTAAAGCACACACGGATCTGAAAGGTTCAGACCCGTTGACTATAACCTCTCTCACAAGCATAACATGATCAAACCCAGAACTCATCGAGTGTTAATCACATGGTAAATGTGAACTAGATTATTGACTCTAGTAAACTCTTTGGGTGTTAGTCACATGGGGATGTGACCTTGAGTGTTAATCACATATCGATGTGAACTAGATTATTGACTCTAGTGCAAGTGGGAGACTGTTGGAAATATGCCCTAGAGGCAATAATAAATTGATTATTATTATATTTCCTTGTTCATGATAATCGTTTATTATCCATGCTAGAATTGTATTGATAGGAAACTCAGATACATGTGTGGATACATAGACAACACCATGTCCCTAGTAAGCCTCTAGTTGACTAGCTCGTTAATCAATAGATGGTTACGGTTTCCTGACCATGGACATTGGATGTCGTTGATAACGGGATCACATCATTAGGAGAATGATGTGATGGACAAGACCCAATCCTAAGCCTAGCACAAGATCATGTAGTTCGTATGCTAAAGCTTTTCTAATGTCAAGTATCATTTCCTTAGACCATGAGATTGTGCAACTCCCGGATACCGTAGGAGTGCTTTGGGTGTGCCAAACGTCACAACGTAACTGGGTGGCTATAAAGGTACACTACGGGTATCTCTGAAAGTGTCTGTTGGGTTGGCACGAATCGAGATTGGGATTTTGTCACTCCGTGTAAACGGAGAGGTATCTCTGGGCCCACTCGGTAGGACATCATCATAATGTGCACAATGTGACCAAGGGGTTGATCACGGGATGATGTGTTACGGAACGAGTAAAGAGACTTGCCGGTAACGAGATTGAACAAGGTATCGGTATACCGACGATCGAATCTCGGGCAAGTACCATACCGCTAGACAAAGGGAATTGTATACGGGATTGATTGAGTCCTTGACATCGTGGTTCATCCGATGAGATCATCGTGGAACATGTGGGAGCCAACATGGGTATCCAGATCCCGCTGTTGGTTATTGACCGGAGAACATCTCGGTCATGTCTGCATGTCTCCCGAACCCGTAGGGTCTACACACTTAAGGTTCGATGACGCTAGGGTTATAAAGGAAGCTTGTATGTGGTTACCGAATGTTGTTCGGAGTCCCGGATGAGATCCCGGACGTCACGAGGAGTTCCGGAATGGTCCGGAGGTAAAGATTTATATATAGGAAGTCCTGTTTCGGCCATCGGGACAAGTTTCGGGGTCATCGGTATTGTACCGGGACCACCGGAAGGGTCCCGGGGGCCCACCGGGTGGGGCCACCTGCCCCGGGGGGCCACATGGGCTGTAGGGGGTGCGCCTTGGCCTACATGGGCCAAGGGCACCAGCCCCTAGAGGCCCATGCGCCAAGATATAGGAAAAAGGGGAGAGTCCTAAAGGGGGAAGGCACCTCCGAGGTGCCTTGGGGAGGATGGACTCCTCCCCCCTCCTTAGCCGCACCCCTTTCTTGGAGGAGGGGCAAGGCTGCGCCTCCCCCCTCTCCCCTGCCCCTATATATAGTGGAGGGGAGGGAGGGCATCCATACCTGAGCCCTTGGCGCCTCCCTCCCTCCCGTGACACCTCCTCCTCTCCCGTAGGTGCTTGGCGAAGCCCTGCAGGATTGCCACGCTCCTCCATCACCACCACGCCGTTGTGCTGCTGCTGGATGGAGTCTTCCTCAACCTCTCCCTCTCTCCTTGCTGGATCAAGGCGTGGGAGACATCGTCGAGCTGTACGTGTGTTGAACGCGGAGGTGCTGTCCGTTCGGCACTAGGATCATCGGTGATCTGAATCACGACGAGTACGACTCCATCAACCCCGTTCACTTGAACGCTTCCGCTTAGCGATCTACAAGGGTATATAGATGCACTCCCCTTTCTACTCGTTGCTGGTCTCTCCATAGATAGATCTTGGTGTTACGTAGGAATTTTTTTGAATTTATGCTACGTTCCCCAACACCACCTAGCTTCTTTTTCCCTTGGGTTTCCGGAGCCCGAGGGTCATCTAATTATAACCCCCCCGGGCCAGTGCTCCTCTGAGTGTTGGTCCAACTCGTCAGCCGCCGATGGCCACCAGGGGCAACTCTGGGCTAGCCTACCGGAAGTTAAGACAATCTGAGTGTGCCCTGAGAACGAGATATGTGCAGCTCCTATCGGGATTTGTCGGCACATTCGAGTGGTGTTGCTGGATTTGTTTTAACTTGTCGAAGTGTCTTGAAGAACTGGGATACCGAGTCTGATCGGAACGTCTCGGGAGAAGGTCTATTCCTTCGTTGACCGTGAGAGCTTGTCATGGGCTAAGTTGGGACTCCCCTGCAGGGATTTGAACTTTAGAAAGCCGTGCCCGCGGTTATGGGCAGATGGGAATTTGTTAATGTCCAGTTGTAGATAACTTGAACCTTAACTTATTTAAAATGAATCAACTATGTGAGTTACCGTGATGGTCTCTTCTCGGCGGAGTCCGGGAAGTGAACATGGTATTGGAGTAATGCTTGCCGCAGGTTTCCCTCTAGTTACTCGCTCGCGCTTTGCCTCCTCTTCTCGCTCTCTTTTGCGAACAGGATAGCCACCATATATGCTAGTCGCTTGCTGCAGCTCCACATATTTTCCTTGCCTTACCTATAAGCTTGAATAGTCTTGATCACGAGGGTGCGAGATTGCTGAGTCCCTGTGGCTCACAGATTACTTCCAAACCAGATGCAGCGCCAGATGACTCCATTCCAGATGATGCGCTTGAGCTCAAGTGGGAGTTCGACAAGGACTCATGCCGATACTACGTGTCTTTCCCTGATGATCAGTAGTGGTGCCCAGTTGGGGTGACCGGGACCGTGTCACATGTTGGGTTATCTTTTATTTTGGCGCCGTAGTCGGGCCATGAGTGTTTGAATGTTGTAATGCTATTTATGTACTTTGATTGACGTGGCGAGTGTAAGCCAACTATTGTATCTCCCCTTTTATTATCTATATTACATGGGATGTTGTGAAGATTGCCTAACTTCGGACATTGCTTTCAATGCGGTTATGTCTCTAAGTCATGCCTCGACACGTGGGAGCTATAGCCGCATCGAGGGTGTTACACCCTTGAAGCGTTGTCGAGGCCACCCCAAACCCTAGAGAAGCTGCATCGAGGCCACTAATTAATATATATGATTCCTTACTATGATTAGGTAGCTAGTTCTACATTTGCCACTAATATATCCATCTGTCATGTTTGAATAATAATTTCCATGTTGTAAATATTTGTAGAAACTATGGACACCGCCCGAGACGAAGCAAAAGAAGCGTTGTTGAGGGACATAATCGCAGAAGGAAGTGATGCCGTCTCGTTGTTTCTCAACGACACCGATGGTCTGGAAGGAGAGGGTGAAGAAGCTGGCTACGGTGACCTAATGACGGTGCAAGAAGAAGAACATGAGGACGGCTCCGGTGACCCAATGCCGGTGCAAGAAGGAGACCGTGATGACGGCTCCGGTGACTGAACCGAGTCCGGCCAGATATATATATTAGTTAAGCCTGTGCTGACTAGCTAATTGATGCATTCATTGTTTTGGTTTGTACACATATTAATTAAGTCTTTGTTCTTTTTTCTAGCCCTCCGGATCGAGCACAACTTCGGTGAAGAGACGAGGCCCGAAGAAAAAGTTGAGCTCGGATGAAATGTTTGAGATCATAGCAATCGCGCCCGACGGCCAACCGATTGAACCCATCCGAACAAAGAACGCATTTGTTGCTCAGTGCGGGGTTCTGGTTAGGGACAAGATCCCGATCAGCATCCAGCAATGGTTTAAGCCGGCTACAGAAGACCCTGAGGTGTCTTATGTCAATGATATACAGAAAAATGATCTTTGGACTGAGCTGAAGTCAAATTTCACCCTACCGCCAGAGGATAATCCAGAGAACCCAGTTAAAGAGAAATTAATCAAGTCTTTTGCTCTTAAGAGGGTGGCAGAACTATTCAGGAGGTGGAAGAAAGAGCTGAATAAGTTTGTCGAAAATAATGAGACACCAGAATTCAAGGGCAGATATGAGAAGATCAGAGATCACTGGCCCGCATTTGTGGCCCACAAGACATCGGAAAAGAGTAAGAAGATGTCGGCGACAAACAAGCAAAATGCTGTGAAGAAGAAGCATCACCATCGCACGGGGTCAGTTGGCTACCTCGTAGCCCGGCCTAAGTGGGCCAAGACTGAGAATGATCTGATTGATAAAGGGATCGAACCAGAGACAATTAACTGGCCAGACCGTTGCCGGACTTGGTTCTTCGGGGCTGGCGGAACCTTGGACCCTGTAACAGGGAAGTGCATTTGGACGAACGATCAACTGGACATACCAGTCAGGAAGCTTCAGCAATATATCGAAGCAGCGCAGCAAGGGACGTTCTTTCCAGACAGAGAGAATGACGAGCTCACAATGGCCCTCGGGAATCCTGAGCACCCTGGACGGACACGAGGCACGCCAGGCTCCATTCCGTGGAAGGTTGGGTTTCCGGACGCTGGCGGTTACAAATCCCATGAGAGGAGGAAAAAAGTGCAGTAGACCCAAATGTAGGCGCTGCAAGCAAGGGTACAAGCGATAGAGGAACGAGAAGCAAATTGCAGCAAACGTACTGCCGAAGCTTCCCCCGAAACTATCCCGCCATCTCAGTGAAGAAGCAGCGTGGCTTCCACCGAGCTGCTTCAGCCGAAGCATGCCTTGACGGCTCCTGCCAGCTATCCCGTGGATGCTATCACAGAGTCTCAAAATTGCCACCTTATGATGCAATGGATGAATTTGAAGGTCAAGGCGGCTGTTGGCTCTGTTTATCCTACTGAACCCGGCGCAACTTTTCACTGCCGGCCGATTCCAGAAGGATATGCTAGGGTGATGGTGGATGAAATAACGGAGGGATTTGAGGACCTCCAGCTTGACCACCCTACCGGTGAAGGGGAGACTAGGCTGGGGTCTGCTCTGAAGACTCCATGCCTATGGCGGAAGGAGCTCATCAACCTTTCAAACTGGGCGCCTCCGCCTCCTCCTCCTCCTCCGGCAAGTCAGGGCACTCCGCCTCCTCCACCGCCTCCTCCTCCGGCGAGTCAGGGCACTCCGCCTCCTCCACCACCTCCTCCTCCGGCGAGTGACGATCAGGGCACTCGACCGGCTCCTTCTCCAGCGCGTGGCGGCACTCCGCCTCCTTCTCCGCCTACGCAGACGCGCCCGAGCAGCCAGCCTCCTCCTTCTCCGCCTCGTCAGCAAGGGCGGAAGAGACCTGCCGCCGCTCCGGCTGCTCCGGCGCGTCGTAGTCCTTCTCCTCCGCCTCATAAGCAAGTAAAGAAGACAACCGCTCCATCTACTCGGCCGGCGTCTAGCAGTACAACCAAAGGCGGGAGGACATACAGATTCGGTCCTTCTCTGAAGACTCCAGAGAAGTTACCATACGAGAGGACCCCAGAGGAGAACGCCGAGATCGCACGAACCGAAGTGGATGACTAGTTTCAAGGGTTGAAAGCAAAGAGACATCCACTTCCGAAGGAGAAGGTAGATCCGGTGAAAGCGAAGCGCACTCTGGCTGCCCTGACAAAACCACCCAAGTCTCCGCAGAAAGGAAACTATGAGCGCATTATTGGAAAGGAATTTGCTGAAGCGGAGCGGTCGGGAAGTACTGTCAGTGATCAAAGGCTGAAAGAACAACAAGCTGGGAAACAAATTGCCCAGCTCGGCGAACAAGGGAAGCAATCGTGCCCCCCGCTCAAGGTGCATAGCCACAACGTCGCTAATGATCCGAGGATGGTGCCCGGTTATAGCAATCTTGCAGATTACCTGCCCGACGATGTATATTATGAACCCATGGAGGTGCAGATACAAAGATATGAGTACGGGAAGCCTCTCGTCAAAGATGAAAGATCTCTATCAACGATGATGCAAAGATTGCATGATTGGTACTTGAAAATCTGTAGAGACTCTGGGGGGAGGAGTACTTTGTATGTGAAAGTTAAAAAGGAGCATGACCTCGTTGGAATTGAACTGTTGCATGTTCCATTTGAGGAGTTCTATCAGTTTTTCAATCAATTGGCCCTCGATAAAACAACGGTTGCCTACTACTGTCTGTAAGTAGTACTACTTTTGTCATTAAGTCTCTCTATATAGCTCAGCTCTTTCATTGCATGTATTTATAATCATCCTCACTATATTATGCAGATTGAAGATCGTCGAATTGAAGAAAAGATAAGTCAGTGATATTGGGTTCATTAACACATATCTCATAGATGCAACTCAGGTTAAATTTCATGCTGCAGCTACCGAGGCCAACTTGCTATGATCGTTGGTAATAAATGAAAACAAAGATATAATACTCTTTCTTTACAACTTCAAGTGAGTGTTACTGTCTTGTGTGTATTCGGTTTCCCTTATATATTAGTCAAGGTTATAGTAATGTAATTGATGAGTTATGCATGCGTGTGCAGTTTCCACTATATTCTCCTAGAGATTAAGCTTGAGCAGGGACTAGTAACCGTCTTAGACTCAAGACAAAAAGATCCCCAGGACTACGCAGACATGACTCAAATATTCGAGAAGTAAGTTAAATCGATCATTATCCACCATATCAGCAACTTTGTTCATTTCCTGATATATCAAGTAATTGTTTTCTTTGTCCGGCAGGGTTTGGAGAAAATTCACCAGAAAAGCTCCGGGACTGTCGAAGGAGCTGCAATTTAGACACCCGAAAGTAAGTACTATAGTAGCATGTTCCGCGCATCTACTAGTCATTCAAGCACTAGTTTCATCAATACCATTTGGCATTCTTGCTTATCAGTTTGATTGACCTCTATTTCTTGTAAAGTGGTTGTGGTAGGAACAAGGGAATGATTTCTATGGATACTACGTTTGCGAGTCCATCCGCCACACGACCTGTGAGCGGGGCTACACTGACGAACAATATGAAGTACGTAAATAACAACATTCACAATTTTATTTTATTACCATCATTTGTGTTGAGTTTCATTCATTTATATATATATATATATATATATATATATATATATATATATAAATTGACCCCCTTCTTTAAATTAGATGTTTCGGAAGCGGGATGAACTCCTAGCACCAGCTCGCATGTGAGCAATTCAAGAGGAATTGGCGACATTCTTTCTTGACCACGTGATCCCTGAAGACGGAGGATACTATGTGGACCCTGAGTCCGTATAATTATATTTGTAAGAGATAATTATTGTATATATGTAGCCGGTAGTGTCGGATAGATATACGAGAACTTGTTGTTCGACCAATCTCTCGGAGAAGGAGAGGTGGTCAATATCACTTCTCTCTGTATGCATATATGTTCATGACGATCTTCTGTTTCCTTTGTTTGCTTACTAGCTAGCTAGCGTGTCTAGTCCTCTCTATACGTATGTATAGTACGTAGCGTCGACCAAGCACGGACATAAGAGAGGACACTTCTCTCTATTAATTATAGCTAGCTAACACAATATATGAAACACCTAAATTAACCCCCCAACCCCCCCCCCCCCCTTCCAAAAAAAACAAAAACCCCAGCCACAGAAATGCTGACGCGTGGATGCCTATTGGTCCCGGTTGGTGCCACCAACCGGGACCAAAGGGTCTCCTGCCTGGGCTCCGCGCACAGGCCACGTGGAGGCCCATCTGTCCCGGTTCTGGATTGAACCGGGACTAAAGGGATAGGGCATTAGTACCGACCCTTTAGTCCCGGTTCCAGAACCGGGACAAAAGGCCCTTACGAACCGGGACAATAGGCCCTTTTTCTACCAGTGCAATGTTCGTGTTTAGTTGCATTCATTGATGGTGCAAACTACTGAGGTGTGACATGGGGCTCGTTACACATGTCACTGCAGCGCATTAGAGCATCTCCAGCCGTTGGCCCCCCAGGGGGCGTCTAAAACCGCCGCCTGGGGGTGAGCCGGCGCAAAAATTGGGCCTGGGGGCGAGTTGGTCGTCGGACTTCTCCTCCTTGACGCGGCCGTCCCTGGTGGACCCCTGACCGGCGTCGCCAACGCGGGCTGGTGGCGGCGGCGCGTCGTCGTCGTCGCTGTCGCAGATGACGATGACTCCGTCTTCGTCGCGGTCGCGTCGGCGCTCTGCGAAGCGGCGCAGGGCGGCGCACTGGCGCTCCTTCGCCTTCTTGAGGCGCTCCTTCTCCATCGCTATGGAGTCCCTGCGCGCCCATTCCAGGGCCGCGTCGTCGTCGTTGAGCTCCGTCTTCACCGGCGTGGCCGGCTCCTTCTTCATCAGCGCGAGCCCCGGCTCCGTCTTTGGCTTGACGAAGTGCGGAGGAGGAGCCGATGAGGAGGCGCGCCGGCCGCCCTTGTTGATGACGATGCCGACGCTGCGAGTGCGCCGACCGAGCGGCGTCTCCGCCGCGGGCTCGGCCTTGACGCCGAGCAGGGTCAGAGTACCGGAGGAGTGCGAGGAAGATCGCGAGGAGGAAGAAGAGGAGACCTGAACCTCCTTGGCGCCCATGGCCCGGCGCGTCGGTGGTGCGCCAGGGTGGCCACCCTCGCCGGGTACGCCAATGGCGGGTCGTTGCCGCCCTCGAGGTATGTCAGCACGCCCTCGAGTGTGCGGCCGGGGACGCCCCACCACAGGTGGCGCCCCTTGCTGTTCTTCTGGCCTCCGACCACCGGCGCGCCGTTGGTGGACGCCAACTGCGGCTGCTGGTGGCGCTCGAAGTACGCCGCCCAAGCCGCGTGGTTGTCGACGGCGTACTGGGGGAAGGAGAGCTGGGCGTCGATGAGGGAGGCTCGTATGACCTCGACCTCCTCGGCGAAGTATTTGGGCTTGGCCACGGCGTCGGGCAACGGGGGAATGGGCACTCCCCCGTCGCTGAGTCTCCACCCCGTCGGCCCGGCGCGCATGTCCGGCGGCGCCGGGATGTTCACCTGGAACAGGAGCCAGGACTCTTGTTCGCATAGCGAACGGCGGCCGAAGCCGTTGGCCGCCGCCTCGTCTTCGGGGAAACGCTCTGCCATGGCGACGGGCTCGGGAGAGGTAGAGAGGGAGAGGGAGGGGCTGGGCGGCAGCGCTCGAGAGAGGTAGAGGGAGGGCTGGGCGGCGGCGAGGGGCGGGGCTGGTGTGGGCACATGCGAGTGAGGCCACCGGCTATATAGCCGCGCCACGCCCGTGTGTACGCGTGCGAGGGAGGGGAGGCATCGGCGCGCCGTCCCGTGACGCGCCGCCCGTGAGGAATCAATGGCAAGGCTGACCGGCGGCAGCCTTGCCATTGATTCCCCGCGGGAACCGAGGCCGTTGGGGGAAGACGAGGCGCCGTGTCGCTGACGCGGCTGGCCCGCGGCTTTTTCGCGCCAAAACAGCTCGCCCCGGCGCCCCCGGGCGCCCCCCAGTGCGCTGGGTTCGGCTTGGGTCCGCCAGCGCTGTTTTCGGCCCAGGCCGGCGAAAATCAGGCTCCTGGGGGCGCGACTGGGCCATTTTTTCGACGCCGGCGTGAAAAAATTGCTTGGGGAGGCCTTCCTGAGGCACGGCTGGAGATGCTCTTAGGCTGCTTGCGACGGTGACGAGTAAGACATTATGTTATATACATTATTGAAGAACTGCAAAATATATATACATTATAATTGCCCGTTAGTTCATTTTTTAAGATGATAAGGCCCTATTTTTAGTTTTTGCACAGGGCCTCGGATTTTGCCAGCCCGACCCTGTAACTTGTGTATTTCATGGCGATGATCCTTCTATGTGCTAGCTAAGGTGTGTCTTGTCTTGGCTGTCCTTTTTTTCTTTTTCCTTTATCCATCTACATGTATGATATTTGGTCCGGTTTGCCTCAGAAATGGGTTTCCCTCATATTGAAAACCTAAACTAGTACAGTTGTGGATAGAAAATCATGGTGATACATTTATTTTTTTCTTTGATAAAAGACAATTTTATTCGCTTATAGTGAAGCATCAAAGGAATACAAATGCCATGGGCATACATCCGGCCTATGCACTACTAGAACTAGTAGAGTGCCCGTGCGTTGTTACGGGCTTTTATTTTTTTTATTTGTTGCATATATAAACATAATGCATGCCAAATTTCACATGTATAAAAAATGTAATTCAATGACATATACTATCACTTCTGATGCACAAAAAAAATTGGTAGGGAAACATATGGCAACTTTATTGTGCATTGCATTAAAAATGATATATAGATACCATCTGGACGCCTTTTTATGCAGGTGCTATCAAATGACCGATCATCTCACGGAGCATGTTCATTTATTTTTCATTTAGAGAAAAAAAACACGGAGGATCTTGCGCCCTTACAAAACACATATTGCAAGATGCCACGACCAGCAATTTGATTGCATTACGCAATTGTGTGGAAAACTATTACAATGAAATTAGGGGCTTGGAACCATATAGGTTACAATTTAGGAACTACTTCAGCGGAATACCAATTTGTAACTATTCCCTTGGTTCCAAATTAGTTGAAGTTTTATCATCACAAGATTCTAGTATGAAAGCTTACTAGTTTATCATCACAAGATTCAAATTTCAAAAACACCTTAAATTTATGGTGAGAAACTGATGTAGAACTACATAGAATCGAGAATAAAAGTTGTCACTTAAGTAAGAGTGCTAATATTCAGAACTCATTGAAAATGTTTGGCAAATGGAATGAGGATTGCAAGACCGGAGATTATAGCTCCGAGGGAGGGGCAATGACAGCGGCGCGCCTTCGACTCGCTTCAGTGCTTGTAGTCGTCGCTAGGTGGTCTACGGATATGGAAGTAATTTTTATTATTTCTAGTGTTCGTTCTACTACCATGATTAAAGATGAATAGATTGGAAGTTTTTCCCGCAAAAAGATAAATTGCAGCAAGTCAGATCCATTTTTACGAAGCTCAACTATATGGAATGATGGAGCAGCCTCAAAACCTTCATTGCTAGAAGAATAATAGAATCTTCTGTTTTGAGAAAAAGCAAGCACTTTTGACACCATGAGCATATACATAGCAAGAAACAAAACAAAACTATACAAAGGGGTTGTATAGCAAAAGAGGAAACTATCTTACAAAAAAGATTGAAAGGGAAAGAAAATAAAATCCTAGATGAAGCAAACAACCCCCTGAAAAGAGGAAATACGCTTGTTAAGAATGTGGATGCTTTCTCCTATCATCTGTTGGATTATGTATGGGCTTAGGCCCATATAAGACACTAATCCCTGGTTAATCTTAAGGCCCATGTATGAGATGGCAGGTGGTGGGAAGTTTAGTCCCACCTTGCTAATTGAGGAGAGTTGAGACCCCTTTATAAGGGCTGCTCTACCATTTGCCATTGGGAGCTTGGGAAGAGGAGTGGTGCACGCGCACTCCTCCTCCGCCGCCTGCCTCGCCTCGTCACGACGTGCGCGCGCCGCGGGTTGCGGGAATGAGCCGAAACTTATTTTTGCCACTCAGGAATGAATTAATTAATCAAGGATTAATTAACGAGTCGCTAACATGTGGGCCACTGTCCAAGACGTTGGACTGTGGGCTGACTTGCGTTGCCGGGATTCGTCAACTCCCTTGTCGGGACCCGCGTATTCGTCGACTCCCTTGCTGGGAGTGCGACCCTTGCCGGGACCAACGACTCCCTTGCCGGGAGTGGGCCGACTCGGTCGTGGGCCTCGGCAAGGCCCACGACTTTCTTCCTTACGGACTATATAAGAAGGCTCTGGCGAGTGAAGTAACCTAGTTCGGTTCACTCACTCCCTCTCGCGTAACCTAGCCGTCATCTACCATTCCTCGCTCTGTGCTGCCTCCGGCGGTCCCATCCCGACGACCGCGTGCACGGCTGGTCGGGAGAGCATGTGCCTCCGGAACCCTGTCGTTCGAGATCCTGTCCGGGAGAACGGCAATAAGATTTTTGGGGAGCGTCTTGACGCGACTGCTCCTGATCCGTCCCCAACTCCGTTCGCCTCTGCGTCCACTACTTCCTCTGCATCGACACCATGGCCGATGACGCCACTGCTAAGAAGAAGGCCACGGACGACGCTGAGGCTGCTGCTGCCGCCGCCGCGTTGGCCTGGCCAATCGGAGGATATGATCTGTTCATCCCTCGTTGACTCGTACTTATGCTAGCCGTATATGTGCTGATCATAGAAGGTTCGATTCTATGTTCTGTACGTGCTAGTATGCTTAGGTATCGCTATGAGATGCATACCTTTTATGTTATGCTTACTGTTTACTCGTGGATAAGTCTAATCGGAAAAGTGTTAATATTTCCAACATCATCTCCCTACATTGACAAAACACAGAAAACTGCATTAGACTGCTAATGATAGAAATGCTAGCAAATAATTCAATTTTAGATACTTGACATTCGGGAAACTAATGCTGAGTTGCAGTGGCACATGCAAAAATATTGAACTGTTTTGCTCCTAACAAATTAATGCATCAATCAGCTCACACACGCATATGTTGTCGGTGTGCTAATTAAAAACTAAATGAATGGAAAGGGATTAACCCATGACTATTAAACTGAAGGTGAAAATTGTTAGAGTTTTGCTAGTAGGCCTTTGGCCCAAAGCCTAACTAAAATTCTGAAATTCTCTTGGTCCATTCATGCACACATGTGAGTGGAGTGAGTGAGGCTAAAGTTTAGTCCCACCCTGGAAGTTGAGAGAGAGTTGCACCTCTTTATAAGGTGAGCTCTTCTACCACTTGTATGAGCATGAGAAGAGGAGACCTACACGCGCGCTCCTCCTCGCTCGCTCGCCTCGCCACACCACGCCTCGTCACGACGCGCCGCGGGTTGCGGGTTGCGGGATTGAGCCAAACCGAGGACAGAGCTATGCACGTTGTCTATATTTTTGCTGCATGGGAAAATTAATGAGTCATTAATTAATAATTAACGGACGCGTTAATTACTGAACCGTTTCCGATTCTTTTGGATCGTGACGACTCGGATGTGGGGTTTACTCCCACGACCTACCCGGCCCGCACTATATAGTCAGGCAGACGTCTACCCTAGCCGTCGCCGCTTCGTATGGTTTCTCACCACCGTTCCAGATCATTGCGCCGCCAAGCAAGTCTTCTCCATCCCTCCTTCCGGCGTGCACCGCGAGAAGGGACAGCAGGCCTCTGGAACCCCGCCTCTCGTGATCCTGTACGGGAGAGGGGCGATCATGTTTTTGGGGAGCGCACTCGCGCGACTGCTGGCAGCGACGACTTCGCGAACAACGACTTCTTCCCCGACCTCGGCAACCTCGTCCTCGACGACATGGGCGACAACGTCAACACCGGCGGTGCTGCACCCGCTGCACCGTATGTGATTCTGTCCTTCCTGTTCGAGATCGTGGTAGAATTCATGCTTCTAGTATGTGCCCTAGATGTGATATGTTCATCTGCTATGCTAGTTCGCATGATTGATTTAATCTCTGCTGCTGTGGTCATGATTTATCTTTTGTTTATTTGGATTAAATCTCGTAGTAATTTGCTCATATTTCCAATAATCCAAAAACCTGATTATAGGCAATTTACTCTGAGTGGTTTTGCTGCGCATCTGAAGCCGCCTGCCTTTAAGGGGGCGCAATATAAGAGGTGGCGCACGAGAGCAGTCTACTGGTTTCAGACCATGGGCTGCTATGATGCCACCAAGGGCAAGCCTGAGGGCGATCTTAATCCAGCACAACTGGAAGCTTTTGAGAAGATCGATACCCTCTTTAAAGGCGCTCTTCTGAGTGTTCTTGATGACTCCATTGTGGATTCGTATATGTCGTTTGACAACGGCAAGGACATGTGGGCTGCGCTCGAGGCCAAGTTTGGTGCCTCGGACGCCGGCAGCGAGTTGTACGTCATGGAGCAATTCTATGACTACAAGATGACTGATGAGCGCCCTGTTGTACAGCAGGCTCATGAGATACAGTCGCTCGCAAAAGAACTTGAGTACTTCAAGTGTGTGTTGCCGGACAAATTTGTTGCCGGAGGCATCATTGCCAAGCTTCCACCTTCGTGGAACAATTTTGCTACTTCCCTGAAACACAAGAGACAGGAGTTTTCCGTTGCGGATCTCATTGGTACTCTTGATGTTGAAGAGAAGGCGAGAGCAAAGGACACACGTGCTCGAGTTGCTGAGGGAGGTTCTAGTGCCCACATGGTACAGAAGAAGAACTCCCAGCCCAACAAGTTCAAAAACAATAAGAACAAAACTCAGGGCAAAGGCAAGTTTGATACAAAGAACAAGCCATCACATTCTACCAACTTCAAGAAGAATTCTCATAAGAAGGGGAAGGGACTTTGCCATGTCTGCGGTGATCCTAATCACTGGGCTCCGAAGTGTCCTAACCGCTTTGAGGAGCGCGAACATGAGAAGAGCGGCAAGTCCGCTAATGTTGTCATCGGTGATACTGATATGAAGGAATCAGGGTACGGTATTTTTCCTACCATCCTTTCAGTATTTCAATCCCCTGATTGGTTAATTGACACTGGTGCCAATGTACATGTTTGTGCTGACGCCTCCATGTTTTCTTCTTACCAGGCAACAGGGACTTCACCCGTGCTGATGGGGAACGGGTCACATGCCATCGTTCGAGGTGTTGGTACGGTCGATCTGAAGTTTACTTCGGGGAAGACTGTGCGTCTGAAGAACGTCCATCATGTGTCGTCCATCAATAAAAATCTCATTAGCTGTTCCCGTTTATGTCGAGATGGTTTTAAGTTGGTTTTCGAATCCAATAAAGTTGTAATTTCTAAGTGTGGACAATTTGTTGGAAAAGGCTATGAGTGCGGAGGCTTGTTCCGCCTATCTTTGTCAGATATTTGCACTAAAGTTATTAATAATGTTTGCCACAATAATGAGTCTGATATTTGGCATTCACGACTCTGTCATATTAACTTTGGTTGCATGACGCGGTTAGCCAATATGAATTTAATTCCGAAAATCTCTACTGTCAAAGGCTCCAAGTGCCAAGTATGTGTGCAAGCTAAGCAACCTCGCAAGTCCCATAAGACTGCAGAGGCAAGAGACTTGGCGCCACTAGAGCTTATACATTCTGATCTTTGTGAGATGAATGGCGTGTTGACAAAAGGTGGAAAGAGATACTTCATGACGTTGATTGATGACTCCACTAGATATTGTTATGTGTATCTTCTGAAATCAAAAGATGAGGCTTTGACTTTCTTTAAAAACTATAAAGCTGAGGCAGAGAACCAACTTGATCGAAAAATTAAACGGCTTAGGTCCGATCGTGGTGGAGAGTATTTTTCCAATGAATTTGATCTGTTTTGTGCGGAACATGGTATAATCCATGAGAGGACGCCTCCCTACTCACCCCAGTCAAATGGGGTAGCCGAAAGAAAGAACCGAACTCTAACTGATATGGTTAACACCATGTTAGACACTTCGGGTCTATCCAAGGAATGGTGGGGGGAGGCGCTAATGACTGCGTGTCATGTCCTAAACCGAGTTCCCACAAAGCATAAGACCATGACTCCATTTGAGGAATGGGAAAGGAAAAGGTTGAAACTCTCTTACCTACGTACTTGGGGTTGTTTGGCGAAAGTCAATATACCAATTCCCAAGAAGCGCAAGCTTGGACCAAAAACCGTGGATTGTGTTCTTCTGGGCTATGCTTTTCATAGCATCGGCTATAGATTTTTGATAATAAAATCTGAGGTATCCGACATGCATGTTGGTACGATTATGGAATCAAATGATGCAACTTTCTTTGAGGACATATTTCCTATGAAGGATATGTCGAGTTCATCAAATCAGGAGATACCTACTCCATCTAGTGAGGAATTCACTGTAATTCCTGAACCCACCATTGCGATGGAACACGTTGAGAATCCTGTTGAGGGTAACAATGGAACTCCTGTGAGGAGTAAGAGACAGAGGACTGCAAAGTCTTTTGGTGATGATTTCATTGTGTACCTCGTGGATGACACACCCAGGACTATTTCAGAAGCCTATGCATCTCCTGATGCTGACTACTGGAAGGAAGCTGTACGTAGCGAGATGGATTCCATCTTAGCTAACGGTACCTGGGAGATCACTGACCGTCCTTATGGGTGCAAACCTGTAGGATGTAAGTGGGTGTTCAAGAAGAAGCTTAGACCTGATGGTACGATTGAAAAGTACAAGGCACGGCTTGTGGCCAAGGGTTATACCCAGAAAGAAGGTGAAGACTTCTTTGATACTTACTCACCCGTGGCTAGACTGACCACAATTCGGGTGCTACTATCACTGGCTGCCTCACATGGTCTTCTCGTTCATCAAATGGACGTTAAGACGGCTTTCCTCAATGGAGAGTTGAAGGAGGAAATTTACATGGATCAGCCAGATGGTTTTGTAGTACCTGGTCAGGAAGGAAAGGTGTGCAAGTTATTAAAGTCTTTATATGGCCTTAAACAAGCTCCTAAGGAGTGGCATGAGAAGTTCGAAAGAACATTAACTGCTGCCGGCTTTGTAGTAAACGATGGTGACAAGTGCGTGTACTATCGCTATGGTGGGGGCGAAGGAGTTATTCTTTGTCTGTATGTCGACGACATATTGATCTTTGGAACCAAACTTGATTTAATCAAGGAGGTTAAGGATTTCTTATCTCGCTGTTTTGAGATGAAGGATCTAGGAGTAGCTGATGTTATCTTAAACATCAAGCTGTTGAGAGATGAGAATGGTGGGATCACACTGCTTCAGTCTCATTATGTGGAAAAGGTCTTGAGTCGTTTTGGGTATAGCGACTGCACGCCTTCTCCAACTCCATATGATGCTAGTGTGTTGCTTCGAAAGAATCGACGGATTGCTAGAGATCAACTGAGGTATTCTCAGATTATTGGCTCGCTTATGTATTTGGCGAGTGCCACGAGGCCTGACATCTCTTTTGCTGTGAGCAAGCTGAGTCGGTTTGTGTCAAAACCGGGAGATGATCATTGGCATGCGCTTGAGAGAGTTATGCGCTATTTGAAAGGCACCGCGAGCTATGGGATTCACTACACCGGGTATCCAAGGGTACTAGAGGGTTATAGTGACTCAAACTGGATATCTGATGCTGATGAGATTAAGGCCACAAGTGGTTATGTTTTTACACTTGGTGGTGGCGCTGTTTCCTGGAAGTCTTGCAAGCAGACCATCTTAACGAGGTCAACTATGGAAGCAGAACTCACAGCATTAGACACTGCCACTGTTGAAGCAGAGTGGCTTCGTGAACTCTTGATGGACTTACCTATGGTTGAAAAACCAATACCCCCTATCCTGATGAACTGTGATAATCAAACTGTGATCGTCAAGATAAACAGTTCTAAGGACAATATGAAGTCCTCAAGGCATGTGAAGAGGAGACTAAAATCTGTCAGAAAATTGAGGAACTCCGGAGTTATTACGTTGGATTATATCCAAACGTCGAAAAACTTGGCAGATCCCTTCACAAAGGGTCTATCACGTAATGTGATAGATAATGCATCGATGGAGATGGGTTTGAGACCCACCGCATGAGTTGTCCATAGTGGTAACCCACTCTATGTGATCGGAGATCCCGTGAAGTAGAAGTGGGAGACAAGCTGTTGGTCAGCTGGGAGGAGAGTATCCCTATATTAATTATCCCACTCCGTGAAGATGCAATACTCTCCTGATCTGCATGGCAGGTTGATACTTATCTTAATGTGTTCCAAGTGGCTTATTCGGGTAAGCAGAGATGTTGTCCTGCAGAACATCTTCTGAGGAACACACCTATATGAATTTGACTGTTAATGTCGCAGTCTGTGAGAATTGGGTGTTCTCTAATAAATTCATGAAAAGCCTTGGAGTATGACGTATACGTTCCACCCACGGGGAAGCCTTGCGGCAGCCCAGTATCGGTCAAGAATTTGTGTGAAACTAGTTTCACAGAAAACTTGTAGTTCAAGGCATAGTCCACTATTCAAGTTGTGATCTAGTGTAGCATAAATTTCTAAGTGGAAGTTCAACTTCACAGTCTCCACTAAGCACCGATATATAAAACAATGTTTTGGAACTAAATGATGAGATGTGCCAATGAGACTTTGTGGGGGATTGTTGGAATTTTGCTAGTAGGCCTTTGGCCCAAAGCCCAACTAAAATTCTGAAATTCTCTTGGCCCATTCATGCACACATGTGAGTGGAGTGAGTGAGGCTAAAGTTTAGTCCCACCCCGAAAGTTGAGAGAGAGTTGCACCTTTTTATAAAGTGAGCTCTTCTACCACTTGTATGAGCATGAGAAGAGGAGACCTACACGGGCGCTCCTCCTCCTCGCTCGCCTCGCCACGCCACGCCTCGTCACGACGCGCCGCGGGTTGCGGGATTGAGCCGAGCCGAGGACAGAGCTATGCACGTTGTCTATATTTTTGCTGCATGGGAAAATTAGTGAGTCATTGATGAGTCATTAATTAATAATTAACGGACGCGTTAATTACTGAACCGTTTCCGATTCTTTTGGATCGTGACGACTCGGACGTGGGGTTTACTCCCACGACCTACCCGGCCCGCACTATATAGTCAGGCAGACGTCTACCCTAGCCGCCGCCGCTTCGTATGGTTTCTCACCACCGTTCCAGATCATTGCGCCGCCAAGCAAGTCTTCTCCATCCCTCCTTCCGGCGTGCACCGCGAGAAGGGACAGCAGGCCTCCGGAACCCCGCCTCTCGTGATCCTGTACGGGAGAGGGGCGATCAGGTTTTTGGGGAGCGCACTCGCGCGACTGCTGGCAGCGACGACTTCGCGAACGACGACTTCTTCCCCGACCTCGGCAACCTCGTCCTCGACGACATGGGCGACAACGTCAACGCCGGCGGTGCTGCACCCGCTGCACCGTATGTGATTCTATCCTTCCTGTTCGAGATCGTGGTAGAATTCATGCTTCTAGTATGTGCCCTAGATGTGATATGTTCATCTGCTATGCTAGTTCGCATGATTAATTTAATCTCTGCTGCTGTGGTCATGATTTATCTTTTGTTTATTCGGATTAAATCTCGTAGTAATTTGCTCATAGCACATACTAGAAGCATGAATTCTACCACGATCTCGAACAGGAAGGACAGAATCACATACGGTGCAGCGGGTGCAACACCGCCGGCGTTGACGTTGTCGCCCATGTCGTCGAGGACGAGGTTGCCGAGGTCGGGGAAGAAGTCGTCGTTCGCGAAGTCGTCGCTGCCAGCAGTCGCGCGAGTGCGCTCCTCAAAAACCTGATCGCCCTTGCCAGGACCAACGACTCCCTTGCCAGGAGTGGGCCGACTCGGTCGTGGGCCTCGGCAAGGCCCACGACTTTCTTCCTTACGGACTATATAAGAAGGCTCTGGCGAGTGAAGTAACCTAGTTCGGTTCACTCCCTCTCGCGTAACCTAGCCGTCATCTACTGTTCCTCGCTCTGTGCTGCCTCCGGCGGTCCCATCCCGACGACCGCGTGCACGGCTGGTCGGGAGAGCATGTGCCTCCGGAACCCTGTCGTTCGAGATCCTGTCCGGGAGAACGGCAATAAGGTTTTTGGGGAGCGTCTCGACGCGACTGCTCCCGATCCGTCCCCAACTCCGTTCGCCTCTACTTCCACTACTTCCTCTGCATCGACACCATGGCCGACGACGCCACCGCTAAGAAGAAGGTCACGGACGACGCTGAGGGTGCTGCTGCCGCCGCCGTGTTGTCCTGGCCAATCGGAGGATATGATCTGTTCATCCCTCGTTGACTCGTACTTATGCTAGCCGTATATGTGCTGATCATAGAAGGTTCGATTCTATGTTTTGTACGTGCTAGTATGCTTAGGTATCGCTATGAGATGCATACCTTTTATGCTATGCTTACTGTTTACTCGTGGATAAGTCTAATCGGAAAAGTGCTAATATTTCCAACATCATCTCCTTACGTTGACAAAACACAGAAAACTGCATTAGACTGCTAATGGTAGAAATGCTAGCAAATAATTCAATTTTAGATACTTGACATTCGGGAAACTAATGCTGAGTTGCAGTGGCACATGCAAAAATATTGAACTGTTTTGCTCCTAACAAATTAATGCATCAATCAGCTCACACACGCATATGTTGTCGGTGTGCTAACTAAAAACTAAATGAATGGAAAGGGATTAACCCATGACTATTAAACTGAAGGTGAAAATCAGCAAATCTATCATGTACGTGTCCAACTTTCCACTTACAAGCGCTCCACAGATCGACCTTACTAAATAATGAAGCATCGGACCAACTTGAATAATCAGACCAGAAAATCCAAAAGAATGTGAAGGAAGGGAATCAGCTAACCTTTTTATAGGCACCAAATTTTGTCGATTGGTGGAGAAATCTCAAATATTATTAAGAAAAGGTTACCAAACCGAACTTGAAGGACCTGCAATGAAACAACAAACAACGTATTTAGAATCGGGAACTTGCATATCAGGAGTCCCTCGCGACTAACCTGGAGAATGGCAGGAATATGTACATGAACTACGAGAGGGAGCATCAGGGGACTATGCGTGGGTCGACGCCGTGACGGGTCTAGAATCTTGCCCGCGTGGGGGCAAGCATGGGATATAATGGTTAAACGACATAAAAATGGGCATAAATGTATATAAATATGCAATAGTAAAAGTAATTTGTAAATTTTTTGTGGGGGGCATGGCCCCTACTACCCCACCCCTAGATCTGCCACTGGGTCGACGACAGAGGATCCAGCAGCGCCCCAATCGACAGTATGTCAGCCTGAGAGACGAGTGCGGCAGCGGTGGCGAATCTGTGGGTCGCCTGCATCGGTTACCTCGGACCATCGCTGGTCGCGGAGGGAAAGCACGCGACATCAGTGAATGAAGAACCTTAGATACATCCTAGGTCAATGGGATGTTGCTCCTTACCGTCCTCCTGTTGCTCAGAAATCCCGTATTCAGATTACAGTCAATTAACAATATGTCAAACCAACATAGAGGAATACTCACCTGAACAAAAGGGTTCAATTAATTATTAGACAAATGGTTCCAAAGTGTGTAATGTTAATCAAGTGTAAAATGTAATCGTACAATAAATTTTATAGTTTACACCGAAAAGAAGGAACGTCCCTATTCAGGCATACTTGGAACTTGTGATAGTACCATAGACATTTTCTCATATATATACCACCATGAGTTTGAGATAGGGTTATGTGAAGAGGAAAACATAGGTGAAAAATGTGTGTACACTTTGAACAATATAGGGGCACAGAAAGTTAGCCAAACATTACGACCTATTGTCTATTATTCCTATGTCAGTTAAGTCGCCCACTGTTATGACCGGCCAGGTCTATGGCCGCCGCAGGCCCAACAGGCAGGCTTAGGCCCGCAAGTTATCTTAGTTTTATTCAGATTAGGCAAGTTATCTCAGAATTGATTCTTCTACAAGTTATCTAGGATATAAGTATAGATTGTAAGACTCTTTTGGATGCAAGCAATAAAGACTATTATTATCTTTTGTTGCCCGGCTCCTAGAGGAGCCGGAAACCCTAGCCGCCGCAGCCTAGCCGCCGCCGCCCTCAACCCTAGCCGCGACGGCGCCCTGCCGCCGGCGCGCCCGCTCCTCGCCGCGCCCACTTCCTCCTTGCCCCTACAACCTACGCAGTAGAGCCGTTAGGAACCCTAGCCCTACCAATTTGGTATCAGAGACCACGTTGCGATCATGTCGATGCCGCCATCACCGCCGCCGCTGCCCGTCGGCACCACCGCGCCCATGACGACGGCGCCAAGCATCACCGCGTCGACCGCATCCGCCGGGACCTCGCTGGCGTGTCCCGTCTCCTCCTCGGCACCACCTGCACCGGCGTCTCCGGGCGCATCTCCACCATCGCCGCTGGCCGCCTTGTCTCCGGAGCAACTCGCCGCCACGCTACATCACCTCGTCACCGCCGTCCACGGGCTTCAGCTCCACCGGCAATATGGGGCCGGGGCCTATGCTCAACCGCCATCAGCCCCGATCGCCGCCCCTGGTCTTCTCCTACAGCAGCAGCCGCAGTACGGGGGCGGGGCGAGCCCCTTCGCGCCACCACCAGGACCGTACCAGGGCGCGGCCGCGTACGGCGGGCCCCCGTTCGGGCCGATCCAGGCGGGATTGGCATCCGGGCCAGCGCCGGCCGCGGCACCCCTCTGGCCTTTGCCGCCGGCCACCTCGGCCGCCTCCTGGCTGCAGCAGCTGCCGCCCACCGTCTGGCCGGTTCAGCAGACGCCGTTCCCCGCATGGCCGGCCCAGCAGCCGCCGCCGACGGCATCCCAGGGCCTGCGTCCACCGCCGTTCTCCGCGCTCTCATCAGCCGGGACCACCTCGGGCGCGGCCTCGACTACCGGGTTACCGATCCATCAGGTCCGGTTTCCCCCGTCCCCGTCCCCCCTGCCAGCATGGGCGGCGGGGTCTTCGCCTTCACCGGTCTACACCACGACCCCGGTTGAGCCGACTCCGTTTCCGCAGTCCGGCGGGCCATCCGGCCCCGCCAGCCAGTACCCGGACTACTCCGATCAGGCACCTCCGGCTTCACTCTTCCGAGCCCCCACGCCTGCTCAGCACAGCGGGCCGCAGCAGACACCGCCGCGGTTCGCCAAACTCGACTTCGCCACCTACGAGGGCACGGAGGACCCCCACAACTGGCTCAACCAGTGCGAACAGTTCTTTCGAGGGCAGCGGACGCTCGCTTCAGATCGTACTTGGCTCGCGTCCTATCATCTTCGAGGCGCAGGACAGACCTGGTACTACGCGCTCGAGCAGGACGAGGGCGGCATGCCACCGTGGGAGCGCTTCCGGGAGCTCTGTCTTCTCCGTTTTGGGCCTCCTATCTGCGGGAGCCGACTGGCGGCCCTCGGCCGTTTACCATTCACATCTATGGTGCAGGACTACGCCGATCGCTTCCAGGCCCTGGCATGCCACGCGCCGGGCGTCTCCGCGACCCAACGCGCCGAGCTCTTTGTGGGCGGTCTGCCGGACCATATCCGCGTGGACGTCGAGCTCCGGGATCCCCCCGATCTCCAGACGGCCATGTACTACGCCCGGGCCTTCGAGCAGCAGGCCCAGGCACTGCAGCCGCCACTCGGACGGAGTGGCCGCCAGCCCAGTCGGCCAGCACCGACTTCCTCAGCCCCGGGTCGGCCTCTCCCATCCGCGACGGCCACATCCCCGGCTGCCACACGGCCCTTCCGTCGGCTGTCACCGGCCGAGCAGCAGGAGCGTCGCCGTCAGGGTCTCTGCTTCAACTGCGATGAGCCCTATACGCCGACCCATGTCTGCCCCCGCCTCTTTTATTTAGAGACGGTCGACTACACCGAGGAGAACGACTCGCCCGACCCGTTACATCCGCCTGCGGCGCCCGAGGACGCGGCCGCGGATTCCGCAGCGACGGCGTGCGTCGTCTCCCTTCACGCCCTGGCCGGCATCCGGGGCGAGCAGACCATGCTGCTGCCGGTGACGATCCATGGCGAGCGCCTGGTGGCCCTGCTAGATACGGGCTCCACACACAACTTTCTGCCCGAATCGACCATGCGTCGGCTAGCCCTCCCGACGACGGGCGGGGAGCGCCTGCGGATCACAGTGGCGAACGATGATCGCCTCCAGTGCCATGGGCTAGCCCGCGACGTTCCCATCTCCATCGGCGGCGAACACTTTTCCATCACTTGTGCAGGGATCGATCTCTGTTGCTTCGACTTCATCCTCGGGGTGGACTTTCTCCGGACCCTCGGCCCCATCCTATGGGATTTCGACGCACTCATGATGACATTCTGGCGGCAGGGCCGCCGCATCCGGTTGGAGGGCATTGGGGGCGCCGCGGCTGCCGTGCCACATCTCCAGCTAGCTGCCGCGTCCTCGGAGGCTGAGCACCCCCTGCTGGATTCTCTTCTGGAGCAGCACAGCGACCTCTTCGATGCTCCACGGGGTCTTCCGCCTGCCCGGGTGTACGACCATCATATTCACCTCGTACCAGGCTCCACTCCGGTGGCGGTACGGCCCTACCGCTACCCCCAGCTGCAGAAGGATGAGTTGGAGCGCCAGCGTGCCCTGATGCTCGCCGCAGGCATCATCCGGATCTCCACGTCACCCTTCACAGCGCCGGTGCTTCTCGTCCGTAAGTCCGACGGTACATGGCGCTTCTGCATCGACTACCGCGCCCTCAACGCACTCACGCTCAAGGACAAGTTCCCTATACAGGTGGTCGACGAGCTCTTGGATGAGCTCCATGGGGCACGCTTCTTCACCAAGCTCGATCTTCGGTCGGGCTATCATCAGGTGCGCATGCATCCGGACGACATCGCCAAGACGGCGTTTCGCACCCACCATGGCCACTTCGAGTTCTTGGTGATGCCTTTCGGCCTCGCCAACGCCCCGGCGACTTTCCAAGCTCTGATGAACGACGTCCTTCGACCCTACTTACGGCGGTTTGTGCTTGTTTTCTTTGATGACATTCTTATCTACAGCGCCACCTGGGCCGAACATCTCCAGCACGTCGCCATCGTCTTCAACGAGCTTCAGGTGCACCACCTCCACCTTAAGCGCTCAAAGTGCTCGTTCGGGACACCTACCGTCGCCTACCTCGGCCATGTCATCTCGGCCGACGGAGTGGCTATGGACGCCGATAAGGTGGCGGCCGTCTCCGCCTGGCCGACGCCTCACTCACCGCGGGCTCTCCGCGGGTTCCTCGGACTCGCTGGCTACTACCGGAAATTTATCCGGGAGTTTGGACTCATCGCGGCGCCCCTCACGTGGTTGCTTCGCCGCGACGCCTTCGCCTGGGACGCTGAGGCGACGACGGCATTCGAGGCCCTCAAGGGGGCCCTCACGATGGGCCCCGTCCTCCAGATGCCCGACTTCGACCGTCCGTTCGTGGTGGACTGTGACGCCTCGGGCACCGGGTTCGGCGCCGTACTTCATCAGGGCGATGGGCCCCTCGCCTTCTTCAGTCGGCCTTTCGCTCCGCGCCATCTTAAGTTGGCCGCTTACGAGCGGGAGCTCATTGGCCTCGTCCAGGCCGTGCGTCATTGGCGGCCATACTTGTGGGGGCGGACCTTCCACATTCGCACGGACCACTACAGCCTGAAGTTCTTGCTGGATCAACTGCTGTCGACCGTACCGCAGCACCAGTGGATCAGCAAGCTCTTCGGCTTCGACTTCTCCGTCGAGTATCTGCCGGGCCGTCTTAACACCGTGGCCGACGCGCTATCCCGTCGCGATTCCGACCTCGCGCCAACCGCCTGTCGTGGTTCTAAGCCTGACAGTAGAGTGGGGGGTAGGTATGGAGAGGCAAGGTCCTAGCTATGGAGAGGTTGTAAACACAAGGGATGTACGAGTTCAGGCCCTTCTCGGAAGAAGTAAAAGCCCTACGTCTCGGAGCCCGGAGGCGGTCGAGTGGATTATGTGTATATGAGTTACAAGGTGCCGAACCCCTCTACCTGTGGAGGGGGTGGCTTATATAGAGTGCGCCAGGACCCCAGCCAGCCCACGTAGGAGAGGGTTTAAGGTGAGTTAAGTCTGGGGCGTTACTGGTAACGCCCCACATAAAGTGTCTTTACTATCCTAAAGTCTACTTAATTACAGGCCGTTGCAGTGCAGAGTGCCTCTTGACCTTCTGGTGGTCGAGTGAGTCTTCGTGGTCGAGTCCTTCAAGTCAGTCGAGTGAGTCCCTCGTTGGTCGACTGGAAGGTGACCTCTTCTAAGGGTGTCTTTGGGCAGGGTACTTAGATCAGGTCAGTGACCCTACCCTAGGTACATGACCCCATCATTAGCCCCCGAATGGATTGAGGCTTCGAGTGAGGAAGGAGTTGATGTTGTTTCCGATTAACTTTTGCACACTGGTCGTGCGTTGTTCTGGACCAAAGAATCTCTTCGTTGATAGTGACAACTTGTCTTCAGTCGACTCGATCCATTCTCTTCTTTCGTCGAGTGATCTTTCGGGCTTTGACGATTTCCGAGCGACGGATCGCAGGAAATCCCGCGTCTGACAGACCGATCTGCCGTTCGCGGATTCCGCGGGATGCGAAATTTGGGGAAGCGCGCGAAGCGGAGCGGACCGCGGCGTTCGGATGGGACGGGACATAGACGCCTCGATCCCCGCGCCGCTTTCTTCGCCACGTATCCCGCCTGCATAACTGTTCCTGGATATGATTAGATCGACCGGGCCCACCTGTCATCCACTCGGAAGGGACCTTATAAATACGCCCGGCGAGGGTTTTTTGTACAGTGCCTCAGCATTCTCTTTCTCTGCTCCCTTCGTCTCCGTCCAGCGCGCTCGCTCTCGCCTCCGCACAACTTCTCCTCGCGCGTCTCACCGGCAACCATGGCCAAGGAGAAGACGGCGGCGCTGGAACGCGCGAAGAAGGCGTCGGCGACGGAGAAGGCGAAGGGGAGATCCACCAGCCGCGGCGGGTCTTCGTCTAGATCCCGCCTGCCGAAGGGCTGGGTCCAAGGAGATTGGATCCAGTCGACCATCACGGAGAAAGATCTCCTCGACATGGCCAATGAGGGTCTGATCCCTCATGGAGCTGCGAGGCTTCCGGGGAAGGAGTGGCAGCCCCAGCCAGAAGAGGGTGAGTGCGTGCTCTTGGCCACCCATGTTGATCGTGGATTTTCTTTGCCGCCGAGTATTTTCTTCCGTGGTTTCTTGAACTTCTTTGGAGCGCAGCTCCACCACTTTACCCCAAATTCTATCGCCTATCTTGCCGCGTTCGTGTCCATGTGTGAGGGTTTTCTGGGCTGTCGACCGCACTGGGGCTTGTTCAAGCATATATTCACGTGTCGCTCTCAGACCGTGAAGAAGGCGAGCCCAGGCGACGAAAGAACCCGAGTCGTCCAAATGTGTGGGGGCCTGGGGATCCAGGTGAGGAATAAGAGCACCTTCCCAGCCATGACTTTTCCCGAGTCAGTCAGAGGCTGGCAGTCGACCTGGTTCTACTGCCAGGATCAGTCGACGCCGGGGCAGTCGAGTGGACTCCCTCAGTTTACCATGGACCGAGTGAACAAGCCCTCCTCTCTGAAGTTGATTCCGGAGGAGAAAGCTGACGTGAAGATGTTGATGGAGCGCGTGGTACAGTTGGTTCGGGAGGGAGTGACGGGCATGGATCTCCTGGAGGTTTTCCTTAGGCGTCGTATCCAGCCCCTTCAGTTCCGGAGCCACTGCATGTGGTTGTACTGTGGGACTGAAGGACGAGACTCGGGTCCATCCAGAAGCAGTCGACGATGTCACTCTGGAAAGATGGATGGCCGCCGTTACCGGAAACAAGGATAACCCACGCGGAGCCAGAAGGATTCCTCCACTCGACCACAACAGTGATCCAAACAAGGTATGCCTGCTCTGCTCTCCACTGTGTTCTTGTCATATTCATTTCTGTTTATTCTGCCAATTGGTCGATTGATCCTTGTCTTGATGTCTATCAGGCCCTCACCGAGCTGTACTCGATGCCCAATGGAGCACAGGCTCCGACTGAGGAGGGTGAGGCGAGTGGGGGCGAGAGCCAGGAGGAGGAGGAATGGGACTCGGACGTTGCTGAGGATGATGATGACGATGACGACGATGACGGTGATGAAGATGACGCTGAAGACGAGGAAGAAGAGGAGGAGGAGGTCGTACCACCGCGCTCAGAAAGGCGGTCGAAGCTTGTCCACGACCCTTCGACTGAACGTGGCAAGGGGGTTGCGACCGTTGCACAGTCGACCAAGCGCCCTCGGACCACCTCTCCGGCGCCGACTGAAAAGGCGCCGAAGCAGCCCAGGGCGGCTCCGTCAAAGCCGACCAAGCTCCTGCCGAAGATGAAGGTGTCCATCCCCACCATATCAGGGTAATCATGCTGCTTAAGTCTTCTTATTTTGTGTGAACTTTGTCTCTGGTTGACGCCGAAGTTAGTCGACTGATTCTTTGGAGTTGCAGTGCTGCTACTTCTGAGACCTCAGCCCGGGCTGATGACCATGAGATGGAGGACGTAGCAACCTCAAAACCAGGTACAATATTCTTAACGCCGTTTTTAGTCGACTGACTCATAATCTCTGATCCTGATTCTTCTCTGTAGCTCCACCCAATGCTGTTATCACTCTCCCTGATGATGATGAGGATGAGGAACCGCTGAAGCGCAGAAGGAGTAGGAAAGCGTCCGCCAGCAGGGTGCCCCAGGATGTGACGGCGCCTGAGATTCTGATTGCGGAGGAAGAGAACACCACTCGACACACTGTGTCCTTCGCAGATCCAGTGACGAGTGCTCAGCAGCCCTCCCTCTTCACGACGCACCACGTCCCAGAGGACCAAGCTGGCGCCGCGAAGGAGGCGATACGCCAGGCAGGGATCATGATGGAGCAGTTAAGGACCATCCGGGATGCGAGCCAGGCAGCTTACGACGCCAGTTCCGCCCTTCAAAGCAATGTTCAGGTCAGTCGACCACCGCTGTTCTGTTAGGATATGCTATCAAAAACTTTTCTTTCTAGAATTTATAGTAGTCACCCACTGGGTGTGTCGATTCAGACTCCGTGTTAGCGGGGGCACGCTGAGTGCACCCGCTGGGTGTAGTCCCCAAGGCTAAGGTCGACTGCTGGCAGTCGGCCTTAGGCTTTATAATTTTAGTCTTTGCGTCATTCGACTATGTCGACTGGATTTCGCAAATTGGTCGACTGGTCGACTCTGTCTTCAATAGGATTAGTGGGGGCGCGCTGAGTGCACCCACTGGGTGTAGTCTCCAAGGCTAAGGTCGACTGCTGGCAGTCGGCTTTAGGTTTATAATTTCATTCTTTGCGTCATTCGACTATGTCGAATGGATTTCGCAAACCGGTGGGGGCACGCTGAGTGCACCCACTGGGTGTAGTCCCCGAGACTGTGGTCGACTGCCTTGCAGTCGATTACAGTCTTAAAGAATACATCTCTCTCTTTTTTTTGAGGTCGACTGGTCGACTCTATCTTAGATAGGATTAGTGGGGGCACGCTGAGTGCACCCACTGGGTGTAGTCCCCGAGACTACGGTCGAATGCTTGTATTCGGCTGTAGTCTTAGAAACGTGTGATTTTTCCTTTTTCACTCGGAAGTGAATTATATTTGACATTTAGTCGATTGGTTCTTCGCAGAACTCCTGTGATCTTGTGGCTCGCTACTCTGAGCTGGAAAACAAGCACACTCAACTCGAGCTGAACTTGAAGCTGGTTCAGGAGAAGCTGACGAAGGCAAAGGAGGAGACCGAAGGTATGTTTGGTGAGACCCTGACGACTGCTTTTCCCCTTGTTTGTTTCAAAATCTGATCTTGCTGTAACTTGCAGGTAAGGTAAGGGAGGCCCAACAGAAGAAAGACCTTGAACTAGCTGAGAAGATCAAGCTTGCTGACGAGAAGTTAGCTTCAGTCACCAAGCTTGAACAAGACAATACCAATCTGAAAGCTGCTCTTGGGATCGCCAACAAGGAGGTCAGTCGACTGAAAACTGATAAAGCTGCCCTGACCGACCAAGTCAGTAAGTTGACTGGGAAGAAAAATGATCTGGAGGCCTTCCTGAGTGGTCTTGCCAAGAAGCTGTTTCTTATGCTTGAAGGTAAACCTCTATGCTCGGCAATCATTTCCAATCGTGGTTTTTCCATTCGACCATTCCCTTGACTCAGTGATCGTCCTTGCAGAATTTTGCCAAAACTTTGAAGAAGAAACTAGCCGGCTGGAGCCAAACCTCGACCCCGTCAATTCTCCGGTGAACGACGAAGTTGCCATGGATGTTTTCCGACTGGAGTCCCGTGTTGCAGCTGTCGTGGACTATCTCGCAAGGCTGAAGGTCGCCACATCTCGCATCGACTCGACGCTCTGGCCCGGGGAGACACTTCAGAATGACCTTGAGTCGCTGATGGCTCGCTTGAACACGATCCCTGGTCGAGTGCAGGAATGGAAGAAGTCCTCGGCTCGGTGCGGTGCAGATGTTGCTCTGTGTCTGGCCCGAGTCCACTGCAAAGATGCGCGAGAAGAGAAGCTGGCGGCCCTCCGGGTGGCCAACACCAAGAAACACGACTTCAGGTCCTTTATGGAAACTTTCCTTGCGGCTGTCACTCGGATCGCAGACGGAATTGATCTTGATGAGTTTGTTGCACCTTCCAGCCCTCCACAGGAGGGGTAAAAAACTTCTTCTAAGCTCGACGCTTTAAATTTGCCTCGGTATGCCGAGTGGAATTGTAACCGATAAACCTTAACGGGCTTAACGCCTGAGCACTTTCGGTTCCTTTAGATATCGATTCGAACTTGAATTTGGTGCTTGAATATGATTGCTTTTGGCTCGAAATGTCTTTTGCAGGTTCAAAGCAGGGCGCCTTTACTACAATCGACTTATTCCTTAGTCCACTTAGGCGAGCACTGGGCTGCGGCTAAGCCTCCGAGTGGAAGTCCGGCTTACCACTCGGTAGGATTTTTATATCTTAGGCGAGCACTGGGCTGCAGCTAAGCCCCCGAGTGAGAGGTTTGCTCTTCACTCGGTAGGATTTTTATAACTTAGGCGAGTACTTGGACTGCAGCTAAGCCTCCGAGTGGAAGTCCGGCTTACCACTCGGTAGGATTTTTATATCTTAGGCGAGCACTGGGCTGCAGCTAAGCCCCTGAGTGAGAGGTTTGCTCTTCACTCGGTAGGATTTTTATAACTTAGGTGAGTGCTTGGACTGCAGCTAAGCCCCCGAGTGAGAGGTTTGCTCTTCACTCGGTAGGATTTCGATAACTTAGGCGAGTTCTTGGACTGCAGCTAAGCCCCCGAGTGAGAGGTTTGCTCTTCACTCGGTAGGATTTCGATAACTTAGGCGAGTGCTTGGACTGCAGCTAAGACCCCGAGTGAGAGGTTTGCTCTTCACTCGGTAGGATTTTTTGCAAACTTAGGCGAGCACAGGGCTGCAGCTAAGCCCCCGAGTGGAAGTCTGGCTTACCACTCGGTAGGATTTTGATAACTTAGGCGAAACGGATTCGCAGCTAAGCCTCCGAGTGGGAGGTTTGCTCTTCACTCGGTAGGATTTTTTACAAACTTAGGCGAGCACAGGGCTACAGCTAAGCCTCCGAGTGGAAGTCTGCTTACCACTCGGTAGGATTTCGATAACTTAGGCGAAACGGATTCGCAGCTAAGCCTTCGAGTGGGAGTCTGGCTCACCACTCGGTAGGATTTTTACAAACTTAGGCGAAACGGATTCGCGGCTAAGTCACCCACTGAGGGGGAATTTTATTGGACAAAAATAAAAAGTGACAAAAATTATGGAGGAATTATGACACTATTATTTTGAGGTCCATGAACTACAGAAGTACTTTATTGCAACTCATCCGAGTGATAAACCTTAAGTGTAAAATGGGCGGAGTAGTTCCGCGTTCCAAGCTCGGGGCTCGTCGATATTATGCTCGACGTTGTAAAGACGGTACGCCCCGTTGTGGAGAACCTTGGTGACGATGAAGGGACCTTCCCAAGAAGGAGCAAGCTTGTGTGGTTTGTGCTGATCCACTCGGAGAACTAAATCTCCTTCCTGGAAGGCTCGACCTCTCACATTTCTGGCGTGGAAACGACACAAATCTTGTTGGTAGATGGTCGACCGGATCAGAGCCATCTCCCTTTCTTCCTCTAAAAGGTCGACTGCGTCCTGCCGCGCTTGTTCAGCTTCTGCTTCGTTGTAGATTTCAACTCGAGGAGCATTGTGGAGAAGATCACTCGGCAAGACTGCTTCAGCTCCGTAGACCAAGAAGAATGGAGTTCTTCCGGTCGACCGATTAGGTGTGGTCCGCAGTCCCCAAAGCACTGAGGGAAGTTCGTCGACCCAAGCTCCAGCTGCATGCTTGAGATCACGCATCAGTCGGGGTTTCAATCCCTTGAGAATCAGGCCATTGGCTCGCTCCGCTTGTCCATTCGACTGCGGATGGGCGACTGAAGCGTAGTCGACCCGTGTGCCTTGAGAGTTACAGAAATCTCTGAATTCCTCCGAGTCAAAGTTCGACCCATTATCCGTAATGATGCTGTGCGGGACTCCATATCTGAATATTAGTTCCCTGATGAAGCTAACAGCAGTACCGGCGTCAAGGTTCTTGATTGGTTTAGCCTCAATCCACTTGGTGAACTTGTCGACTGCCACCAGTACATGCGTGAAGCCACTTCGCCCTGTTCTCAAAGGACCGACCATGTCCAACCCCCATACTGCGAAAGGCCAGACGAGTGGAATGGTCTTCAGAGCCGATGCAGGCTTGTGCGACATATTCGAGTAGAACTGACATCCCTCGCACTTATCCACTATCTCCTTTGCCATCTCATTCGCCTTTGGCCAGTAAAATCCGGCTCGGTATGCTTTGGCCACGATGGTCCGAGAGGACGCATGATGACCACAGGTCCCCGAGTGGATATCATTGAGGATGAGTCGACCTTCTTCTGGTGTTATGCACTTCTGACCAACTCCAGTCGCGCTTTCTCTGTATAATTGTCCTTTGATTACGGTAAAGGCCTTAGATCGACGGACGATCTGTCGAGCCTCTTCCTCATCCTCCGGAAGCTCTTTTCTCAGGATATACGCGATATATGGAACTGTCCAGTCGGGAATGACCACCAAGACCTCCATGATCAAGTCGACCACCGCTGGGACTTCAACCTCAGTCGGATCTGTGGCACTCTTGGGCTGTGGAGCTTCTTCGGTGAAAGGATCTTCTTTGACTGACGGAGTGTGTATATGCTCCAAGAACACACCACTCGGAATGGCTTCTCTCTTGGAACCTATCTTTGCTAGATCATCAGCTGCTTGATTTTTCAGTCGGGGTATATGATGGAGCTCCAACCCCTCGAACTTCTTTTCCAGCTTCCTCACTGCACTGCAGTATCCAGTCATGGCTGGGCTTCTCACGTCCCACTCCTTCATCACTTGGTTGACCACTAAATCCGAGTCGCCATAGACCATCAGGCGACGGACGCCGAGTGAAATGGCCATGCGCAACCCATATAAGAGGGCCTCATATTCTGCCTCATTGTTGGAGGAATCAAAGTGAATCTGGAGCACATATCTGAGCTTATCTCCTCTGGGGGAAACCAGGACAACCCCAGCACCGGAACCATTCAACATCTTAGAGCCATCAAAGAACATGGTCCAATGCTCCGAGTGAACTTCAGTCGGCTGCTGCTGTTCAATCCACTCGGCGAGGAAATCTGCTATTGCCTGGGACTTAATGGCTTTCTTTGCCTCAAACTTGATATCAAGGGGAAGAAGTTCAATCGCCCATTTAGCCACTCGACCAGTTGCATCTCTGTTGTGCAAAATCTCTGATAGTGGAGCGTCGCTGACGACTGTGATGGAATGATCAGAGAAATAATGAGCAACCTTCTTTGTGGTCATGTATATTCCATACACAAGCTTCTGATAATGAGGATATCTCTGCTTGGATGGAGTCAAGACTTCAGACAAATAATACACTGGGCGCTGAACTTTGAGAGCTTTTCCTTCTTCTTCCCGCTCGACCGTAAGCACAGTACTGACGACTTGTCCTGTGGCTGCGATATAGAGCAACAGAGGCTCTTTGCTGATTGGAGCAGCAAGCACCGGCTGGGTGGAGAGCAGAGCTTTTAGCTCGGCAAACGCTGCATCAGCTTCTGGAGTCCACTCGAACTTGTCTGCCTTCTTCATCAGTCGGTAAAGAGGCAATGCCTTTTCACCGAGTCGTGAGATGAATCGACTTAATGCGGCCAAGCATCCAGTAAGCTTCTGGACATCGTGCACTCGCACAGGGCGTTTCATTCGGAGAATAGTGCCGATCTTCTCTGGATTAGCGTCGATTCCTCGTTCGGAAACGAGAAAACCGAGTAACTTGCCACCAGGAACTCCAAATGTGCACTTTGATGGATTGAGCTTGATATCATACCTTCTGAGGTTGGCAAATGTTTCGGCGAGATCAGCGAGCAGGTCGGAACCTTTTCGTGACTTGACAACGATATCATCCATATATGCTTCCACATTCCGACTGATTTGAGTGAGTAGACACTTCTGAATCATTCGCATAAATGTGGCTCCGGCATTCTTGAGGCCGAATGGCATGGTGATATAGCAGAAGCACCCGAATGGAGTGATGAAAGCTGTTTTTACCTCGTCGGGTCCGTACAGACGGATCTGGTGGTACCCGGAGTAGGCGTCTAGAAAAGACAGTCTCTCGCATCCCGCGGTCGAGTCAACAATTTGATCTATGCGAGGGAGAGGAAAATGATCTTTCGGGCAGGCCCGGTTGATGTGCTTGAAATCAATGCACATTCGGAGTGATTTGTCCTTCTTAGGAACCATGACGACATTAGCGAGCCACTCGGAGTGGTATATCTCTCGGATAAATCCTGCCGCCAACAGTCGAGCCACTTCCTCACCAATGGCTTTTCTCTTCTGGACGGCGGACCGCCGAAGATGCTCTTTGACTGGTTTTGCAGATGAGTCGACTCTTAGGCGATGCTCAGCCAGTCCCCTGGGAACACCTGGCATGTCAGCGGGCTTCCATGCAAAAATGTCCCAGTTCTCACGGAGGAACTGGATGAGCGCTTCTTCCTATTTCGGGTCGAGTGTTGTGGAGATGTGGGTCGGAGCTGCATCGGGGTCGGTCGGGTGAATGTGAACAGGCTTCGTCTCACCGGACGACTGAAATGCAGACTCTGTGGCGGGTTTCTTGGATCGCAGCAAATCACTCGGATCTGCATTTTGCTTGTATTCTTCGAACTCGACCGCTGTCACCTGGGAATCGGCAATCTTTGAGCCCTTCTGAAAGCACTCCTCTGCCTTTTTCCGATCACCGGTGACAGTGATCACTCCTTTGGGGCCGGGCATCTTCAATTTGAGGTACACGTAACATGGTCGAGCCATGAACCGTGCGTAAGCTGGTCTCCCCAAAATGGCATGATATGCACTCTGAAAATCCACGACCTCAAACGTCAACTTTTCTTTGCGAAAATGTTTCGAATCACCAAACACCACGTCCAGAGCTATTTGGCCGAGTGACTCGGCTTTCTTCCCTGGTATAACTCCATGAAAGCTCATGTTACTGGTGCTCAGTCGGGACATCGGAATGCCCATTCCTTTCAGTGTGTCTGCATACAACAAATTCAGCCCGCTTCCACCGTCCATCAGCACTTTTGTCAGTCGAGTGCCTTCGACAACTGGATCGACCACCAAAGCTTGCCTCCCAGGGGTGGCAATATGAGTCGGGTGATCAGATTGGTCGAATGTGATGGGTATTTGGGACCATTTCAGATAATTTGCTTTTGCTGGGGCAACCATGTTCACCTCTCGGTTAATGACTTTCAATCGACTCTTGCTTTCCACATCTGCAAAGATCATCAGAGTGGAGTTGATATGCGGATATCCTTCCTCACTGTCCTCCTTGTCTTCGGCCTTGTCCGACTCCTTCTCCTTGTCCTTAGACTGTTTTCCCTGAAACTGCTGGATCAGGAGTCGACATTGGCGAGTGGTATGCTTCGGGTAGATGATATTCCCCTCTTCGTCTTTCTTCGTGTGGATGTGACATGGCATATCCATTACGTCGTTCCCTTCTTTATCCTTTACCTTCTTAGGGTTCCAGGATCCTTTTGGTTTCCCTTTAAACTTTCCTTGAGTCACGGCCAGAGCCTCTCCAGGAGCTGCTGGTTCAGCCTTCCGCTTCTGTTTTCGACTGGTGTTTCCTTTTTCCGACTGACTCGGCTTGTGCTTGCCGCTTCGGAGTCGGTCTTCTTCTTCGCTGTTGGCGTACTTGGTAGCAATCTCCATCATCCGACTCAAGGTCATGTCACCGGTTCGACCAAACTTCAAACTCAATTCTCTGTTCTTGACGCCATCTTTAAAGGCGCAGACTGCCTGATGATCAGACACATTCTCCATAGTATGGTGCAAAGTGATCCATCTCTGAATATACTCTCTGAGAGTCTCATTGGTCTTCTGCACGCAGACTTGCAACTCTGTCAGTCCAGCTGGTCGCTTGCAAGTTCCTTCAAACGTTCTGATGAACACTCGGGACAGATCTTCCCAAGTGTAAATGCTGCTAGGAGGTAATTGAGTCAACCATGCCCTGGCAGAACCTTCCAGCATGAGGGGCAAATGCTTCATGGCCACCTCGTCGTTCCCACCACCAATCTGAACTGCCACTCGGTAGTCCTCAAGCCAAGTTTCAGGCTTAGACTCACCAGTGAACTTGCTGACTCCTGTTGCCAACCTGAAATTGGGAGGGATAACTGCGGCTCTGATAGCTCTGCTGAAACATTCAGGACCAGAAACATGCACTCGACTGCTTGTGGGCGCATCTCTGTCGAGTCCACCTCGATGGGCTCTGTTCCGGTCGACCAAACCTTGCACGATAATGGATCGCGCGTCGAAGCCTGGTTCTCTGGGGTCGACTGGAACTCTTCGCCCCGTACTGAACTGACGTCTGTCATCTTGCTGCCGAGGAGCGTAAGACCCACCCCTCGGAGGGGAATTGGGCACTCGACGCCTATCATCTCGGTCGAGTCGGTCACCATATTGGTCTCGCCGATTCTCGCGCCCTTCACGCCGCGGAGGCGATCTGGGGCTGTGAGCCGACTGAACCGTATTCGCAGCGACGGATCGACTGTGAATTCTGTTGCGCGACTGCGACACGGCCGAATTCTGATCTCCTGCTGCCCGGAGCAGATCCCTGATCTGCATCAAGCCTCTGCCAGCTTCCGACTGAGAAGGCTGGATAGACTCTGCTATACGGGTCGCAGCTGCTAAATTCTGGATTGGGGTTCGATATACCTGAGTCGGCGGGAAGAGTTGACGTCGACTGGTGTCGGGAACTCGTTGCCGCGCACGCTCGTCGAGTGCTCGCTGAAGATTCTCCAATCGAGTGCGTTCGGCCAAATTGGCCAAACGTGCCTCCTCCAAGGCGCGAGCCTCGGGGGTTTCTCCTGCGATGGGAGTACGCAGGGCATCCACGTTCCTGCGGCGAAGTTCTTCTCTTTGCAGAGAGTCGAGTGGCTCGGGCTGGTACTCTTCGTGGTCTCGTGCGGGGTCGCCTCCGTCTCCTGCTCCACCATCACGGGCGAAGCCAGGGGGACTGCGGGGCCCGTCGACCATCAGGACTTCCGCCGCTGGATCACTGCTATCACACTCGGATGCAGTCTCTACGGAGCCAGTCGACAGATCGAACAGGCCGTAGAGGGATTCGTCGGGCTCGATTGCCGCAACTTGGGTGGTGGCCGACTGGCGAGCCACCGCGTGCCTCACCCACCGCTGAAGCCTCGACCGGCCCGAGCGCTTGCGCTGGCGGAAGACCGGGAGGGTGGCCGATGGGGGAGTCGACCGATACGGGGTCGACGGTTGCCGCAGCAGAACGCCGCGGACACATGCGCAAAAATGCGTCGCACCGCGGACGGGGAGCGCATCAACGTCGAGTGGAGCCTCCTGGAGCCAGGCGGAGTCATCGGCGATGAAGGTGAGAGCGCCGAGACGGATCTCTTGATCCTTGACCAAAACTCCAGCAGCCACCATGATGAAAGTACTCGGAAGAATCGCAACTTCTCCACAAAATTGCTAAAACACCTGCCCCACGGTGGGCGCCAACTGTCGTGGTTCTAAGCCTGACAGTAGAGTGGGGGGTAGGTATGGAGAGGCAAGGTCCTAGCTATGGAGAGGTTGTAAACACAAGGGATGTACGAGTTCAGGCCCTTCTCGGAAGAAGTAAAAGCCCTACGTCTCGGAGCCCGGAGGCGGTCGAGTGGATTATGTGTATATGAGTTACAAGGTGCCGAACCACTCTACCTGTGGAGGGGGTGGCTTATATAGAGTGCGCCAGGACCCCAGCCAGCCCACGTAGGAGAGGGTTTAAGGTGAGTTAAGTCTGGGGCGTTACTGGTAACGCCCCACATAAAGTGTTTTTACTATCCTAAAGTCTACTTAATTACAGGCCGTTGCAGTGCAGAGTGCCTCTTGACCTTCTGGTGGTCGAGTGAGTCTTCGTGGTCGAGTCCTTCAAGTCAGTCGAGTGGTCCCTCGTTGGTCGACTGGAAGGTGACCTCTTCTAAGGGTGTCTTTGGGCAGGGTACTTAGATCAGGTCAGTGACCCTACCCTAGGTATATGACCCCATCACCGCCGACGCATCCGCCGGGACGGCCCTGTGCATCCGTTCTGGGCCATCGTTCGGTCTCTTCACCGACATTCGACGCGCCACTGCGACGGCCGATGACGCCGCACTTCTTCAGCAGCAGCTCGCGGGCGGCGACTTGGAGGAGCCCTGGCGCTTCTCTAACGGACTGCTCCTGCATGGACGCCGGATCTTTGTTCCGGCGCATGATGATCTCCGTCACCAGGTGTTGCAGCTCGCTCACTCGGCGAGCCATGAGGGTGTGCAGAAAACCCTCCATCGTCTTCGCGCCGACTTCTACATCCCTGGCGATCGTGCCCTGGTCCGCGACTGGGTTCGGTCTTGTCAGACTTGCCAGCGCAACAAGACAGAGACCCTGAGACCGGCGGGGCTCCTTCAGCCCTTGGAGGTGCCATCTCAGGTTTGGGCGGATATCTCCTTGGACTTCATCGAGGGCCTTCCCAAGGTAGGGGGCAAGTCAGTCATCCTCACGGTGGTCGATCGCTTCTCTAAGTACGCCCACTTCATCGCGTTGGGCCATCCGTACACAGCGGCATCCGTGGCCCGGGCTTTCTTCGACGGCATAGTCCGTCTACACGGGTTCCCGACGTCGATCATCAGTGATCGGGACCCAGTCTTCACGGGCCATGTCTGGCGCGACCTCTTCAGGATGGCGGGTGTCCAGCTCCGCCTGAGTACGGCGTTCCATCCTCAGACGGACGGTCAGTCTGAGGTGGTTAACAAGGTCATTGCCATGTATTTGCGTTGTGTGACAGGTGATCGACCTCGCGCTTGGGTGGACTGGCTATCTTGGGCGGAGTACTGCTACAACACTTCTTATCACTCCGCCCTGCGCGCGACGCCATTTGAGGTGGTCTATGGTCGACCACCCCCGCCTATATTTCCGATCGACCCGGAGACGGCTCGGACAGCAGTAGCGGGTGACCTTATCCGCACCCGTGATGAGATGCTGGCTGAGGTCCGTCAGCGTCTCCTTCAGGCCCAGCAGACGGCCAAGCACTACTACGACGATCATCATCGCGAGGCGGAGTTCGCAGTGGGTGACTGGGTGTGGCTGCGTCTTCTCCACCGCTCTACGCAGTCACTGGACCCGCGCGCAAAGCGCAAGCTTGGCCCTCGCTACGCCGGGCCCTTCCCTGTCGTGGAGCGCATTGGGAAGGTGGGCTATCGTCTTCAGCTTCCAGCCCGCGCCCGCATCCATGACGTGTTCCATGTGGGGCTGCTCAAACCTTTCCGTGGCGAGCCACCGGCGGCTCCTCCGACGCTTCCTCCAACCGCCGATGGTCGCATTCTTCCAGAGCCAGCAAAGGTGTTGCAGGCTCAGCTCCGTCGTGGCGTCTGGTTCATCCTAATTCAGTGGGCGGGCCTTCCGGAGGAGGAGGCGACTTGGGAGCAGCGTGAGGATTTTCGTCAACACTATCCAGACTTTCAGCTCGAGGACGAGCTATTTGCGCAGGCGGGGAGAGATGTTATGACCGGCCAGGTCTATGGCCGCCGCAGGCCCAACAGGCAGGCTTAGGCCCGCAAGTTATCTTAGTTTTATTCAGATTAGGCAAGTTATCTCAGGATTGATTCTTCTACAAGTTATCTAGGATATAAATATAGATTGTAAAACTCTTTTGGATGCAAGCAATAAAGACTATTATTATCTTTTGTTGCCCGGCTCCTAGAGGAGCCGAAAACCCTAGCCGCCGCAGCCTAGCCGCCGCCGCCGCCCTCAACCCTAGCCGCGACGGCGCCCTGCCGCCGGCGCGCCCGCTCTTCGCCGCGCCCACTTCCTCCTTGCCCCTACAACCTACGCAGTAGAGCCGGTAGGAACCCTAGTCCTACCACCCACTCAGATTCTCATTGAATTGACCAAATTCAACCTAGCTAGGTCCATAATTTTCAACGAAAATGCTTAAGAAAACAATTGGCAGTGCACATGAAAAGAATGTGAAATGCAAACTTACAATTTATAGTCCCCGGTCCATTTGCGCCTACCCCAATATTGCCCTGCTTCAACAGAAGGAAATCTGAAACACAAATTCAAACTCATGATAAGCTTTTACATGCTTATTCTCCGCAACGCCGAGTGCTTAAAATCCACAAAAATAATATTAATCTTTTTGAACTCTAACGTGAAAGTAACACTACACATCCTATGGTTCTATCACTAAAGTTGAGTTTCACTCATTCAAGATAAGGAAGAGTATCTGTAGGTATTTGGTGTCCTTTGATGACTTTATGAAGAAACAGCCGATTAGTACTTTGAATCTTAGATTCTTTTTAGCCACAGAAAAAATAATGGTCGTATGTGTTTTGCAAGAGCTGGGCTTGTATTTTTACATGAACCTAAAATTACATGTGAAAAGTTGTACATCATGACACTTGAATACGTAAAAAATAGATATTATTTGCAAAACTAACTCTACTATCTCTGTTGTTTTCGAGAGTTTGCTTAGACAATTATAAATTCGTACAGGATCTCCAGTATACACGGCTTTGAACACCATTTTTATTATTTGGTGATGACAAATCTAGACGTAGTGTATGGACAAGACAGGCTGAGGCCTTTTTCACTACTTTGACCCTTTTAAAAAACTTTCGCATAAAATAAACTCCACACAAAACTATTTTATGATTTGACTCTTTTGGTAACGTCACAAACCGTGACGTTTCTTCTTTATTTAAAAACGCCGAATTAGCTAGCGTTGCTCCATTTCATAAGTAAATGAAAATATGAGCAGGCTACTTGCAACGCCAACACCCATGGCGTTTCATGCATGGGCACCAACGCCAGCCATGCTTGGCGTTTCCAGCAACGCGAGATACTTTGGCGTTTCTGCCCTGCCACGTAGCTTCCCGACCAGGCCAGCAACGCTGGCTAGCTCGGTGTTTTCAGATAGAGAAGAAACGCCACGGCTTGTGGCGTTGCCAAAAGGGTTAGATCGTGAAATAATTTTGTGCGGAGTTTATTTTATGCGAAAGTTTTCTAAAAAGGTTAAAATAGTGAAAAGAGCCACAGGCTGAAGTACTTAATATTCTGTAAGCTAATTAGTATGCCTAGAAACCACCACCACGTGCTGGCACCCAAACCATACATACATGCTGTTACAAAACTATCCCCTACAGTCCTTCACCACTTAATCAGCATCATAATCATGGATTCAACTTTTGTTGCTGGTGGATGGCAGATGAACATGGAGATATCTAAATTATAGTAGAATAAGGTATAGTACATACCAACCATCCAACGTCCTCGCTGATCACACCTTGCCGTTTGCGAACGCGTCCATGCCGTGCATCAATGTTAATGCTGGTGCACATCAATCTGAGCCCCTTATTTCTAGCCGAGGATGCTCCCAGCATCCCAGGCATCCCTTGCTGCCGGAGGGAAGGGACACTCAGCGCGTAGCGTAGAGGAGGCAAGGCCCCCATGAAGGTTGAAGGAGAGGGGGCGCTGGAGATGTCGAGGTCGAGCGAGTGCACGAGGTGGTGACGGCCTCACGGAGAGACGAGCCGTCGTGTTTGTTCAGGGAAGGGAAAGAGATCTCGCGAAGGAGGTCGACTGCCAGATCACAGGGGAGCAAGCATTTATTTTTCCCGATTTTGAGGTGATTTGTTTTCATTAGCACAAATATCCGTGCGTTGCAACGGGGCAAAAAAGGTGTCTTTCAATTTTAAGGAAATACGCATTTCAAAATCCAACCAATTGCACCATTAAAAAAGTATATATTTTGATTCCATTGTAATTTATTAATTATTTTAGCTATTGTTGCCTTATTTTCGTGATAGTTGGGCGAGCACAGGTTGTGAAAGGCCCAGGTCGAGCAACATGCACGACATGATGATCTCTTCGTAGGGACAAACCTCCATACAATACCAACATCTTATGGTCTACGCGTTTATCCTCTCGAAAATATGCTTTTATGGTCTACGGATTTAATTTCAAAAATAGAAGGGTTTTTTCACGGAGCAATTTTTTTTTGAATGGATGAAATTTATTTGATATTGCGTGATTATGTCACACAGAGCTGCGGGAGAGATGGTAAAATGGAGTGGAGTGCTCCCCCCCTCCCAGCCAGCGTGAGAAAGATGCTCTGTTGTCTCATTCTCTCTACTCTTCATCCCTCCGTCTCCCGGTATCCCCTCTGTATCTCAGCAATGACATCGGTGACATCCAGAGTTGAGGAATATCTTAGTTGTTAGCAAGCCCTAGTGTGCTCCAATTATCTTCTCTGTTAAGAAATATTTAATTCTAATATTTCACTCACTTTTAATTATTGTATATGATAATGTATTCATAAGATGTGTTAGGCATGAACATTAAACTATGATAGTACGACAAATAACAGCAAGTAAATATAATCGGTGCTCATTTCGTATTCTTTTTTTTTTGCAATCGATAGTACACATAGCAACATTCAACGGCTTCCGATAGGTGTAACCATTAAAAAAAGGCAAATAGACCAAAAACCCTTACCTAGAGAGCTTCCTTATCCACATAGCAGATCCAGCAGCGGTGCAACCATTAAAACAAGCGAATAGACCAAAATCCCTGAGACAGCTCCCTTATGCACAGCAACGCTGCTTATCATTAACCCACCACCGCCAGCCCAATGGTAATGACGCTAGTTATTCAACATGAGGTTGTGTGTTCGATTCTTTGCACCAGCACTATTTTTGCTTCGATGTGTCTTAAATGGGCCAGGATAGGTGGGTGGCGCACGAGCTCGGCCCAGGTGGCGCATTGGGCCAGGATAAGTGCGTGACGCACGAGCTCGGCCCAGGCGGTGCAAACTCGAGCGATATGTAAAACGTATCAGGTCGGGCGAGCTATTAGTACCACCTCGTTTATAACGATTTTGTCTATACAAATCGTAAAAGCGTATTACGACTGGACGGAAGCGTATTGTGACGGTGAACCCACGGAGTCAATCCGTGCTTTATTATTAGGCATAGATATGAGGTGTGTTGCCTCGAAAAAATCGATGGGGTGTGAGGCAGATCCCTTCGATCGATGGTAATGAAACGAAGCCAAATGGCGGTGCGACGGTGGGGATTATTTGTTTCCTTAAAATCCATTATTTATTTCCTAAATCAAATTGCATTGATGAGATGAATCGGTTGATTTGAATAAGTTAGGAAAGTTAGATTTAAAGTCCGATAGAAAAGTATTTGTTTACAAGAAAATAGTGGAGAAAAATAAACCGATGGGGTGATGGGAGGGGGACGAAAAAAATCTACGGAAAAAAAACCCGGACGAAAGTGATGGGACAAAAATTGACCGACGGAAACTGCCAACTACTCCATTAAAAGTAGAGATGCATACAACCAACACCAAAATAAACACAAATGATCTCACCAATAAAAAGCAAAGTCATCAATAGTCTAGGCAGAAAAAAAGTAAAAAGAAGGAAGAAACAAAGGCAGCCGGTGCGACCAACGACACACACACAAATAAGAGGAGCACCACCACCCACCATGGTGATATAGTTTGACTATGACGAGGCAATTTTATTTTGGGAACGTAGTATTTCAAAATTTTGCCTATGATCATGCAAGATCTATCTAGAAGAAGCATAGCAACGAGCGGGGAGAGTGTGTCTACGTACCTTTGTAGACCGAAAGTGGAATCGTTAAGTAACGCGGTTGATGTAGCCGAATGTCTTTGCGATCCAACCGATCAAGTACCGAACGCACGGCACCTCCGCGATCTGCACACGTTCAGCTCGGTGATGTCCCTCAAACTCTAGATCCAGCTGAGGCCGGGTGAGAGTTTCGTCAGCACGACGACGTGTTGACAGTGATGATGAAGCTACCGACGCAGGGCTTCGCCTAAGCACTACGACAATATAATCGAGATGGAAATCTATGAATGAGGCACCGCACACGACTAAGAAATTAACTTGTGTGTCTATGGGGTGCCCCCTCCCCCGTATATAAAGGAGTGGAGGGGGGGGGGGCAGCCTCATAGGGCGCGCCCTAAGGGGGGAATCCTACTCCCCAATTTGGATTGGGCTTAGGGGGCGCGCCCCTCCTCTTGGCCGCCTCCTCCTCTCTTCCATTAAAGCCCATGAAGGCCCATTAACCTCCCGAGGGTTTAGGTAATCCTCCGGTACTCCGGAAAATGCCTGAACCTATCTGAAACCTTTCCGGTGTCCAAACATAACCTTCCAATATATCAATCTTCATGCCTCGACCATTCCGAGACTCCTCGTCATGTCCGTGATCACATCCGGGACTCCGAACAACCTTCGGTACATCAAATCACATAACTCACAATACATATCATCATCGAACGTAAAGCGTGCGAACTCTACGGGTTCGAGAACTATGTAGACATGACCAAGACTTATCTACGGTCAATAACCAATAACATAACCTTGATGCTCATATCTATACCTACTAATAAAAGAAATAGGTATTCTTGGTCCATCGTGGCGTTTTACGGAAACCCCCTGAGTTTTTATTGTAATGAACCCGCGGTACTAATATAAGTTGAAAAAACGATTCATTTACATTTTATAATGATACCCTTGACATTTTAATCTATATCTATACCCACTAATAAAATAAATAGGTATTCTTGGTCTGTCGTGGCGTTTTACGGAAACCCCTTGAGATTTTATTGTAATGAACCCGCGGTACTGATATAAGTTGAAAAAACGATTCATTTACATTTTATAATGATACCCTTGACACTTTAAATTATCAACGCACCGTCTTTAATAAGTGATTAAAAAGAGCTGTGCGGTGGAACTCGAACCCACGACCTCTCCAACCAAACCTCAAGCCACCAACCACCTAAGCGCTATGCACTCTCTACTCAAATAGTTAGTATCTGAGTTACTTAAATTTATTCAACCCAAGAAGACAGGTAACCAACTCAGTGTATTGTATATATGGGAATTTGGATGGTTTATACACGGGAATTTGGATGGTTTGCTAACAGCTAATTCTGCCAATGGAGGGTGGCAAAAAATAACTCAATAGTTTTTATTTAAATATTTAATCACTTTAATTATCTCTATTCTGTATGTAAACACTTATTCAGAATTCAGCTTCATTCTGCGAGGCAGGTCCCGTCGTCACACAGTGTCTCGGTACATGCCATAGTTAGTCTGACTCAGTATCAAAATAACAACCAAAAAGTATACTCAATGAAAGAGTCCGAATCTTACTTAGATACATACAGGAGTCTGAATCCTACTTAGATACATACACCAAGTTCACGTCCAATGCCACATCGTACCGGGCCGTGTATACGTACATGCCATTGTCAGTCTGACTCAGTATTAAAATAACACCCAGAAAATATACTCAATGAAAGAGTCTGAATCCTACTTAGATACATACAGGAGGCCGAAACCTACTTGGAGGCAGGTATCGCTGGTGCTACAAATACACCTGTATCTCCACGTGATTCTTACACAATCTCAAGTCTTCAGTTCAATCAAATAGAATCAGTTTCACACGTCGCCTTCTAGATACATTTGGTTCAATTAAGCTGCTAAGCTCCCAAGTCTGCTTAACATCAGGTATTTTCGTTGCGTATTTTCATATACGACATCCTTCAACATCTTTTTCTTTTTGCGAATTCTTCAACATCTTTATGAACACCGGTAACTGCCATGAAATGAATAAGTTTATCATTAGCAATTTGAAATTTCCGAACAAATAGTACACCAGACCGTACTTTGAGCAACAAATTTACAAGATTTTATATATGACACATTGAATCATATTTAAACATCATTGTTGACAAGGAAAAAATAGATGCAATTATTGGACTAGATTGCACACTGAACTAACATATACAAGTTTAATCAATTTTCCATTTCTAATATTTCTTACACTTCCAAAACTCTCATGCAGGCAAGCATTTTGATCACATTCTCCAGAGATGGATGCTAAGGAAAGAAGAAGGAAACAAGACAGAGAGCGCTATGAACAGATGGCCAATGAAAAAAGAGAGGAAAAACTCAAAAAAGGCCGTGAAGCCTATCAACAAAAGAAAGAAAAAATATGCGCACAACAAAGGCAGATATATGCAAAAATGCAGCCGGAACAAAAGAAAGCTAGAAAAGAACATATCAATGAATTGAAACGCAACACAGCAAGCAAAGACTCCATTGCACGGGAGAACCCTGCCTATATTGCAACTGAAAAAGAAGTTGGTACTTCTACCTTTCCTGATTACAGAAAGCATGTCACACCAGGAGAAAGGCAAACATTGCTACACCGTCGTAACAAAGAATTCACGACAAGACAGAGGCATGTATCATCGAAACAAGATGTATCTATGACGGAAACCGGCGACGATGACACAGAACCTCTACAGCAACCAGAAGAAATGATTTACGGTAATACTCTAAATTTTACACAATACTCGCATTCAAAATAAATATACGAATGTTTGTAGAACTAACCATCTTTTATGGACAGATATCCCTAATCAATGTTTCCAAGCATCAAAGAAGCGGATACACCAACACAGACATTCTACAATGACGATCAAAATAAGGTGGCATTGTGGCCAGACATCCCGTCTTCAATGTTTCCAGCAATCAAAGAAGTAGATGCACGAATACAAACATTATACAATGATGTTCATGGTAAGGTTATAAAATTTCTTATATATTTTTATGCAATACAAAAATTACATATATATATATAAATAATTAATTAATTACTACACAGGTAAGGATGAGATTATATGTGAGCATGATGCAACCATGAAAGTGAAGGAAAATGCCCTAGAGGCAATAATAAAGTTATTATTTATTTCCTTATATCATGATAAATGTTTATTATTCATGCTAAAATTGTATTAACCAGAAACATAATACATGTGTGAATACATAGACAAACAAAGTATCACTAGTATGCCTCTACTTGACTAGCTCGTTAATCAAAGATGGTTATGTTTTCTAACCATGAACAATGAGTTGTTATTTGATTAACGGGATCACATCATTAAGTGAATGATCTGATTGACATGACCCATTCCATTAGCTTAGCACCCGATCGTTTAGTATGTTGCTATTGCTTTCTTCATGACTTATACATGTTCCTATAACTATGAGATTATGCAACTCCCGTTTACCGGAGGAACACTTTGGGTGCTACCAAACGTCACAACATAACTGGGTGATTATAAAGGAGTACTACAGGTGTCTCCAAAGGTACATGTTGGGTTGGCGTATTTCAAGATTACGTTTTGTCACTCTGATTGTCGGAGAGGTATCTCTGGGCCCTCTCGGTAATGCACATCACTTAAGCCTTGCAAGCATTGCAACTAATGAGTTAGTTGCGGGATGATGTATTACAGAACGAGTAAAGAGACTTGCCGGCAACGAGATTGAACTAGGTATTGGAATACCGACGATCGAATCTCGGGCAAGTAACATACCGATGACAAAGGGAACGATGTATGTTGTTATGCGGTCTGACCGATAAAGATCTTCGTAGAATATGTAGGAGCCAATATGGGCATCCAGGTCCCGCTATTGGTTATTGACCGGAGACGTGTCTCGGTCATGTCTACATTATTCTCGAACCCGTAGGGTCCGCAAGCTTAAGGTTACGATGACAGTTATATTATGAGTTTATGCATTTTGATGTACCGAAGTTTTTTCGGAGCCCCGGATGTGATCACGGACATGACGAGGAGTCTCGAAATGGTCGAGACATAAAGATTGATATATTGGAAGCCTATGTTTGGATATCGGAAGTGTTCCGGGTGAAATCGAGATTTTACCGGAGTACCGGGAGGTTACCGGAACCCCCCGGGAGCTAGATGGGCCATAGTGGGACTTAGTGGAAAAGAGAAGGGGCTGCCCAAAGTGGGATGCGCGCCCCTCCCTTCCCTTGGTCCGAATAGGACAAGGAGAGGGGGCCGGCCACCGTCTCTCTCTTCCCCCCTCCGCGAATCCTATTCCAACTAGGATTGGGGGGGGGGGAATCCTACTCCCAGAGGGAGTAGGACTCTCCTGGCGCGCCTCTCCTAGGCCGGCCGCACCCCCCTTTAGTCCTTTATATACGGAGGCAGGGGCACCCCAGAAACACACAAGTTGATCCACGTGATCTTTTCCTTAGCCGTGTGCGGCGCCCCCAGCCACCATAGTCCTCGATAATATTGTAGCGGAGTTTAGGCGAAGCCCTACTGCAGTAGTACATCAAGATCGTCACCACGCCGTCGTGCTGGCGGAACTCTTCCCCGACACTTTGCTGGATCGGAGTCCGGGGATCGTCATCGAGCTGAACGTGTGCTAAAACTCGGAGGTGCCGTAGTTTCGGTGCTTGATCGGTCGGGCCATGAAGACGTACGACTACATCAACCAAACGCTTCCATTGTCGATCTACTAGGTATGTAGATCACACTCCCCCCTCTTGTTGCTATGCATCACATGATCTTGCGTGTGCGTAGGAATTTTTTTGAAATTACTACGTTCCCCTACAGTGGCATCCGAGCCTAGGTTTTATATGTTGATGTTATATGCACGAGTAGAACACAAGTGAGTTGTGGGCGATATAAGTCATACTGCTTACCAGCATGTCATACTTTGGTTCGGCGGTATTGTTGGATGAAGCGGCCCAGACCGACATTACGCGTACGCTTACGCAAGACCGGTTCTCCCGACGTGCTTTGCACAGAGGTGGCTTGTGGGTGACAGTTTCTCCAACTTTAGTTGAACTGAGTGTGGCTACGCCCGGTCCTTGCGAAAGTTAAAACAGCACCAACTTGACAAACTATCATTGTGGTTTTGATGCGTAGGTAAGATTGGTTCTTGCTTAAGCCCGTAGTAGCCACGTAAAACTTGCAACAACAAAATAGAGGACGTCTAACTTGTTTTTGCAGGGCATGTTGTGATGTGATATGGTCAAGACATGATGCTGATTTTTATTGTATGAGATGATCATGTTTTGTAACCGAGTTATCGGCAACTGGCAGGAGCCATATGGTTGTCGCTTTATTGTATGCAAGCAATCGCGATGTAATGCTTTACTTTATCACTAAACGGTAGCGATAGTCGTGGAAGCACAAGCTTGGCGAGACGACAACGACGCTACGATGGAGATCAAGGTGTCACGCCGGTGACGATGGTGATCACGATGATGCTTCGGAGATGGAGATCACAAGCACAAGATGATGATGGCCATATCATATCACTTATATTGATTGCATGTGATGTTTATCTTTTATGCATCTTATCTTGCTTTGATTGACAGTAGCATTATAAGATGATCTCTCACTAATTATCAAGAAGTGTTCTTCCTGAGTATGCACCGTTGCGAAAGTTCTTCGTGCTGAGACACCACGTGATGATAGGGTGTGATAGGTTCTACGTTCAAATACAACGGGTGCAAAACAGTTGCACACGCGGAATACTCAGGTTATACTTGACGAGCCAAGCATATACAGATATGGCCTCGGAACACGGAGACCGAAAGGTCGAGCGTGAATCATATAGTAGATATGATCAACATAATGATGTTCACCAATGAAACTACTCCATCTCACGTGATGATCGGACATGGTTTAGTTGATTTGGATCACGTAATCACTTAGAGGATTAGAGGGATGTCTATCTAAGTGGGAGTTCTTTAAGTAAATTAACTGAACTTAAATTTATCATGAAACTTAGTACCTGATAAGTATCTTGCTTGTTTATGCTTGTTTGTAGATAGATGGCTCGTGCTGTTGTTCCGTTGAATTTTAATGCGTTCCTTGAGAAAGCAAAGTTGAAAGATGATGGTAGCAATTACACGGACTGGGTCCGTAACTTGAGGATTACCCTCATTGCTGCACAGAAGAATTACGTCCTGGAAGCACCGCTGGGTGCCAGGCCTGCTGCAGGAGCAACGCCGGATGTTATGAACGTCTGGCAGAGCAAAGCTTATGACTACTCGATAGTTCAGTGTGCCAAGCTTTACGGCTTAGAATCGGGACTTCAACGACGTTTTGAACGTCATGGAGCATATGAGATGTTCCAGGAGTTGAAGTTAATATTTCAAGCAAATGCCCGGATTGAGAGATATGAAGTCTCCAATAAGTTCTATAGCTGCAAGATGGAGGAGAACAGTTCTGTTAGTGAGCATATACTCAAAATGTCTGGGTATAATAATCACTTGATTCAATTGGGAGTTAATCTTCCAGATGATTGCGTCATTGACAGAATTCTCCAATCACTGCCACCAAGCTACAAGAGCTTCGTGATGAACTATAATATGCAAGGGATGAATAATACTATTCCCGAGCTCTTCGCAATGCTGAAAGCTGCGGAGGTAGAAATCAAGAAGGAGCATCAAGTGTTGATGGTCAACAAGACCACTAGTTTCAAGAAAAAGGGCAAAGGAAAGAAGAAGGGGAACTTCAAAAAGAACGGCAAGCAAGTTGCTACTCAAGAGAAGAAACTCAAACCTGGACCTAAGCCTGAAACTGAGTGCTTCTATTGCAAGCAGACTGGTCACTGGAAGCGGAACTGCCCCAAGTATTTGGCGGATAAGAAGGATGGCAAGGTGAACAAAGGTATATGTGATATACATGTTATTGATGTGTACCTTACTAATGCTCGCAGTAGCACCTGGGTATTTGATACTGGTTCTATTGCTAATATTTGCAACTCGAAACAGGGACTACGGATTAAGCGAAGATTGGCTAAGGACGAGGTGACGATGCGCGTGGGAAACGGTTCCAAAGTCGATGTGATCGCAGTCGGCACGCTACCTCTACATCTACCTTCGGGATTAATATTAGACCTAAATAATTGTTATTTGGTGACAGCGTTAAGCATGAACATTATTTCTGGATCTTGTTTGATGCGAGACGGTTATTCATTTAAATCAGAGAATAATGGTTGTTCTATTTATATGAGTAATATCTTTTATGGTCATGCACCCTTGAAGAGTGGTCTATTCTTGTTGAATCTCGATAGTAGTAACACACATATTCATAATGTTGAAGCCAAAAGATGCAGAGTTGATAATGATAGTGCAACTTATTTGTGGCACTGCCGTTTAGGTCATATCGGTGTAAAGCGCATGAAGAAACTCCATACTGATGGACTTTTGGAACCACTTGATTATGAATCACTTGGTACTTGCGAACCGTGCCTCATGGGCAAGATGACTAAAATGCCGTTCTCCGGTACTATGGAGAGAGCAACAGATTTGTTGGAAATCATACATACAGATGTATGTGGTCCGATGAATATTGAGGCTCGTGGCGGATATCGTTATTTTCTCACCTTCACAGATGATTTAAGCAGATATGGGTATATCTACTTAATGAAACATAAGTCTGAAACGTTTGAAAAGTTCAAGGAATTTCAGAGTGAAGTTGAAAATCATCGTAACAAGAAAATAAAGTTTCTACGATCTGATTATGGAGGAGAATATTTGAGTTACGAGTTTGGTGTACATTTGAAAAATTGTGGAATAGTTTCGCAACTCACGCCACCCGGAACACCACAGCGTAATGGTGTGTCCGAACGTCGTAATCGTACTTTACTAGATATGGTGCGATCTATGATGTCTCTTACTGATTTACCGCTATCGTTTTGGGGGTACGCTCTAGAGACGGCCGCATTCACGTTAAATACGGCACCATCAAAATCCGTTGAGACGACGCCTTATGAACTGTGGTTTGGCAAGAAACCAAAGTTGTCGTTTCTGAAAGTTTGGGGCTGCGATGCTTATGTGAAAAAGCTTCAACCTGATAAGCTCGAACCCAAATCGGAGAAATGTGTCTTCATAGGATATCCAAAGGAGACTATTGGATACACCTTCTATCACATATCCAAAGGCAAGACTTTTGTTGCTAACTTTGGAAACTTTCTAGAGAAGGAGTTTCTCTCGAAAGAAGTGAGTGGGAGGAAAGTAGAACTTGACGAGGTAACTGTACCTACTCCCTTACTGGAAAGTAGTACATCATAGAAAACTGTTTCTGTGACACCTACACCAGTTAGTGAGGAAGCTAATGATGATGATCATGAAACTTCAGAACAAGATACTACTGAACCTCGTAGATCAACCAGAGTAAGATCCGCACTAGAGTGGTATGGTAATCCCGTTCTGGAAGTCATGCTACTAGATCATGATGAACCTACGAACTATGAAGAAGCGATGGTGAGCCCAGATTCCGCAAAGTGGCTTGAAGCCATGAAATCTGAGATGGGATCCATGTATGAGAACAAAGTATGGACTTTGGTTGACTTGCCCGATGATCGGCGAGCAATTGAAAATAAATGGATCTTCAAGAAGGAGACTGACGCTGACGGTAATATTACTGTCTACAAAGCTCGACTTGTCGCAAAAGGTTTTCGGCAAGTTCAAGGGATTGACTACGATGAGACCTTCTCACCCGTAGCGATGCTTAAGTCTGTCCGAATCATATTAGCAATTGCCGCATTTTATGATTATGAAATTTGGCAGATGGATGTCAAAACTGCATTCCTGAATGGATTTCTGGAAGAAGAGTTGCATATGATGCAACCAGAAGGTTTTGTCGATCCAAAGGGAGCTAACAAAGTGTGCAAGCTCCAGCGATCCATTTATGGACTGGTGCAAGCCTCTCGGAGTTGGAATAAACGTTTTGATAGTGTGATCAAAGCATATGGTTTTATACAGACTTTTGGAGAAGCCTGTATTTACAAGAAAGTGAGTGGGAGATCTATAGCATTTCTGATATTATATGTGGATGACATATTACTAATTGGAAATGATGTAGAATTTCTGGATAGCATAAAGGGATACTTATATAAGAGTTTTTCAATGAAAGACCTCGGTGAAGCTGCTTACATATTAGGCATTAAGATCTATAGAGATAGATCAAGACGCTTAATTGGACTTTCACAAACCACATACCTTGACAAAGTTTTGAAGAAGTTCAAAATGGATCAAGCAAAGAAAGGGTTCTTGCCTGTGTTACAAGGTGTGAAGTTGAGTAAGACTCAATGCCCAACCACTGCAGAAGATAGAGAGAATATGAAAGATGTTCCCTATGCATCAGCCGTAGGATCTATCATGTATGCAATGCTGTGTACCAGACCTGATGTGTGCCTTGCTATAAGTCTAGCAGGGAGGTACCAAAGTAATCCAGGAGTGGATCACTGGACAACGGTCAAGAACATCCTGAAATACTTGAAAAGGACTAAGGATATGCTTCTCGTATATGGAGGTGACAAAGAGATCATCGTAAAAGGTTACATTGATGCAAGCTTTGACACTGATCCGGACGATTCTAAATCGCAAACCGGATACGTGTTTACATTAAACGATGGGGCTGTAAGTTGGTGCAGTTCTAAACAAAGCGTTGTAGCGGGATCTACATGTGAAGCGGAGTACATGGCTACTTCGGAAGCAGCAAATGAAGGAGTCTGGATGAAGGAGTTCATATCCGATCTAGGTGTTATACCTAGTGCATCAGGTCCAATGAAAATCTTTTGTGACAATACTGGTGCAATTGCCTTGGCAAAGGAATCCAGATTTCACAAGAGAACCAAGCACATCAAGAGACGCTTCAATCCCATCCGGGATCTAGTCCAGGTGGGAGACATAGAGATTTGCAAGATACATACGGATTTGAATGTTGCAGACCCGTTGACTAAGCCTCTTCCACGAGCAAAACATGATCAGCACCAAGGCTCCATGGGTGTGAGAATCATTACTGTGTAATCTAGATTATTGACTCTAGTGCAAGTGGGAGACTGAAGGAAATATGCCCTAGAGGCAATAATAAAGTTATTATTTATTTCCTTATATCATGATAAATGTTTATTATTCATGCTAAAATTGTATTAACCGGAAACATAATACATGTGTGAATACATAGACAAACAAAGTATCACTAGTATGCCTCTACTTGACTAGCTCGTTAATCAAAGATGGTTATGTTTCCTAACCATGAACAATGAGTTGTTATTTGATTAACGGGATCACATCATTAAGTGAATGATCTGATTGACATGACCCATTCCATTAGCTTAGCACCCGATCGTTTAGTATGTTGCTATTGCTTTCTTCATGACTTATACATGTTCCTATAACTATGAGATTATGCAACTCCCGTTTACCGGAGGAACACTTTGGGTGCTACCAAACGTCACAACGTAACTGGGTGATTAAAAAGGAGTACTACAGGTGTCTCCAAAGGTACATGTTGGGTTGGCATATTTCGAGATTACGTTTTGTCACTCCGATTGTCGGAGAGGTATCTCTGGGCCCTCTCGGTAATGCACATCACTTAAGCCTTGCAAGCATTGCAACTAATGAGTTAGTTGTGGGATGATGTATTACAGAACGAGTAAAGAGACTTGACGGCAACGAGATTGAACTAGGTATTGGAATACCGACGATCGAATCTCGGGCAAGTAACATACCGATGACAAAGGGAACGACGTATGTTGTTATGCGGTCTGACCAATAAAGATCTTCGTAGAATATGTAGGAGCCAATATGGGCATCCAGGTCCCGCTATTGGTTATTGACCGGAGACGTGTCTCAGTCATGTCTACATTGTTCTCGAACCTGTAGGGTCCGCACGCTTAAGGTTACGATGACAGTTATATTATGAGTTTATGCATTTTGATGTACCGAAGTTTGTTCGGAGTCCCGGATGTGATCACGGACATGACGAGGAGTCTCGAAATGGTCGAGACATAAAGATTTATATATTGGAAGCCTATGTTTGGATATCGGAAGTGTTCCGGGTGAAATCGAGATTTTACCGGAGTACCGGGAGGTTACCGGAACCCCCCGGGAGCTAGATGGGCCATAGTGGGCCTTAGTGAAAAAGAGAAGGGGCTGCCCAAAGTGGGCTGCGCCCCCCTCCCCTCCCTTGGTCCGAATAGGACAACGAGAGGGGGCCGGCCACCCTCTCTCTCTTCCCCCCTCCGCGAATCCTATTCCAACTAGGATTGGGGGGGGGGGAATCCTACTCCCAGAGGGAGTAGGACTCTCCTGGCGCGCCTCTCCTAGGCCGGCCGCACCCCCCCTTTAGTCCTTTATATACGGAGGCAGGGGCACCCCAGAAACACACAAGTTGATCCACGTGATCTTTTCCTTAGCCGTGTGCGGCGCCCCCAGCCACCATAGTCCTTGATAATATTGTAGCGGAGTTTAGGCGAAGCCCTGCTGCAGTAGTACAACAAGATCGTCACCACGCCGTCGTGCTTGCGGAACTCTTCCCCGACACTTTGCTGGATCGGAGTCCGGGGATCGTCATCGAGCTGAACGTGTGCTAAAACTCGGAGGTGCTGTAGTTTCGGTGCTTGATCGGTCGGGCCATGAAGACGTATGACTACATCAACCAAACACTTCCGTTGTCGATCTACTAGGTATGTAGATCACACTCCCCCCTCTCGTTGCTATGCATCACATGATCTTGCGTGTGCGTAGGATTTTTTTTGAAATTACTACGTTCCCCTGCAGAAAGAAGTAGATACACCAACACAATCAATCAATAATGACGATCAAGGTGAGGTCATCAATTCCATATATGTTCTTATGAAATCCAAATAAATATATTATACAATAGAAAATTGCAACACAGGTAATAATGAAGTCATATTTGAAGAGGACATAAACGAGGATGAATACATGTTCTCTGGTCAAGGTATGCTTAATAGAATTTAAATATATTTTAATCATTATATTGCTTCTGTACTAACTTTTGCTACAAACCAAACTAGAATGGGACAGAGAAGTGGAAATTGAAATCAAAGAAGGCGAGGAAATACACAACCCTAATCCTTATGATTTCGTCTATAGCAACATACCCAAAAAAACACACGTGCTCAAAACGGAAGGAAATTGCAGATTCTGCCATGCAAAAAATTCAAGTATGAAACTAAGGGATTATGCTGCAGAAAAGGACAGATAAGACTAGCCAATGCAGATACACCACCTGAACTCATAAGACTTTGGATAAGCAACGACTCTGATGCAAGACATTTTCGGAACAATATAAGATTTTTCAATGGCCACTTCTCGTTTACTACTCTATATTGCCATCTTGACAGAGACACAACCGACATGCGAAATTCTGGTGGTATTTACACCTTTCGAGCACATGGTCAGATCTATCACAGCATACACTCATTTGGTAATAGTCGACCAGATCCAAAGCATGTGGAGCTATACTTCTACGACAATGATCCAAGCTTAGAGCATCGGTACTGCCGTTGCCGCGAGGAAATGTACGAGCAAGACAAGCATGTGATCGGGATAATAACCAACATCCTACGGGATAACCCATACTCTCAACAATTTAGGAGTTTGGGACGAGCCCAAAACCTTGAGGACTACAGACTCGTCTTAAACCCGGACCAAAGATTGGACCAGAGAACATACAACGCGCCAATAAATTCGGAGGTAGCTGCAGTGTGGATTGAAGGAAATAAAAGAAGAGACACTTATGACAGGAATGTAATACTACATGGAAACTACAATGAAAAAGAGCACATTCGATCATATTACGGGTGCTATGATCCGTTGTCGTACCCTCTATTCTTTCCAAGAGCTGAGCTGGGTTGGCATAGGAAAATCCCAAAGAGGAATACAAAAAAGGAAGATATTGGTGCTGATAATATCAGTAATGATGATGACCTAGGTAAAATTTCATATACTATTATATTCAATATTCAATTTAACTAACTTTTTTATGTCGCAATATTTGCACAGATTCTGCCAACGGCCTGTGGGTAACCATGAAAGAATACTACTGGTATAAATTCCATACACGACCAAGCATATTCAACCAATATTGCAGGGCGGACGGATTTTCCAGCAGTTTGTTGTAGATACATACATAAAGATTGAAAGCTCCAGACTGGATTACATGTGGCATCATCAAAACAAAATAAGGGCGGATCTATACCAAGGCCTTCTAGACATCATTCAAGCTAGAGAACAGAATGGAGATGCAATCGGAAAACGGAGAGTACTTGCATCATCATTTATTGGAGGGCCACGCGATAAAATTCGTCCGTATCTAGATTCTATGGCTTTAGTTAGAAAATATGGAAAACCAGACGTATTACTCACAATGACATGCAACCCCAACTGGAAGGGATCACACGTGAACTACAGTTTGGACAAACACCACAAGATCGCCCAGACATTATCGTTTGTGTTTTCAAGGCGAAGCTCAAAGAAATGAAGAAGCAACTATTTGAGAAGGCCATTCTTGGAAAGGTCAAGGCATATACATATGTCATAGAGTTCCAAAAGAGGGGATTACCCTGACGGTGTCCTGGACTAGGGGGTACTGTAACACCCCGGATGTAACTTTCCCAATTTGTACTCCAACTCTTGCCGTTTCCGGCGTTAACTTATTTTATTTTCTCGGGTTCGGGTCTTTGTCTCCGTGTGTTGTTGTCGTTGTCATGCATCTCATATCATGTCATCATGTGCATTTCATTTGCATACGTGCTCGTCTCATGCATTCGAGCATTTTCCCCGTTGTCCGTTTTGCATTCCGGCGCTTCATTCTCCTCCGATGGTCATTTCTAGCTTTCTTTCGTGTGTGGGGATTAAACATTTCCGGATTGGACCGAGACTTGCCAAGCTGCCTTGGTTTACTACCGGTAGACCGCCTGTCAAGTTTCGTATCATTTGGACTTCGTTTGATACTCCAACGATTAACCGAGTGACCGAAAAGGCCTCGTGTGTGTTGCAGCCCAACACCCCTCCAATTTGGAACAAAACCCACCTAAACCCTTTCTATCATCTAGAGCGTTCGATCACGATCGCGTGGCTGAAAACTGCACCTCATTTGAACTCTCCTAGCTCCCTCTAGGCCTATATAAAGGTCTCTCCCCGAAAATCCGGGTCTTCCCCCGTCCTAACCCTAAAAATTCCGTCTCTGCCGCCGCCGGACGTGTCCGGACGGAGCCGGACACCGTCCGACCCAGCCGCCACCGCCACGTGTCGCCCCGGGATTCACCGCCGCCACCGCGCCCACATCACCGCCGCCTCGCCCGCGCCGGCCCGCCTGGCCCGCGCGCGGCCCTCCGCCGCTCCCGCCCGGGCCGAGGCGCTCGCCCGCTCCCCGCCGCCGTCCTCCTCCAGCCCGGCCGCCCGAGCCGCCGTCCGCCGCCGAGCGCCACCGCCCGCCATCACCGGCGTCCACCTCCGCCTCGGCCGCGTCGCCCTTGCCTCCCCGACGCCGCGGCCGCGCCGCCCTTGCCTCCCCGACGCCGCGCCCGCCGTCCCGTGCTCCGGCGAGAGCAACACCGGCGAGCCCCTCGACCTCCTACGACCGGCGAGCCCGCCAAGACCGGCCACCACCTCCGACGAACCTCGAACATTGCGCCCCAGTGAATAGTACCCGGCGAGATCTAGATCCAGATCCGGTTGATTTTCTCCCGAAACCCTAGCTCATGTGCCCATGTTCGTCGTGCCGTAACTTTGCATCCGCAGCTTCGATTTAGGCATATAGCATATCAAAATGTTCATCTCAGAGAGTATATCATTTCATTCCATTGCATCATTTTCATTTGAGTTCATCTTGATGCCCGAAATGCTGTTAGAAGAGGGCTATTTGAGATAATTGTCAGATCTGCTACTCCATTTAGGTTTTTGTCATTTTTGCCATGATTAATGTGTGCTTGATATGCCCTGATGTTCTACATATGTTTTGTTAAGGGTTTTATCATCTTTCCAGAGGTGCAACCCATGTATTTTTGTGATGTGTGTGGTGACTAGCACAAGCTTGCAAAGTGGTGCACTTGGTAATTTTGTTTTTAGGGACTTAGCAATTCCACTAAGTCCTTGATCTATTTATCTCATGATGCCATATGTTCATGTTGTTTCCTAGTGATCCGTGCCTCTTTTGAGGATGATCAGTAAGGATGTTTTGTTATTCTTGCAGTGCTCTATCCATCCATGTCTTTATTTGCAATTATGGAGCACGCTAGCTTGAGTCAATCGAGCTCTACTTTTGGTACTTTGTGAATCTGGGCAGATTGTCAACTTGTTTGCAATTTTGCCGATGATGTTGTAGTTGATCCGTGCATGCTATGTTATTGGTCTTACATTGTCTAGCTTTCATTTTGTGTATTCTTGATGGGTATATGCTTGTCTTGTCATAACTTGCACCGTAGTGAGTGCATCGAGCTCGTGAACATGCCTACTTGAGTTATATTTCAGTATGTGCCAGTTTTCACTAAGTCTGAAAACTGATTATGTTTTTGCTATGTTCACATGCTTGCAATTGTATTTTCCGATCCCTTTTGGCTCAAGGTCACTAAGGGACTTTTGTTAAGCTCTTCGAGTAGCTCCATGCCATGCTTTACTTTGCCATGTTCAGGTCCTGTAGCATGTAGTTTTGTTGCTCCGAAGAGAGCTACCTGATCTGAAATTCCAGACAAGTGTTAATTTCACTAAGTCTGAGATCTGTTTGTCATATGCATTTTTGCCATGCTTGTTTGAACCTGTTAATGGATGATTTGGCCGTAGCTCAGTGCTAGACTTTTGTTAAGCATTTTGAATGCATCCCTGCCATGTATTTTGTGGTCATGTTTGGGTGTTGTAGCATGTTCATCTCATTGCATTTAGGTGGCTACTTGTTGTAAATCGCAGACCGGTGTCATATTTGAATCGCTTGCCATTTCCAAACCGTAACTCCGATTCCGGCGATCTTTATATCGTTTTCAAGCGATTTCATCTCATCTTTCCAGTGGAATACTTGGATTTCCAAGTTGATGCCAGGTTCTTGCATTTCCTGTCATATCTTGCATATGCATCCTGCATCGCATCCCGCATAGCATATCATCATTGCATCGTCTTGTTTGATCCTTGCACGTGGTTGATTGTGTCCTTGTTGCTTGTTTGTCTTGTTTGGGTAGAGCCGGGAGACGAGTTCGCTAACGAGGAGCCCGTTGAGTTTGCTTTCGAGGATCCAGTCAACTCTGACAACTGTGCAGGCAAGATGATCATACCCTCGAAATCACTACTATCTTTGCTATGCTAGTTTGCTCGCTCTTTTGCTATTCCAATGCTACGATGCCTACCTTTTTCTTTCAAGCCTCCCAAATTGCCATGTCAAACCTCTAACCCACCATGTCCTAGCAAACCGTTGATTGGCTATGTTACCGCTTTGCTCAGCCCCTCTTATAGTGTTGCTAGTTGCAGGTGAAGATTGGAGGTCGTTCCTTGTTGGAACATTTATTTACTTGTTGGGATATCATTATATTATCTTGTTATCTTAATGCATCTATATACTTGGTAAAGGGTGAAAGGCTCGGCCTCTCGCCTGGTGTTTTGTTCCACTCTTGCCGCCCTAGTTTCCGTCATATCGGTGTTATGTTCCCGGATTTTGCGTTCCTTACGCGGTTGGGTTATAATGGGAACCCCTTGATAGTTCGCCTTGATTAAAGCTTCTCCAGCAATGCCCAACCTTGGTTTTACCATTTGCCACCTAGCCTCTTTTCCCTTGGGTTTCCGGAGCCCGAAGGTCATCTTATTTTAAACCCCCCCGGGCCAGTGCTCCTTTGAGTGTTGGTCCAAACTAGAGTCCTGTGCAGCGCCCCCTCGGGGATACTCGAGGTTTGGTTTTAGTTGTATGGAGTGCTCATCTGATGTGCCCTGAGAAAGAGACATGTGCAGCTCCTATCGGGATTTGTCGGCACATTCGGGCGGTGTTGCTGGTCTTGTTTTAACCTGTCGAAGTGTCTTGAAGAACCGAGATACCGAGTCTGATCGGAACGTCTTGGGAGGAGGTCTATTCCTTCGTTGACTATGAGAGCTTGTCATGGGCTAAGTTGGGACTCCCCTGCAGGGATTTGAACTTTTGAAAGTCGTGCCCGCGGTTATGGGCAGATGGGAATTTGTTAATGTCTGGTTGTAGATAACTTGAACCTTAATTTAATTAAAATGAATCAACTGAGTGTGTTACCGTGATGGCCTCTTCTCGGCGGAGTCCGGGAAGTGGACACAGTGTTGGAGTAATGTTTGCGCAGGTTGTTCTCTAGTTTCTCGCTCGCGCTTTGCCTCCTCTTCTCGCTCTCTTTTGCGAATAAGTTAGCCACCATATTTGCTAGTCGCTTGCTGCAGCTCCTCATATATTTACCTTGCCTTACCTATAAGCTTAAATAGTCTTGATCGCGAGGGTGCGAGATTGCCGAGTCCCTGTGGCTCACAGATTACTATTACACCAGATGCAGGGCCTGATGATTCTGCTCCAGGTGACGCGCTTGAGCTCAAGTGGGAGTTCGACGAAGACTCTCAACATTACTATGTTTCCTTTCCTGATGATCAGTAGTGGTGCCCAGTTGGGGGTGAACGGGACCGTTGTCGCATGTTGGGTTCTCTTTTATTTTGGCGCCGTAGTCGGGCCATGAGTGTTTGGATGATGTAATGTTATTTATGTACTTGATTGACGTGGCGAGTGTAAGCCAACTATGTTATCTCCCCTTTATTATTCATATTACATGGGATGTTGTGAAGATTGCCTAACTTACGACATATGCCTTAAATGCGTTTATGTCTCTAAGTCGTGCCTCGATACGTTGGAGCTATAGTCGCATCGAGGGTGTTACAGGTACTCACCACGTCATCTCCCGACTAGTGGGTCAGGCCGAGGACCTTCATGGTGGTTCACTATTGGGCCAGTTCGGACAACCCATGCCGTATACAAGGGAGATCCCACAAAGACTTGGCGCCCAAGACGAGGACTCTCCTAAACCCTAGGCCTCTGGTGTGTTATATAAACCGAGGCCAGGCTAGTCAATAGACATCTCATATTCATTACTACAATCTCGTGGTAGATACTTGTATTATGTACTATCCCCATATGAATACAATTAAAAGTTGGACGTAAGGTTTTAGCTTCATCAAGAGGGCCCGAACCTGGGTAAAACCCCATGCCTGTGTTACCATCGCTCCAAGACGCCTAGCTTAGGACCCTTAGTACGGGATACGCCGAATATAGAACCGACATTGATGCTTTCACTGAGAGCCTGCTAGGCGTCGTCACGGGTCGATGGCATAAACCAGGTGTTATGATTTTAATTCAATCTATTCCGCGTATATCAGATTTCTTTTTATTGTTTGTGGTCTTGCACTATGTTTGTTTACATACCAGTTTTGACCTCGAACGCCGCCGGGCAATCGGAATATGCGTCACGCAGCGGCCGCCCGGGCTCCTTGAAAATCAGGCAGACGTGGTACATCGCAGAAGGAAAAATCAAGACATATCAAAAAGCTGCTCCGAGGAGAAGCGACGGCCTGGCACTAATTGCCAGATCAATCTAATCATGGGGCAGCCCACTAGGACTACTAGTTGTGGCACATCAATCGTTTGATTGATGCAATCGTGCTTGTCTAATCTGACTAGCCCTCACACTGAAGCTCCAGAGCACTTTGATGTAGTTTTTTTATTTTCCCTAGCTTTAGCCGGAGTCAGATGCATCCATAAAGGTCAACTAGCAGATGATCTTGCCTAACGTATGCCGCGCTGGGTCCTGAGGAATAAATGCATGGGTCGGGCAAACACATGCAAAGGTGAAGACACTCCGGCCATCCAGGCATCTGACGACCGCCGTATCTGTAACCGAATCTGTCCTATAAAAAATATGCCATCACCCCTTCGTCTTCATTGACCTAGGCGCCAGGCTATGTTTCTTTTATCTACTTTGTGTAAACTTAATTATGCAAAGAATTTTTTTCAACTATTATTATTTCTTTGTGCATTATTCTATGTGTGCAGGTAATCAACTTCGACTGCATCATGCGGTCAACTCTGTGGGCCGACATCGTCGTCCTGCCTGCATCGATCAAGTTGCTCCGTCGCCTCAGTGCGCGTCCCTGTGTCAGCATGTCCGCGGCCATTCTATCGGTACGACCTCGGCACAATTGACATACACTGCGCATTACCTGGCGCAATGACGCACAAGAGAATTAGGCTTGGCGCAACCACAAGGAGATTTGACTTTCTTTTTTCCATTCCTCCTCTATATTATTTAATTAAGCAGGTAATCGACTTCGACTACGTCACACGGTCACTTCAGCAAGCCGACGATGTCGTCCCAATCGGCATAAATCGGCTCGCGTGATCACCTTGTCGGTCGAATTGCCATACCGACATGTTCTGTTGCCTCAGGGACTTTGACATCACTAAGAGAGCTCTACCTCATTGAGTGTTCGGCGCACGGGTCATATTTCTTTTATTACTCACTTTGCATAAATTATTAATCATGCAACTTTTTTATTATTACTTCTGCCTTGCACTATTTTATGTGTGCAGATAATTGATTTTTGCTGCGTCACGCAGTCACCTCGGCGTGCGGAGTCGTCCTCTCGCCTCTATCAACCAAATTCCACTATTACCATGGTGTGATACCCTGTGTTGCCATTATCGCGTGGTCGCTTCATCAAACTGACGTCCACCATGCCGACCTGTTTTGACATGTCGACTGACGTGGGGGCTTCATTGTCACGCTGCCGAACTACTCTGTTTCCTCAGCTGGACCGGGGGCTTCCCCTCGGAACTTTGGCACCGTCATGCTATCACTTTGTCAAGCCGAGCTCTTCGCTCGGGTACGTCAAGACTAGTTTGGGGGTTGGGACCTTGAGCCAAGACAAGCTCGGCCCACGTCACACCGAGCACATTAACCAGCTAAGTCGCTTTCATGCTCAAAAAAAATTAAGTTTTAAATATATTTTTCGGGTCGACCAAGCATTATACTTTTTTGACAAAAAGTCATTTGCGAAAAACTTTCTTTGTCAAAACCTTGTTTGTTACAAACAAATTCAAATAAAATACCCCGTTTATTTGGGGGATTCTTTTATGAAGCCTCTCCTCTTGAATATGATTATACTTGTATGGCTTCATTCCTTATTAATGTATTACGACACAATATGCACCATGTTGACTTATGTGTTCCGCAAGCTGGGTTGCCTTGCTCCTGTGTTTACCCCTACGTTCCCAATTGTTCGGCTAGGGAGTAAAGGGAGCACCTCTACGATTGTCACGATCGGGTCATCCGAGCTCGGACCTCAGACTGGGTGAAGTCGAAAGCTAGTGCTCTTATTGTTTTCAATCATGTTCGGCACACAACTGAACTCATGAATACAAAAAATCTATTGCACAAGTCTCATAGTAACAATGAGCAACCGAAGAAAGGTACCAATGGAGGTACTATTTTCTTCGAAGATGCTTCTTACACTTCATCAGTAATATAGCATAAGTTCCCTGAGCGCGCTTTGTCTGTTATAGCCTTATGGCCTGATTGCCTGGTTATCGGAAACACCGTCGATATTCTCGACAGGTGGAGTACATAACACTTTTCGGCCCTTGTCCGAAGAGGGAGAAGCCGACGGTCGGTTAAGACGCATTTAAAGTTTGGATGAACACATATATGATATAAGTACTTCGGTACATACAATCATTATACATAAAATTCTTTTACCCAAATCACTTGGGGGCTCTTAAATTAATATGAGTAGTTTTGTAATAGATGTTTTCTTTTTAGTCGTTGCAAAATCTTTTTCTACCACTCCTTTATCGACTCAAGTGTATGATCAATAGCCGGGTAGCCTGGTTTCTCTCTAAAGCCGCTCGCGTTTAGTTCGCTAAACTGGCCTGAGAAACACTCCGCCTTCGGGATAGGGAGGTTGAAGCCGAGGGCTGACCCACTTGAAGTCTAGAGATCAGATGTGTCATGTCAAAGCATGACGGAAGTACAATTTTAAGACCAATTTCTTATTGGCACCAAAACAGCTTGATTCAATCTAGACGCAAAGTTTTTTACGCATGTTTTTGGCCTTTGGGCTTATAACATCTTTTCACCTATTTTATGTTTTCCTTTCAGGAAGCAGGACATTCTCTTGGTTGAGGTTTTCGGCATGAAACTCTTTTCTAAAACTACAGTTCGACATCTTTTCTGCCGAACCCCACCTCGGTATTGTCAAAACATACATGACAGTTGAACTAGTTCCCGAGGAGGTACGATCCTAGGGTCGGCCATGTTGCCCAACCCAATTCTCGGGGGGGGGGGGCTACTGCATTGGCAATCCAATGCAGAAAATTTAAGTGCAATATAGTTTTCGAGGAGATTATGATCCTCAGGTTGGTCGGCCGCACCCAACCTGAGTCTCAAGGACTTTGCACACTGCTTTTTGTGTCCCGAAGTATTTTGCCGAGCTAAGAGTTGATCCTCAGGCCGATTTTGCGAATCAACCTGAGTCTCAGGGGCTACTGGGATCAGCGGTCTTATGTCATCCTTCAGGTGCATCTCGGGTTTTAGACCGATACACACCTTGAGGGCTACTGGCTATATATCTCGGCAGAGAATAAATTGCACCAATCAAAAATATTGACAAAAAATCGGCCCGCAGTCGGGGTGGTGCACCACCTCGGAAGCAGTCCGGCATAAAGCTCGGGCGCTAGTGGCTGGCTCCATAAAGGGCATTTCCGGCATTAAGCTCGGCTAAACTCCTTCAACTTTTTTTGAACCAAGGTGATCTATGGCACATCGGACACAGTCCAGCGTTGGAGCTTGGACACAGTCCGACATTGGAGCTTGGACACAGTCCGACGTTGGAGCTCAGATAAAGCCCGGCGTTGGAGCTTGGACATAGTCCAGCGTTGGAGCTCGGGTACATTCCGACGTTAGTGCTCGGCTGCAAAAGATACCTCGAATGTAGTTCGGCGTTGGAGCTCGGACGCTGCCGCCCGGGAACAACTTCAAACCCAAGGTGTGGCATAAAAATAAAAAGGCATTGATAAAGGCCGCAAACTTAAAGGGGCTCCTTGGATACCCGACGTGTAAACTCTTCGGATGCACTTCAGTGATGCTCAAGATCGAAGATGATAAGATTTGTTGAACTAGTTTTCAAGACCAACGACCGAAGATGAAGAACAGTTTGGAAGAATCGAGGAGCGTCCCCAACTTGAAGACCGGTTCAGGGGGCTACTAACGGTGTCCTGGACTAGGGGGGTACTCACCACGTCGTCTCCCGACCAGTGGGTCGGGCCGAGGACCCCCATGGCGGTTCACTATTGGGCCAGTTCGGACAGCCCATGCCGTATACAAGGGAGATCCCACAAAGACTTGGCGCTCAAGACGAGGACTCTCCTAAACCCTAGGCCTACGGTGTGTTATATAAACCGAGGCTAGGCTAGTCAATAGACATCCCCATATGAATACAATCAAAAGAAGGATGTAGGGTTTTACCTCCATCAAGAGGGCCCGAACCTGGGTAAAACCCCATGTCCGTGTTACCATCGCTCCAAGACGCCTAGCTTAGGACCCCTACTACGAGATATGCCGGATATAGAATCGACATAGCCCATGCTCACTTTTTGCTCATCATGACTGGAAAATACAAATACACATGTCCAGAACAGTATGACCGAATCATCTCCGCTGAGCTCCCTAACAAGCACAAGTACCCAGAGTTATACAAAATGGTAATCAAACATATGATGCATGGTCCTTGCGGTGCATTGAATAAATTTTTTCCATGCACAAAGAATCGTCCGTCATGCAAGAACAATTATCCAAGGCCATTTAATGAAACTACAATCCAAGGAAAGGACTCCTGCCCACTGTATAGGAGACGCAATGATGGTCGGACTGAAACGGTACGAAAATGCCAACTGGATAATAGGTGGGTGGTTCCTTACAACCCATATCTTTTGCGGATGTTCAACTGCCACATAAATGTTGAGATATGCTCGAGCATTAAAGCCGTTAAGTACTTGTTCAAATACATCTATAAGGGACATGACCGAGCATCTGTATTTGTAATTGACAAAGTGGACGAAGTCGAAATTGACGAGATTAAACAGTATAGAGATGCGCGGTGGGTGACACCTCCGGAAGCACTATGGAGAATATATGGCTTCAAATTAAGCAAAATACACCCACCAGTCTTGCAACTGCAGCTACATCTTCCAAATATGCACATGGTTTCATACCATGGCATGGAAAAAATAAAGAATATTATCGACCGTGATGGCACATAAAGATCAATGTTGACTGCGTACTTTGAAGCAAACAACTTACATGAGAAAGCACGAGGCATACTATACAGAGACTTTCCGGAATATTATACTTGGCAAAGACAAGGGAAGTTTTGGCAGGAGAGGAAACGAGATGCTGTGTTCCAGGTTGGCAGGATGGTCTCGGCACACCCGGCTGAAGGAGAACAATATTATCTTCGAGTACTCACGTTCCAGGCGCCACCAGCTATGAAGACCTACGAATAGTCAACAGACAAGTAATGCCAACCTTCCATGAAGCTGCAGAAAAACGGGGGCTCATCGAGGCAGACAACACACTAGATGACTGCATGACAGAAGCAGAGTTGTTTCGAATGCCATCATCACTACGAAGGCTATTCGCGACAATCTTGGTTTTTTTGCGAACCTAGTGACGTACATGGCCTATGGAACAAACACCTTGATGCAATGTCAGAAGACTACAACAGAAACTACAAATGCAAGCACACAATCGAACAGATGGTGCTGAGAAATATCAGGGACATGTTGCACTCAATGGGAAAAGACATAGAATCATTTCCTCTTCCAGAGATCGACAAACGACATGAGACGACCGACGACATACCTAGGGAGATCGTTGAGGAGACCTCCATCGAGGTTGACCCTGAGGACGTATCGTTGCATAAAAACCTAAACATCGAGCAGAGGAAGGCCTACGACGAAATCCTAGCCACGGTTGACCGCCAAAGAGGAGGTATATTCTTTGTCGATGGGCCGGGAGGCACAGGAAAAACTTTTCTTTATAGGGCGCTCTTGGCCACAATACGCGACAAGGCAAGATTGCCGTGGCAACGACCACTTCCGGTGTTGCTGCTTCCATAATGCCTGGAGGGAGGACCGCACACTCGAGGTTCAAGATTCCACTAAAAATAGATGATGGAGCTATTTGTAGCTTCACAAAACAGAGTGGGACAGCAAAGCTACTCCAAGCAGCATCACTAATAATCTGGGATGAAGCATCTATGACAAAGAGACAGACAGTGGAGGCGCTAGACAAAAGCATGCGGGACATAATGGATAGACTAGATCTTCCATTTGGTGGAAAAACGATCGTATTTGGGGGAGATTTTAGACAAGTGCTACCTATTGTCTGAAAGGGAACAAGAGCCCAGATAGTAGATGCATCACTACGCAGGTCGGAGCTCTGGAATTACATGCGTCAATTGAAGCTTGTGCACAACATGAGGGCTCAAACGACCCATGGTTCGTAGAATACCCACTACGCATTGGAAACGGAACCGAGAAGACAAATGATGATGGTGAAATACTTCTACCTACAAGTATATGTGTGCCAAATAAGACGGATGATACCGGCCTGGATAGACTTATTGACAGTATCTACCAAACGGGAAATGCTTACCTAAAAGATCGAAAGTACATCACGTCAAGAGCAATTTTATCCACAAGGAATGACTGCGTAGACAAGATCAACCTAAATATGATTGATCGCTTCCAGGGGAGGAGATGGTGTACCACAGCTTCGATTCTGTAGAAGACGACCCACATAACTACTATCCACCATAATTCCTAAACACCCTAACCCCAAATGGACTGCCTCCACATATGCTGAAGCTAAAAAAATTGTCCAATCATACTACTCAGGAACATCGACCCTGCTAATGGGCTCTGCAACGGCACCAGACTGGTCGTACATGGATTTCAGAAAAATGCAATTGATGCAGAGATTGTGGTAGGCAGCACTCTGGAATGCGAGTTTTCTTGCCTCGGATACCATTATGCCCATCTGACGATGACATGTTCCCGTTCAGTTTCAAGAGAAAACAGTTTCCAGTCAGACTCAGTTTTGCAATGACAATAAACAAATCACAAGGCCAGACAATACCAACTGTCGTTGTCTACGTGCCTGAGCTTGTTTTCTCACATGGTCAATTATATGTCACGCTTTCTAGAGCAACCGCGACATCGGACATAAAGGTACTAACAGGTACACATGATGTGAACAAGGGGACAAATAAAAAAAATAAAGGTGACACATACACAAAGGAGAAGAAGAAAAGGAAGAATAGGATCAGTACAAGCAAGTACATACACAAAGAATATTGTCTACACAGAAGTCTTGACCAAATAGGTAATGCAATTTTTCAATTTTGTGTTTATAAATTCAGTTTCAACTTAGTACATTCATTCATGACCAACTTAATAATTAGTATTACACATTGAATCTCTAATTTTCTAACCTTAAAATTACTTCTTGCATTCTTCAGGACAATCAAGCTGTCAACTTCGGAGTTAGAATTCAGAACTACTTGATCGTCTTGAAGGAGGATGTCTTCATGTTCTGAACCACTAACTTATTCATTGATATTTATTTATATAATATGTCCAATAAATTATTAATTTTTATTCAAATATTTGATCACTTTGATGATCTCTATTATGGTTATACAATCTATATATGTAAATTTACCAACGATGAGTAGCTAAGGTGAAATTGAGACTTACCAGTCAATATAGAGACATATTTCTCGCCTTGGAGCTGATGTTGTTGCACTGATTTTTCTAAACATCGCTTTATCTAAGTCCAAGAAACCTGAAAAATATCTGACACATTGTAAGAAAATACATATCAATTTCACATTGTAAGAAAATATCTGACAATTTCATAATGGATTGAAACCCTGCATAGTGTAGCGTTGCATATTTTTGAGGAAATTGTGATGCTCTGTTTCATCAGGATTAAGATGCTTGAACATGTAAGCAGTGTACTAGCGGCCAATAGAGATATTTCTCATGCTGACTACGTGCTATCAATTGTGCCATACACATTATTTAGTAACTAATCAAAAAGTGTCAAAAGCTAGCCACCAAAGCAAATCTGAATCTGCTACTATGCTACTACTGCCACAACTAACCAAGGTTGGAGCATAGGGAATAAGCTGCTCCTCCACCAACCGCATATAGGGGGTGACGGGGTGGGACTGAAGGAGATTGGGAGATCCGGAGAGGAAGTAAAGAGAGAAGAAGGGAAATGGCACGCATTACCTTTACAATATTGGAGGCAACGTCACGGAAGCAGGCGGAGGCGGAGGGCAGCCAGGCGGGGCGGAGAATGAAGAGGCAAGCGGCGGCTGTCGGGACGCTCGCCGGGATGGCAACAAGGTGGCGGTGCACATGCGAGGTCGGCCAGGAGGACGAGCAATGCAAACATCTGGAAGGAGGAAGCCGAGGCTATTCTCCATCGAGAAACGAAGGCTGCAGTACCACACCCCAGCGACGGCGAGCCCCATTGGTGGACGGCGGCTGCGGGATAGCCCTAGACGAGTCTGCTGCGTGTGTTTTTTTAGGGGTATGCTGCATGTGGTGCTGTGGAAGTGAGGAGGTGCAAGAGGAAGTGCTCGTGGGCTGGAATGGCCAGATGGATTCAGTTTGGCCTTTTCATTTTCTCCACTCACTATTGAAACATCCCGGGCAGACCAAAGTGGGCCTACCAAATGTACATATGGCATCGAGCCATTGTTTTCTTCGTTTTCCAAAAAGAAGTAATTCCCCGGACACGGATATTTGACTCTGGGAGCATATTCTCTGTAATGAACAGGAAAATCAAAATAAAATTTTAAAATCCTAAATTTTTACTACATGTTCATATTAGTGTAGCAAGCGTGCTTGACAATTTTCATGCCATATGGGATAATAGTGCTTCGTCGGTGAAAAAAATAAAATTAAGTGTAACATTTGGCGTTTGACTTTTTTCCCACAAGTCAACATGCTTAAGTTTTCCCCTGTAAGTTTGCATGTACCATTTGGGTGTGACAATGAACCTATCTATTTTTTCATATTTTTTTATATTTGTAAATTTTATTTTTTGGCACGCTAGATCATGTGCTAACTAGAGCCAGAATGAATTTTCGGAATTCCCCACCTACTTATCCTCATGGGATGAAAGTGCAGAGCCAAAAACATACTAACAAACGATGTTAGAGAGACTTTTACTGAAAAGTGATAGTTGAGGACCCATGTTCACTGAAGTTGGTCAAAATTGAATATAATAAGTGTTGAAAAGGACCGAGTACTATTAAATTTATCGCCCGTTGCAACGCATGGGCATTTGTACTAGTTGGTTCCTACATATTCTACGAAGATCTTTATTGTTTAAACCGCATAACAACATACGTTGTTCCCTTTGTCATCGGTATGTTACTTGCCCGATATTCGATTGTCGGTATCATCATACCTAGTTCAGTCTCGTCACCGACAAGTCTTTTTACTCGTTCCGTAATGCATCATCCCGTGACTAATTCACTAGTCACATTGCTTGCAAGGCTCATAGTGATGTGCATTACCGAGAGGGCTCAGAGATACCTCTTCGATACACGGAGTGAAAAATCCTAATCTCGATTTATGCCAACTCAACAAACACCATTGGAGACACTTGTAGAGCATCTTTATAATCACCCAGTTAGGTTGTGATGTTTGATAGCACACTAAGTGTTCCTCCAGTATCGGGAGTTGCATAATCTCATAGTCATAGGAACATGTATAAGTTATAGAGAAAGCAATAGCAATAAACTAAATGATCAAAGTGCTAAGCTAATGGATGGGTCATGTCAATCACATCATTCTCTAATGATGTGATCCCGTTCATTAAATGACAACTCATGTCTATGGCTAGGAAACTTAACCATCTTTGATTAATGGGCTAGTCAAGTAGAGGCATACTAGTGACACTCTGTTTGTCTATGTATTTACACATGTACTAAGTTTCTGGTTAATTCTAGCATGAATAATAAACATTTATCATGACATAAGGAAATATAAATAGCAACTTTATTATTGCCTTTAGGGCATATTTCCTTTAGTCTCCCACTTGCACTAGAGTCAATAATCTAGATTACATTGTAATGATTCTAACACCCATGGAGTCTTGGTGCTGATCATGTTTTGCTCATGAGAGAGGCTTAGTCAGTGGGTCTGCAACATTCAGATCCATATGTATCTTGCAAATTTCTATGTCTCCCTCCTTGACTTGATCGCGGATGGAATTGAAGCGTCTCTTGATGTGCTTGGTTCTCTTGTGAAATCTGGATTCCTTTGCCAAGGCAATTGCACCAGTATTGTCACAAAAGATTTTCATTAGACCCGATGCACTAGGTATAACACCTACATCGGATATGAACTCCTTCATTTGCTGCTTCCGAAGCAGCTATGTACTCCGCTCCACACGTAGACCCCGCCACGACGCTCTGCTTGGAACTGCACCAACTGACAGCTCGACCATTCAATACAAATACGTATCCGGTTTGTGACTTAGAGTCATCCGGATCAGTGTCAAAGCTTGCATCGATGTAACCGTTTACGATGAGGTCTTTGTCACCTCCATAAACAAGAAACATATCCTTAGTCCTTTTCAGGTATTTCAGGATATTCTTGACCGCTGTCCAGTGATCCACTAATGGATTACTTTAGTACCTCCCTGCTAAAGTAATAGCAAGGCACACATCAGGTCTGGTACACAGCATTGCATACATGATAGAACCTATGGCCGAAGCATAGGGAATGACTTTAATTTTCTCTCTATCTTTTGCAATGGTCGGGCATTGAGTCTGACTCAACTTCACACCTTGTAACACAGGTAAGAACCCTTTCTTTGCTTGATCCATTTTGAACTTCTTCAAAACTTTATCAAGGTATGTGCTTTTTGAAAGTCCAATTAAGCGTCTTGATCTATATCTATAGATCTTGATGCCCAATATATAAGAAGCTTCACCGAGGTCTTTCATTGAAAAATTCTTATTCAAGTATCCTTTTATGTTATTCAGAAATTCAGTATCATTTCCAATCAACAATACGTCATCCACATATAATATTAGAAATGCTACAGAGCTCCCACTCACTTTTTTGTAAATACAGGCTTCTCCAAAAGTCTGTATAAAACCGTATGCTTTGATCACACTATCAAAGCGTAGATTCCAACTCCGAGATGCTTGCACCAGTCCATAAATGGATCGTTGGAGCTTACACACTTTGTTAGCACCTTTTGGATCGACAAAACCTTCTGGTTGCATCATATACACCTCTTCTTTAAGATATCCATTAAGGAATGCAGTTTTGACATCCATTTGCCAAATTTCATAATTATAAAATGCGGCAATTGCTAACATGATTCTGACGGACTTAAGCATCGCTACGGGTGAGAAGGTCTCATCCTAGTCAACTCCTTGAACTTTTCGAAAATCTTTTGCAACAAGTCGAGCTTTGTAGACAGAAATATTACCGTCAGCGTGAGTCTTCTTCTTAAAGATCTATTTATTCTCTATGGCTTGCCGATCATCAGGAAAGTCAACCGAAGTCCATACTTTGTTCTCATACATGGATCCCATCTCAGATTTCATGGCCTCAAGTCATTTCACGGAATCTGGGCTCATCATCGCTTCCACATAGTTTGAAGGTTTGTCATGGTCAAGTAACATGACCTCCAGAATAGGATTACCGTACCTCTCTGGTGCGGATCTTACTCTGGTTGACCTACGAGGTTCGGTAGTAACTTGATCAGAAGTTTCATGATCATCATCATTAGCTTCCTCACTAATTGGTGTAGGAATCACTGGAACTGATTTCTGTGACGAACTACTTTCCAATAAGGGAGCAGGTACAATTACCTCATCAAGTTCTACCTTCCTCCCACTCACTTATTTCGAAAAAACTCCTTCTCTAGAAAGGATCCATTCTTAGCAACGATTTTTTTGCCTTCGAATCTATGATAGAAGGTGTACCCAACAGTCTCCTTTGGGTATCCTATGAAGACACATTTCTCCGATTTGGGTTCGAGCTTATCAGGTTGAAACTTTTTCACATAAGCATTGCAGCCCCAAACTTTAAGAAACGACAACTTGGGTTTCTTGCCAAACCATAGTTCATATGGTGTCGTCTCAATGGATTTAGATGGTGCTCTATTTAACGTGAATTCAGTCGTCTCTAAAGCATAACCCCAAAACAATAGCGGTAAATCAGTAGGAGACATCATAGATCGCACCATATCTAATAAAGTGCGGTTACGATGTTTGGACACACCATTACGTTGTGGTGTTCCAGGTGGCGTGAGTTGCGAAACTATTCCGCATTGTTTCAAATGAAGACCAAACTCATAACTCAAATATTCACCTCCACGATCACATCGTAGAAACTTAATTTTCTTGTTACAATGATTTTCCACTTCACTCTGAAATTCTTTGAACTTTTCAAATGTTTCAAACTTATGTTTCATCAAGTAGACATACCCATATCTGCTCAAATCATCTGTGAAGGTCAGAAAATAACGATACCCTCCGCGAGCATCAACACTCATCGAACTGCATACATCAGTATGTATTATTTCCAACAAGTCTATTGCTCTCTCCATTGTACCGGAGAATGGAGTCCTAGTCATCTTGCCCATGAGGCATGGTTCGCAAGCATCAAGTGATTCCAAAAGCCCATCAGCATGGAGTTTCTTCATGCGCTTTACACCAATATGACCTAAACGACAGTGCCATAAATAAGTTGCACTATCATTATTAAACTTATATCTTTTGGCTTCAATACTATGAATATGTGTATCACTACTATCATGATTTAGTAAAAATAGACCACTCATTAAGGGTGCATGACCATAAAAGATATTACTCATATAAATAGAACAACCATTATTCTCTGATTTAAATGAACATCCGTCTCGCATTAAACAAGATCCAGATATAATGTTCATGCTTAATGCTGGCACCAAATAACAATTATTTAGGTCTAAAACTAATCCCAAAGGTAGATGTAGAGGTAGCGTGCCGACGACGATCACATCGACTTTGGAAGCATTTGCCACGCGCATCGTCACCTCGTCCTTAGCCAATCTTCGCTTAATCTATAGCCCCTGTTTTGAGTTGCAAATATTAGCAACAGAACCAGTATCAAATACCTAGGTGCTACTGCGAGCATTAGTAAGGTACACATTAATAACATGTATATCAAATATACCTTTCACTTTGCCATCCTTCTTATCCGCCAAATACTTGGGGCAGTTCCACTTCTAGTGACCAGTCCCTTTGCAGTAGAAGCACTCAGTCTCTGGCTTAGGTCCAGACTTGGGCTTCTTCACTTGAGCAGCAACTTGTTTGCCGTTCTTACTGAAGTTCCCCTTCTTCCCTTTTCCCTTCTTCTTGAAACTGGTGGTCTTGTTGACCATCAACACTTGATGCTCCTTCTTGATTTCTACCTCCACAGCCTTTAGCATCGCGAAGAGCTCGGGAATTGTCTTATCCATCCCTTGCATATTATAGTTCATCACAAAGCTTTTGTAGGTTGGTGGCAGTGATTGAAGAACTCTGTCAATGACACTATCAACCAGAAGATTAACTCCCAGCTGAGTCAAGTGATTGTGATACCCAGACATTCCGAGTATGTGTTCACTGACAGAACTATTCTCCTCCATTTTGCAGCTGTAGAACTTATTGGAGACTTCATATCTCTCAATCTGGGCATTTGCTTGAAATATTTACTTCAACTCCTGGAACATCTCATATGCTCCATGATGTTTAAGACGTCGTTGAAGTCCCGGTTCTAAGCTGTAAAGCATGGCACACTGAACTATCGAGTAGTCACCAGCTTTGCTCTGCCAGGTGTTCATAACATTTGGAGTTGCTCCTGCAGCGGGTTTGGCACCTAGCGGTACTTCCAGGACATAATTCTTCTGTGCAGCAATGAGGATAATCCTCACGTTACGGTCCCAATTCGTGTAGTTGCTACCATCATCTTTAAACTTAGCTTTCTCTAGGAACACATTAAAATTCAACGGAACAACAACACATGCCATTTATGTACAATAACATAGACATGCAAAATACTATCAGGTACTAAGTTCATGATAAATTAAAGTTCAATTAACCATATTACTTAAGAACTCCCACTTAGATAGACATCCCTCTAATCATCTAAGTGATCACGTGATCCATATCAACTAAACCATGTCCGATCATCACATGAGATGGAGTAGTTTTCAATGGTGGACATCACTATGTTGATCATATCTACTGTCACTGGTGCGCGTCGGTGCTAAACAAACGGGTTTTTACCCCTTTCCGCAACGGCATTTAGAACCGCCGCCAAGTGAGTGTATGTGATAGGGTGTCCTTCCCACACGACCCAGAAATCGCCGGGGATGGTGATACGTCTCCAACATATCTATAATTTTTGATTGCTCCATGCTATATTATCTACTGTTTTGGACTATATTGGGCTTTATTTTCCACTTTTATATTATTTTTGGGACTAACCTATTAACCGGAGGCCCAGCCCAGAATTGCTGTTTTTCCTATTTCAGTGTTTCGGAGAAACAGAATATCAAACGGAGTCCAAATGGAATGAAACCTTCGGAAACGTGATTTTCTCATCAGATAAGATCCACGAGACTTGGACCCTCCATCAAGAAAGCCACGAGGCGGTCACGAGGGTGGAGGGCGCGCCCCCCTGCCTCGTGGGCCCCTCGAAGCTCCACCGACGTACTCCTTCCTCCTATATATACCTACGTACCCCAAACGATCGGGGACGGAGCCAAAAACCTAATTCCACCGCCGCAACTTTCTGTATCCACGAGATCCCATCTTGGGGCCTGTTCCGGAGCTCCGCCGGAGGGGGCATCGATCGCGGAGGACTTCTACATCATCATCCAAGCCCCTCCGTTGAAGTGTGAGTAGTTTACTTCAGACCTACGGGTCCATAGTTAGTAGCTAGATGGCTTCTTCTCTCTTTCTGGATCTCAATACAATGTTCTCCCCCTCTCTTGTGGAAATCTATTCGATGTAATCTTCTTTTTGCGGTGTGTTTGTTGAGACCGATGAATTGTGGGTTTATGATCCAGTCTATCTATGAATAATATTTGAATCTTCTCTGAATTCTTTTATGTATGATTGGTTATCTTTGCAAGTCTCTTCAAATTATCAGTCTGGTTTGGGCTACTAGATTGGTTTTTCTTGCCATGGGAGAAGTGCTTAGCTTTGGGTTCGATCTTGCGGTGTCCTTTCCTAGTCACAGAAGGGGCAGCAAGGCACGTATTGTATCGTTTCCATCGAGGATAACAAGATGGTTTTTTTTATCATATTGCATGAAACTATCCCTCTACATCATGTCATCTTGCTTAAGGCGTTACTCTGTTTTTAACTTAATAGTCTAGATGCATGCTGGATAGCGGTCGATGAGTGGAGTAATAGTAGTATATGCAGACATGTGTCGCTCTACTTGTCTCGGACGTGATGCCTATATACATGATCATACCTAGATATTCTCATAACTATGCTCAATTCTGTCAATTGCTCAACAGTAATTTGTTCACCCACCGTAGAATACTTATGCTCTTGAGAGAAGCCACTAGTGAAACCTATGGCCCCTGGGTCTCTTTCTCATCATATCAATCTCCATCACTTTGTTATTGCTTTGCTTTTACTTTTTACTTTGCATCTCTATACCAAAAATACCAAAAATATTATTTATCATCTCTATCAGATCTCACTTTTGTAAGTGACCGTGAAGGGATTGACAACCCCTAAGCGCGTTGGTTGTGTTGAGCTATTGTTTTTGTGTAGGTACGAGGGACTCGCGCGTAGCCTCCTACTCGATTGATACATTGGTTCTCAAAAACTGAGGGAAATACTTACGCTACTTTGCTGCATCATCCTCTCCTCTTCGGGGAAATCCAACGTAGTGCTCAAGAGGTAGCAAGAAGAATTTCTGGCGTTGTTGCCGGGGATTCTGCGCAAAAGTCAACATACCAAGTACCCATCACAATCCCTATCTCCCGCATTACATTATTTGCCATTTGCCTCTCGTTTTCCTCTCCCCCACTTCACCCTTGCCATTTTATTCGCCCTCTCTCTCTATCCTCCCTCTCTATTTGCCTCTTTTTGCCCGTTTACTTTTTGTTTGCTTGTGTATTAGTTTGCTAGCTTGTCGTTATGTCAAGTCCTTTATCTTCTGCCTCTAGGTCTGAAATTGGGGAAATTATTGTCGATATGGATAGTAATAATATCATGAAAAATTCTGATGGTCCTGCTAAAGAACCTACCATCTTTCATACAAAAAAATCCGTGTTGGTAGTGATAATATTATTGGAAAAGGAGTTATTCAAGATTTCTTTACTTGTGCCGGTGCTTTACCTTCTATGGGTAGTTCTATCCTTCACAGAACTAGTATTCTTGCGGACGCTATTGCCATGCTTGTAGTTGAACTTGAAAGACAATTCATGCACATGCATCCTTCCATACAAAGGATTTTTCTGGAATTTTCTAATATTGAGCATTCTTCTGTTAAGCGTGCCGCTACTATGTTTTTGGCTCATGAGTTTAGATTCATAATAAAAGAAGCCAAAGAAATCTTTGCGCATTATAGGGTGGACGCTTGTCGTCCTCCCATAGAGGCTATCCTCTTTGATCAAGAAGAAATAATGCGTTTTCAATCTCTAGACTATGTTGCTTTCAATGAAAATCTTAGAAAAAGGGTTCCTACCAATGTTTTAGTTGATAGAATTTCTGAACTTAATGATGATTTGGCTATTCGAAATAATGAACTAGGATATTCTCTTGAATATAGGCTCACAAAGTTCTGGCAAAAGAATGCTTATAATGATGAATTGGTTGTGCATTATGAAGGACCAAAGGAGGAACCTATACCTCCCAAGGTTGATCTTGGGGACTTTTGTCCCGTTAAATTTAGGCCTTTTATTAATTTTGCTTGCCTCAAAGAAAACTTGCTGCCGAACGTAGATAATATGAAATGAGTTTTAATAATCTATCTTACTATTATGGCAATACCTAGATCTATTCTTGCTTGTTATGCCTAGCTAGGGGCGTTAAACGATAGCGCTTGTTGGGAGGCAACCCAATTTTATTTTTATTCCTTGCTTTTTGCTCCTGTTTAGTAATAAATAAATTATTTATCCTGTGTTTTGGTTGTGTTTTTTTGTTTAATTAGTGTTTGTGCCAAGTAGAACCGTTGGGAAGACTTGGGGAAAGTCTTGTTGAACTTGCTGTAAAAACAGAAACTTTAGCGCTCACGAGAACTGCTGTCATTTTTATTTGGAAAGTGCTACTTAGTTAATTATTGTTGAAGATGATTAATATATAAATTCGTCACGTCCAGCAATTTATTTTAGAATTTTTGGGGTTCCAGATCTTGCGCTAGCTACAGATTACTACAGACTGTTCTGTTTTTGACAGATTCTGTTTTTCGTGTGTTGTTTGCTTATTTTGATGAATCTATGGCTAGTAAAATAGTTTATAATCCATAGGGAAGTTGGAATACAGTAGGTTTAACACCAATATAAATAAAGAATGAGTTCATTACAGTACCTTGAAGTGGTCTTTTGTTTTCTTTCGCTAACGGAGCTCATGAGATTTTCTACTTTAAGTTTTGTGTTGTGAAGTTTTCAAGTTTTGGGTAAAGATTTGATGGATTATGGAACAAGGAGTGGCAAGAGCCTAAGCTTGGGGATGCCCATGGCACCCCCAAGATAATATAAGGACACCTAAAAGCCAAAGCTTGGGGATGCCCCGGAAGGCATCCCCTCTTTCGTCTACTTCTATCAGTAACTTTACTTGGAGCTATATTTTTATTCACCACATGATATGTGTTTTGCTTGGAGCATCTTTTATGATTTGAGTCTTTGTTTGTTAGTCTACCACAATCATCCTTGCTGTACACACCTTTTGAGAGAGCCATACATGACTTGGAATTTGATAGAATACTCTATGTGCTTCACTTATATCTTTTAGAGCACGGTGGTGGATTTGTTTTATAGAAACTATTGATCTCTCATGCTTCACTTAGATTATTTCGAGAGTCTTAATAGCATGGTAATTTGCTCAAAATCCTAATATGCTTGGTATGCAATATTAATAATAAAACTTTCTTATGAGTGTGTTGAATACTAAGAAAAGTTTGATGCTTGATGATTGTTTTGAGATATGGAGGTAATAATATCAAAGTCATGCTAGTTGAGTATTTGTGAAATTGAGAAATACTTGTGTTGAAGTTTGCAAATCCCGTAGCATGCACGTATGGTAAATGTTACGCAACAAATTTGAAACATGAGGTGTTATTTGATTGTCTTCCTTATGAGTGGCGGTCGGGGACGAGCGATGGTATTTTCCTACAAATCTATCCCCCTAGGAGCATGCACGTAGTGCTGAGGTTTTTGATGACTTGTAGATTTTTGCAATAAGTATGTGAGTTCTTTATGACTAATGTTGAGTCCATGGAGTATACACACTCTCACCCTTCCATCCTTGCTTGCCTCTTCGGTATCGTGCATTGCCCTTTCTCACATTGAGAGTTGGCGCAAACTTCGCCGGTGCATCCAAACCCCGTGATATGATACGCTCTTTCACACATAAACCTCCTTATATCTTCCTCAAAACAGCCACCATACCTACCTATTATGGCATTTCCATAGCCGTTCCGAGATATATTGCCATGCAACTTTCCATCATTCCGTTCATCATGACACATTCATCATTGTCATATTGCTTAGCATGATCATGTAGTTGACATAGTATTTGTGGCAAAGCCACCGTTCATAATTCTTTCATACATGTCACTCTTGGTTCATTGCATATCCTGGTACACCGCCGGAGGCATTCATATAGAGTCATCTTTGTTCTAGTATCAAGTTGTAATCATTGAGTTGTAAATAAATAGAAGTGTGATGATCATCATTATTAGAGCATTGTCCCAAGTGAGAAAAAAAAAGAAAGGCCATAAATAAAAGAAGGCCCAAAAAAAGAGAAAGGCCATTAAAAAAAACAAAAGACCAAAAAAATGAGAGAAAAAGAGAGAAGGGACAATTTTACTATCCTTTTACCACACTTGTGCTTCAAAGTAGCACCATGATCTTCATAGTAGAGAGTCTCTCATGTTATCACTTTCATATACTAGTGGGAATTTTTCATTATAGAACTTGGCTTGTATATTCCAACAATGGGCCTCCTCAAGTGCCCTAGGTCTTCGTGAGCAAGCAAGTTGGATGCACACCCACTAGTTTCTTTTGTTGAGCTTTCATGCATTTATAGCTCTAGCGCATCCGTTGCATGGCAATCCCTACTCCTTGCATTAACATCAATCGGTGGGCATCTCCATAGCCCATTGATTAGCCTCGTTGATGTGAGACTTTCTCCTTTTTTTGTCTTCTCCACATAACCCCCCTCATTATATTCTATTCCACCCATAGTGCTATGTCCATGGCTCGCGCTTATATATTGCGTGAAGGTTTATAGGTTTGAGATTACTAAAGTATGAAACAATTGCTTGGCTTGTCATCGGGGTTGTGCATGATGAGAGCATTCTTGTGTGATGAAAGTGAAACATGACTAAACTATATGATTTTGTAGGGATGAACTTTCTTTGGCCATGTTATTTTGAGAAGACATAATTTCTTAGTTAGTATGCTTGAAGTATTATCATTTTTATGTCAATATGAACTTTTGTCTTGAATTTTTTGGATCTGAATATTCATACCACAATTAAGAAGAATTACATTAAAATTATGCCAAGTAGCACTCCGCATCAAAAATTCTGTTTTCATCATTTACCTACTTGAGGACGAGCAGGAATTAAGCTTGGGTGTCGGTGTCAAAACCGGCGGATCTCGGGTAGGGGGTCCCGAACTGTGCGTCTAAGGCGGATGGTAACAGGAGGCAGGGGACACAATGTTTTACCCAGGTTCGGGCCCTCTTGATGGAGGTAAAACCCTACGTCCTGCTTGATTGATATTGATGATATGGGTACTACAAGAGTAGATCTACCACGAGATCAGAGAGGCTAAACCCTAGAAGCTAGCCTATGGTATAATTGTTGTTGTATATCATCTATCGACTAGCCTGGCCTCGGTTTATATAATGCACCAGAGGCCTAGGATAACAAGAGTCCTAGCCGAATACGCCGGTGGGGAGGAGTCCTTGTCTTGACCACCAAGTCTTGTAGAATCTTCCATGTATGCGGCAGCTGTGCGAACTAGCCCATGAGTATACGGCCATGGGGGTCCTCAGCCCAATCTAACAGATCGGGAGATGACGTGGTGAGTACCCCCTAGTCCAGGACACCATCAGTAGCCCCCTGAACCGGTCTTCAAGTTAGAGACGCTCCTCGATTCTTCCGGACTGTTCTTCATCTTTGGTTGTCGGTCTTGGAAACTGGTTCAACAAATCTTCCCATCTTCGATCTTGAGGATCACCGAAATGCATTCGACGAGTTTACACATCGGGTATCCAAGGAGCCCCTTTAAGTGTCCGGCCTTTATCAATGCCTTGTTATTTTTAGGCCACACCTCGGGTTTGAAGTTGTTCCCGGGAGGCAGTGTCCTCTTGCGTCCGAGCTCTAACGCCGGATAGCATTCGAGGTATCTTTTGCAGCTGAGCACTAATGCCGGACTACTTCCGAGCTCTAACGCCGAAATGTATCCAAGCTCCAACGCCGGACTGTGTCCAAGCTCCAACGCCGGACTATATCCAAGATGTCATAGATCATCTTGGTCCAAAAAAGTTGAAGGAGTTTAGCCGAGCTTAATGCTGGAAATGCCCTCTATGGAGCCAGCCACTAGCGCCCGAGCTTTATGCCGGACTACTTCCGAGGTGGTGCACCACCCCGACTGTGGGTCGATTTTTTGTCAATATTTTTGATTGGTGCAATTTATTCTCTGCCGAGATATATAGCCAGTAGCCCTCAAGGTGTGTATGGTCTAAAACCCGAGATGCACCTGAAGGATGACATAAGGCCGCTGATCCCAGTAGCTGCTGAGACTCAGGTTGATTTGCAAAATTGGCCTGAGGATCAAGTCCTAGCTCGGCAGAATACTTCGGGATACAAAAAGCGGCGTGCTCAGTCCTCGAGACTCAGGTTGGGTGCGGCCAACCAACCTGAGGATCATAATCTCCTCGGAAACTATATTGCACTTAAAATTTTCTGCATTGGACAGGCAATGCAGTAGCCCCCGAGACACTGGTCGGGTGGCAACACCAGATCAGGGGATCGATGTGCCCTTTAATATTTGTAAATAATAAGCCCGAAGCCCAGTAGCCCCCGAGCCTTAATGCGGGCACGGGTGGCCGAATTAAGGATCGATATCCATATCAAAATCACAAATTATGTGTAATGACTCTATGTATCCAAGTACTTTACGTCATTTAATGCTCGGATCCGCATTGTACAAAACTTTGTTGACCGACCATCGGCTTTCACCTCCTCGGCCAGTAGCCGAGGAGTGTTTGTCTTACTTTATAAAGCCTTTATGAGGGCAAGAAAAACAAGGCAATCTGGCCATACGGTTTTATAAACAAAGGTACGCAGAGAGATATGTTATATTAGCGTTTTAACATAAGAAATGTCTTCCAAAGAAAATAGTCCCGCTATCGGTTCCTTTCTTTGGGTTGTCATGCTAAGCATGATCATGAGACCTTAGCTCTAATATAAGAGAAAAATATTGAGGATTTTAGTTTGGGAGGCCAGTTAATAGCCCCGGTAGTGTTCGGCGACAGTCGAGGTCAAGCCGTAAACACTTCGGCCATTGTTATGAATGGCCCGTCATTTAACATAGTCATCGGATCGCTGACCAGTTTACGCTTATTGTGACAGTCAGTTTTCATATTTCTCCACTGAGGTGCTTAACCATGTGAGCTGGAAGCACAATCATAGTGGTTCTCCCTTTGCACGCCTAGCCGAACAAAGAGGAATGTAGGAAGCAAGTGCAGGAGCCGGGCAACCCAACTATTGACCGAAGACACAATTCGAAACCGATGCATATATAGCAATATCCGAGAATGTTTTTGCCGGATACCTAAAGGTGTCCGGCATTGCACTGCGAGACTTGTGCTGAAAACACACAAATAGTTTAAAAGTGCCAAAAGCTTGGAAAACCAAAAAATGTCAGTAAAAACTTAACGTCCGAACAAGATCAAGTGTTCGGTGCCAATCCGAAAATTGGTGATAGAAAAAAAGAGTGCTTCTGTCGTGCTTTAACATGTCACATCCTATCTCAAGACTTCAAGCGGGTCAGCCTACGGCTTCAACCTCCTATCCCGAAGGCGGAGTACTTCTCATTAGGCCAGTTTAGCAAACTAAACTCTAGCGGCTTTGAGAGAGAAATTAGGCTCCCTGGCTAGTGACCACACACTCGTGTCAAAAAAAGGAGTGATGGAAAAAGACTTTGCAACGACCAAGAAGAAAACACATTTACTATAAAATAGCTCATATAAATTTTAAGAGCCCCCAAGTGACTTGGGAAAAGAATTTTATGCATAATGATTGTATGTACCGAAGTACTTATATCATATCTTTGTTCAACCGAACTTTAAATGCGTCTTAACCGACCGTCGGCTTCTCCCTCTTCGGTCAAGGACCGAAAAGTGTTATGTACTCCACCTGTCGAGAATATCGACAGTGTTTCTGATAACCAGGCAACCGGGCCATAAGGCTGTAACAAACAAAGCGCGCTCAGGGAAGTTATGCTATATTACAAACGAAGTGTAAGAAGCATCTTCGAAGAAAATAGTGCCCCCACCGATACCTTTCTTCGGTGCTCATTATTACTATGAGACTTGTGCAATAGATTTTTTGTACTCATGAGTTCAGTTGTGTGCCGACCATGATTGAAAACAATAAGAGTGCTAGCTTTCAGCTTCACCCAGTCTGAGGTCAGAGCTCGGTGGACCCGGTCGTGACAATCGCAGAGGTGCTCCCTTTACTCCCTAGCCAAACAATCGAGAACGTAGGGGTAAGCACAGGAGCCAGGCAACCCAGCTTGCAAATTGCTTAAGTCAATATGGTGCATATTGTGGCGTAATACATGAACAAGGAACGAAGCCGTACAAGTATAATCATATGCAAGAGGAAAAGGTTCATAAAGGAAGCCCCAAATAAACAGGGTATTTGAATTTGTGTGTCACAAACAAAGTTTGGACAAGAAAATATTTTACAAGCAACTTTTTTCCAAAAAAGTATAATGCTTGGTCGAACCGAACACAAGTTAAAAATTTAAAACTTGGAGCATGAAGGCAACTTAGCTGGTTAATGTGTTCGGTATTGACGACACGGTCCGAGCTTGATGCAGGACAAGGTTCCATCCCCCAAGCCAGTCCCGAGGTGGTGGAGCAAAGAGCTCGGCACTCCGAAGTGGTGACATGGCACGGTCAATGCAGTGTTGACGAAGCCCCCCGTCCAGCCGAGGTGACGTGGTATGTCAGTACGCCGAGTTGACGATACTGCCCAACCCGGATAATTTTCCTATGCACAAAAAAAATAGTGCAAACCGGAGATAATAGTAATGATAATAATAAAAAATGTTGCATAATAAATAATTTATGCAAAGTGAGTAATAAAAGAAATATGGCCTGGCGCCGAAGTCAATGTCGATGCAGGGCGTCGGCGTGGTGCGGTAAAGGTGTGGCAAAGCCTGAATTCACAGGTCGGTCCCAGTTCCGGATGCGGCGTTCGCCGGACTATGTACGGAAACTGACCAAACCACCACGCGACCATCATTAATGCGACCATCATTTCATAGACCTGTGTACAGATGATGGACAAACCAGAGTAATAATTCCTTGGGAAAAATAAACCCAAACAAGCAAAAAATACTAGGATTAATAGCACCTGGTTTATTTGTTGTAGCAGTCCGAAGAAAGGTGATTCCCAGAATTGGGACTCGATCCACACACCCATTGCCTGATGGGCGATAAAGCGAAGGCATGGCAATGCTGGCAAAGGTCGGCTTGCCGAGGCAAAGCCCTCGGCCCAGCTAATCGTGACGAAGCTGGTCGGCTGGTGACGCCAAAGTCACCGGAGTAGGTTGATGAAGAGATGATGAAGCCCCCGGTCCAGCCGAGATGTCGAAGCCTCGATGTCAGCCGATGAGTCGAAGTAGGTTGGCGTGATGGACACCAGCTTGAAGAAGCAACAGTGCAGCCCTGCCGATGCAGGTCGTGACGTGGTCGATGCCGGCTTGATGAAGTGACCGTGCGGCGATGCCGGTATGCCCGCTCCGTGTAATCCGTGGGGCGGCGATGTTGGTGATGATTTATCCTTCGCGATGCCGGACTCTTGCTCGGCTTGCCGAGATAATGATCCAAAGAAGTTGAGCTCGGCTCAACAAAGTGACGACGTGTCTAGCGCAGGTCGGCAGCCGTGGAGCAATATTGCCGAACTGGTTTGACACTAGCATGATGTTGAAGATCATGTTCAAAAGATCTTAAAGTTGGTGGGAGGTGTTCAGGAACAAAACACAATACCCGATACAACACTTCCTTCAAAAGGGATGTCCGAAATCCCGTTCATAAAAAAGACGAATTCGGGTCGGATTCGTTTTCGCGCAGAAAACAGATCCAAAAAGTGATGCACTAATCGGAAGGTTCCCGGTGTTTGGACGGTCGGATCGAGCTGAAATTTTGAGAGGTGGTGGATATAGGAATCCCGCAGCAGATCAACAGTTGGATTTTCCAAAGGATGTCCGAGCTAGAAGCTGGACACCACGCCCTAAACTCGTCCAGATTCTCGTGTAGATTTGACAGGGCTCCGGTATATCGTGGATTGCCAGACATTCCTCCATCGGAACTTGAGGAAATTTTCCAGGGTTGTTGTAGACTCAATTCTGCACAATTCCACCGAAGCAATCGTTAAAGAGACACTTGAGGAGGCGGTGGCGGCGGACACAAGTTTGCTGTCTAGAAAAACAACACGGTCGCCTGAGGGCAATGTTGACGTTGAGCCCCCGGGCTCCCTGGATGATTCCTCCATGATCTTGATAGACATCGGAGTGGATGTTTATAAAGGCCCTCATCCGAACATGACGATCGGAGGTAGGGCGCAGTCCTTGGTCGAACCAAGGTGACCAGTCAAGCTGGTGACGAAAATGCCGAAGTCGCAGTTGATCTGCAGGCGAGCCATCAACCTTTTGCCGAACAACAACGAAACTCTCAATGAAAGCACCAATGTCGGTGTCAAAATCGGCGGATCTCGGGTAGGGGGTCCCGAACTATGCGTTAAGGCGGATGGTAATAGGAGGCAGGGGACATAATGTTTTACCCAGGTTCGGGCCCTCTTGATGGAAGTAAAACCATACGTCCTGCTTGATTGATATTGATGATATGGGTACTACAAGAGTAGATCTACCACGAGATCAGAGAGGCTAAACCCTAGAAGCTAGCCTATGGTATAATTGTTGTTGTATATCATCTATCGACTAGCCTGACCTCGGTTTATATAATGCACCAGAGGCCTAGGATAACAAGAGTCCTAGCCGAATACGCCGGTGGGGAGGAGTCCTTTAATTGATCACCAAGTCTAGTAGAATCTTCCATGCATGCGGCAGCTGTCCGAACTGGCCCATGAGTATACGGCCATGGGGGTCCTCGGCCCAATCTAACAGAACGGGAGATGACGTGGTGAGTACCCCCTAGTCCAGGACACCGTCATTGGGGATGCTTGATAGTCTCCAACGTATCTATAATTTTTGATTGCTCCATGCTATATTATCTACTATTTTGGACTATATTGGGCTTTATTTTCCACTTTTATATTATTTTTGGGACTAACCTATTAACCAGAGGCCCAGCCCAGAATTGCTATTTTTGCCTATTTCAGTATTTCAGAGAAATAGAACATCAAACAGAGTCCAAACGAAATGAAACCTTCGGAAACGTGATTTTCTCATCAGATAAGATCTAGGAGACTTGGACCCTCCGTCAAGAAAGCCATGAGGCGGTCACGAGAGTGGAGGGCGCCCCCCTAGTGCGCGCCCCTGCCTCATGGGCCCCTCAAAGCTCCACCGACATACTCCTTCCACCTATATATACCTACGTACCCCCAAACGATCGGGGACGGAGCCAAAAACCTAATTCCACCGCTGCAACTTTCTGTATCCACGAGATCCCATCTTGGGGCCTGTTCCGGAGCTCCGCCGGAGGAGGCATCGATCACAGAGGGCTTCTACATCATCATCCAAGCCCATCCGATGAAGTGTGATTAGTTTACTTCAGACCTACGGGTCCATAGTTAGTAGCTAAATGGCTTCTCCTCTCTTTTTGGATCTCAATACAATGTTCTCCCCCTCTCTTGTGGAGATCTATTCGATGCAATCTTCTTTTTGCGATGTGTTTGTTGAGACCGATGAATTGTGGGTTTATGATCCAGTCTATCTATGAATAATATTTGAATCTTCTCTGAATTCTTTTATGTATGATTGGTTATCTTTGCAAGTCTCTTAGAATTATCAGTTTGGTTTGGCCTACTAGATTGGTTTTTCTTGTCATGGGAGAAGTGCTTAGCTTTGGGTTCGATCTTGCGGTGTCCTTTCCCAGTGATAGAAGGGGCAACAAGGCACGTATTGTATCATTGCCATCGAGGATAACAAGATGGGGTTTTTATCATATTGCATGAAACTATCCCTCTACATCATGTCATCTTGCTTAAGGCGTTACTCTGTTTTTAACTTAGTACTCTAGATGCATGCTGGATAGCGGTCGATGAGTGGAGTAATAGTAGTAGATGCAGGCAGGAGTCGGTCTACTTGTCTCGGACGTGATGCCTATATACATGATCATACCTAGATATTCTCATAACTATGCTCAATTCTGTCAATTGCTCAACAGTAATTTGTTCACCCACCGTAGAATACTTATGCTCTTGAGAGAAGCTACTATTGAAACCTATGGCCCCCGGCTCTCTTTATCATCATATCAATCTCCATCACTTTATTATTGCTTTGCTTTTACTTTTTACTTTGCATCTCTATACCAAAAATACCAAAAATATTATTTATCATCTCTATCAGATCTCACTTTCGTAAGTGACCGTGAATGGATTGACAACCCCTAAGCGCGTTGGTTGCGTTGAGCTATTGTTTTTGTGTAGGTACGAGGGACTCGCGTGTAGCCTCCTACTGGATTGATACCTTGGTTCTCAAAAACTGAGGGAAATACTTACGCTACTTTGCTGCATCATCCTCTCCTCTTCGGGGAAATCCAACGCAGTGCTCAAGAGGTAGCAGATGGACCCTCCTGGGACCCAGGCTGGGGCTGCGTGCGATCGGGCGAGGCATCGAAAGCCAATCATTTCAGTAGGTATGTACATCCCACACAGTAATCTGAGAAAATCATTTATGTAGGTATGTACATCCCACACGGTAATCCGAGAAAATCATTTCCGTAGGTATGTACATCCCACACGGTGAATCTCAGAATTCCGTTCGTATGTAAAGCAGACACAGTCAATCCAAGGAATACATTTCCGTTCTTATGTACAACCCACACAGTCAATCCAGGGAAAACATTTCTGTTCGGATGTACATCCCACATGGTTTTATGTATACGCTCGTGTGTGAAAGGTGTAACTATCACACACGCTCTGCCTTGGTTAACTGTTTGCTTTCATTAACTACATCACACACGATTTGATGGAGAAAACTGTGTGACATTGGGCTATCTATCGCAAGTGCTTTTACTGCTAGAACCGTTTGCAAAGGTCCATGACTATCCCTTCTATTTTTATTTTTGTGTGTAATTTATTATTATAATTGAAAATTTTGAAATACGAAACATGCAATTCAAATTCTCAGCACAATGGTTCAACAACGAATCCAGAAATAAAATTGACAGTACAATATGTTCAGTAATTACATGATTAGGCAGCAATTAACTATGATGAACCGCAGTATTTAAAGGCGACAAAGGTGAAGAGACAAGTTTAAACCATTTTGACTGCCGACGGTGTTGAAGAAGAGGAATGCCCATAATGTGCCTTCCTGCATGCCATAGGCACGAACCACTTTTGTCCAACCCCTTGTGACGATCGCCCACCCATCCTTCACCGCCTTCAGGAAGACTTATAGAGCATTATCATGGTAGCATGAATTATATACGTTAACCTTAGTTGCCTCCACTCTGTTCATGTAGTTTGTAAGGTAATAATCAGTAAATAGCTTCGGAAACCACTGAAAGAGAAAAATATCAGAAACTAAGGTCTAATAGAGTAACTTGTTGTGGGCAGGGGGAAAAGGCAACACATTACTTACCATCCTAAAGTTCACTGTTGTCTTTGACAAAGTGTAAATAAAGAGCTTAATTCCAATCACTCGTTTCTTTCGCCTAACAATCTTTCTTAGTTTCCTCACTTGACACTTGTTCACGAATATCACATTGCCCCATACGCAAAAGGGATCGAAGCGTGGATCAGTACCCCTCATATATGTACCTACAAGCAACCAGTAAATGCTAGAAGCTAAACTAAGATTGCACAAATGATGTAAAATATAACTACCTATGTTCCTAAGTACAGGTATTTTTTTGAGATTTCAATACGAACTACATACGGATGTATATAGAATTATAGATATAGTTTAGATTAGAATCTAGATTCACTCATTTTACTCCTTATGTAGTCTATATTGGAATCTCTAAAAATACTTACAATTAGGAATAGATGGTGTATAAGACATGGGATGCAGCTAACCTCGACGGCAAACAACATCATCGTCCATTGTAGCCCTATGTATGTACATGGAAAGCCAATGTTAACTACAACATGGTTAACATCCACCAAAAATAGCAAATGGTAATAAAACGACAGCATCTATAGTGATATCTTCATTTTGAAAGAGTAGCACGGTAGCAAAGGGACGGATTGAAAATGGATACAACTGTTAATTGCAACAGGCTTAATGGCAATTGAAACCGGTACTGATAAAAATGCAATTGGCAAAGTTAAACATCACAGGGCAGGTGCTGCCAGAGCAGATAATGGCCCAGTTCTCTATAAAAAAGGTAGGGAAAATAGCTCAAACGTGTTAGGCATGTTTACTACAACATGCTTAATACATCGATAGTACAAAACATAGCCATTAATTGCAACTGGTATTGGTAAGATTGAACTGGTGGGTACATACTTGGTAAGTCCTGAGAGGTAGTTGCTGGGGCACTTCATCTTGGCCATAGCCCGCCCAAAGTCAGCGGTGGCGGAGGCGAGCTGTTCCTCCGGGTCGAACCGTGGATCAGTGCCACTGACATGTGTACCTACATGCAACCAGTAAATGGTAGAAGTTAAACTGCAATTGCACAAATGATGTGAACTATTGTAAGACATGGGATGCAGCTATCCTTGACGGCAAACAACAACATCGACCGTTATGACCCTGCGTAAGTACATGGACAAGCATGTTAAGTACAACAGGGTTAGCATCCACAAAAAAGCAAATGGGGCAACATCTCTAGTATATCTTCATTGCGGAGAGTAGCATGGTAGCAAATGGACAGATTAAAAAATGGATACAACTGTTAATTGCAACAGGCTTAACAACATCATAAGTCATGTTTTGTAAGTTTGTAGCCATTGAAATGCAACTGTCTAAAAATGGATTCAACTTTTAATTGCAACAGGCTTAATAGACATTGAAATGGGTACTGATAAAAATGCAATTGGCATAGTTAAACATCACAAGGCAGGTGCTGCCAGAGCAGAGAATGGCCCAGATGTCTATAAAAAGGTAGTGAAATAGCAAAACATGTTAGGCATGTTTACTAGAACATGCTTAATACATTGACTGTACAGAACATAGCCATTAATTGCAACTGGTATTGCTAAGATTGAACTGGTGAGTACATACTTGGTAAGTCCTGAGAGGTAGTTGCTGGGCCACTTCATATTGGCCAGAGCTCGCCCAAAGTCAGCGACAGCGGAGGTGATATGTTCCTCCGGGTCGAACCGTGGATCAGTGCCACTGACATGTGTACCTACATGCAACCAGTAAATGGTAGAAGTTAAACTGCAATTGCACAAATTATGTGAAATACTGTAGGACATGGGATGTAGCTCACCTCGACGGCAAACAAAAGCATTAGCCGTTATGACCCTGCGTAAGTACATGGACATGCATGTTAAGTGCAACAGGGTTAGCATCCACTAAAAATAGCAAATTGGCAGCATCTCTAGTGATATCCTGAGTCATGTATTGTAAGTTTGTTGCTGGTATTAGTGAAATTGAGCTGGACACGGTAATATTTGAACATCACACAATGTGTAGTACTGAAATAAACAAGGCACGAACATGCTTAATACATCAACCGTACAAATCATAGTCGTTACAAGTGGTATCGGTAAGATTTAGCTGGTCAAATCTTACCTGTTAAGTCCTAGAGGGTAGTCGCTGGGGGACTTCATCTTGGCCAGAGCCTGCACCATGTCGGTGGCGGCAGCGAAGGCGAGGTGTTCCTCCGGGTCAACACGCGCAGCGGCCATCGCGCCATGGACCGCCATTAGCTCCTGGCGGCAGGGGGGATTTGGAGGCATGAGGATGTTTCACAGGCGCCATTTAAGCAATCAGGCGGGGACGTGATAGAGATTGGTGGGTCACCTGACTGGATCCGAGCAGAACATAGATGTGGTTGAAGCCGTGGTTGCGGCGGCGGCGGTCTGAGATGCCGGTAGGGGGAGGCGCGAGGGAGGGGGGATACTGAGGGGAAGGGGATGTGGTTGGAGGAATAAATTCTGAAATCGCACGCCTAATGAAAATTTCGGTGCGAAATTTGAAACTTTGGCGGGGGAAATATACAACGTAGACGAAGCGCGTAAAATACTCGTGTGCGAGAAAAAAGAAAGTTGGCAGATCCCGTCTCCAAAAAAATGTACACATGTACTTGATTTTTTTGGTCAATGGTATGCCTGGTTTATTAGAAAATATCGCACGGGTAACTGACTTATGGGTCATTAACGCAAAAAACGCAGATGGGTACGGCATATTAACCGTGTGTTTTGTGATCTTCTAATGATTAACGCAAAAAAACGCACACGGGCACACATGCTAATCAACGCCCAAAGACCACAAAGGATGCTTTTACCGACATTGTACGTTAATACTACAAACTTAAAGTACTATTGGTAATTTTCTCTAATACTACAAACTTAAACTACTTCTCACATGCGGCCATCAGGGCATGCTGGCCAGACGCCGGCGTTCTCCATCCCGGCCTTGTAGGCGGCAGCCCACCATGCTTCGATCTCAGCCAAGCTCTCCTCACCATGGCGTGCAGCCTCTTTTTTCTTACGGCAGCGAGACTCTCTTTTCTTGACTGCTTTCTGCCTTTTCCGCTCCTTCTGTGCGGCTTTGGCTTCCTCTAGATCCACCACCCATTCGGCCATGGCAGCGTCAAAGTCCGCCCATGTAACTGTATGGCCACCGATGACGATGAACTCGGCACGGCGAGATGCCATCACTTCCTTACCATGTGTGCGGTCGCGGGCGGCGAGGAACGCGGCACAGGGGGGATGCCATCGCTTCCTTACCAGTTACTGTGCGCTGCGGTGCCATGGACGTCTCCTGGTGAGAGCTCTGGGATGGAGGGGCCGGGCAGCCGTACAGTGCGGTGGTATTCAAGAGCTCAAAAACAAACAACAACAGAAATTTGGGTTCCCTTACAATTTTGCTCGTTCATTATAGCACACGGTTCATCTTCGTCGCTTCCAGAAACAGTGTGCACTGAGCCTATTGTGTGCTGCATTATGATTGGACGGAACCCTAGCCACGCGGATCGCGCGTGTGCATCGTTGCATGCGCCGCGATCGAGCGGCAATCCACGTCCCTCACATCACACCCGTGCACCTGTAGCTGCATTGGATTTATATGCGCTAAATGCCTAGAAAATGCACATAATATCCTAAATATGGTAAATGAGCCCGGAAAAATGCCAAATTTGAACACGGTGATTTGCTGGGTGTATGTTCGCGTAGAAAAAAACTCCAGGGCAAAGAACGAAGAAATTTTGGATTCCCCTTCAATCTTGAGGATTTCCCTTTCGAAAGCATGGAACTTCCTCGGTGATGGTTCGATTTATGAAGGGCGTGCATGACAACATAAGCCAAACATTCTCAAATTTTTACCAAGGCATGGTGTGGTCATACCATGGCACCATGCCAGGCATCATGTTTTTTAAGCATTTATTTCATTTTTTCTATAGTTGAAAACCCAACAAACAGACATTTGTGGTTGACTATTTGTAACGCCCCGAGACCGATGCACCAGGTGTCTTCCAGTTATTCATGTTGAGTGCCTTGTCATATCTTTACTTCTTGCACCATGCTCATCTCATTTGGGTATATTGCTTTGTCATGCCCATCATCATCTTATTGCATTGCCTCTTGTCATTTTGCATGCTAATCATATACCTTGTGGTAATCTTCATATTGTTGCCATGTGCATTTCTTTCATCCTTATGTGGTGTGTTGTTGTTATGATGTGTGTGAGCATCATTCCTTGTCATCTCTCTCAAGCCATACCCATGCATCATCACCTCTCACTTCCTTCTTCTTTCATGTTTTTGCAAGTGACTTTATTCCTCCTTCATTAATGTTCGTCCTTTCCCTATAAATCTTGCCTCTTTCCTACACCCTCTCTGTCAGATTTCATCCCATTCAAAGTTGTTTTGGTCAGGTTCAAAAATGATTGAAGTTTGAGCATAATCCAAACTCTAATTATTTTTCTGATTTCTAAAAATGAAAGAGCAATTTATTAAAACCCTACATAAATCCAGGGTTCCAGATATATATTCATATATCTCATATTCCTAACCAAAACCCGTGGACTTTCCCCTTTGTTGATTGTTTATTTATATAAAGAAAAAAATAAAATAAAGGAAAAGGCCCCTTACTTGTTCAGCTACTCACTGGGACTCCCAACTCCTACGCAGGCCACAAACCTGCAGCTCGGCCGACCTTTAGGCCCAACCGCCCCACCTACACCTAACCCTAGCCTCGACCGACCTATCCCTCTCTCTCCCCTGCTCGTTCCCACCGCCGCCAGAAGCCATCTCCCTCGACTCCTCCTCTAGCGCCGCCAGAGACATGCACGCAGGCGCAGTCCTCTGCTTCGACCCGACCTCATCCTTTCCCTTGTTCCCTTGTGTCGGCTCCCCCTCATATCGATCTTTCCCTGTCCTCTCGCTCAAGCTAACCACCCCGCGGCCCCGCAAGCTCGCCTGCCCGCACGGCCATGGCTTCGCCGCCCTCGACCCGGCTCACCCTTGACGCCCCCTTCGCTGGAGCCCTTCCTCCGCCTCTGCTTTGGCCTCCCGTGATAGCCACGCCGCGCCCTCAAGCGCCTCACCTCCCACAGCCGGTCGAGGACCTCCTCGTCGCCTCCTCATCTACCCGGCGCCACTGACTCGTCAGCTCCGTCGCCAGGGGAGGAGACCCTCAACCTGTCCCCTTCGGCCCTGACTCCGGCGAGTGCCGCCCTGTCGACTCTCCTCCGCGCGACGCCTCCCCTCTGCTGCCTTGTTCCTTTGCCTGCGACTGCCCTTTTCTTTCCCGCCTTGCCTCACGCGACCCACATGGGCGCCGGCCATGGAGGCCACCGTGCCGGCCTGCAGCTTTGCGCGTGCTGCCTTGCCTTCCTGCTACTTCGTCCGACTTCGGACGACCTCCATCGAGCTCGCCCGGCCACCTTCAACCTCGGCGTGGCCCTGCCTCCACTAGCAGCCTCCTGGAGCCGGCCATTTCCATGGGTTCGGGGAGCCCCAAGTCTTGTCCGTGGCCTCGTTGGCTGTTGATGTTACGCTGTTGGCTTTCTCCATCGTCTCCCCGGGCTCGTCAAATCCTGTACCAGGAGCCCAAGCCGGAAGACTCCATGGATGTGCATCTCACTTGTGCCATTTTGGATCGTCAAGAACGTTTCGAGATTCGCCAAGTACCATTACGCCCGGAGACCACGGATCCGTCAAGTTCCACTACCGTCGCCATGGATCCGACAAGTTCGCGAGTACGACCACTTACCACGACGACCTTGTACCACTACCGTCGATGAAGACATGTGCACCGCAAGCGTCAAGTTCAACTACCGTCGACGGCGAAGGGTTTGGAGTCATCAGGCACCTCTCTGAACGAACGGGAACGACTATCGTAGCCGAGATCACGAGAACCTCTACCGACGACCTCGAAACGTGTACGATGACCGTTGTCGAAGACACGTACCACTACTGCTTCCTGAACGTGTACCACGACTTCCATGACTTCCGTGAACCGCTACTTCCACGACGGTCATGAACGACTACTTCCCTCCATGAACTCGATACGCTTCGAAAACGTACGCTTCGAAGGTATAGCCCCGAGACGACCGTCCGAGAATGATTGCTTGTGTTGTATGAGATGCACCGGTTGTCTGCACTGTGTCGGTAGTGTCTCTCGCTTCCATGCTGTCGACAGTTGGGACACCCGGTAACCAGGAGGACCCCACCCTTTATATATTTCATATTCCTAACCAAAACCCCTGGACTTTCCCCTTTGTTGATTGTTTATTTATATAAACCAAGAAATAAAAGAAAGGAAAAGGCCCCTTACTTGCTCAGCTACTCACTAGGCCTCCCAACTCCTACGCAGGCCGCAAACCTGCAGCTGGGCCGGCCTTTAGGCCCAGCCGCCCCACCTACACCTAACCCTAGCCTCAACCGACCTCTCCCTCTCGATCCCCTGCTCGTTCCTACCGCCACCAGAAGCCTTCTCCCTCGACTCCTCCTCTAGCGCCGCCAGAGACATGCATGCAGGTGTAGTCCTCTGCTTCTACCCAACCTCATCCTTTCCCTTGTTCCCTTGCGCCGCCTCCCCCTCATATCGATCTCTCCCTCTCCTCTCGCTCTAGCCAACCACCCCGCGGCCCCATGAGCTCGCCTGCCCGCACGGCCATGGCTTCGCCGCCCTCGACCCAACTCGCCCTCGACGTCCCCTTCACCAGAGTCCTTCCTCCGCCTCTTCTCCAGCCTCCCACGATAGCCATGCCCCGCCCTCAAGCGCCTCACCTCCCGCAGCCGGTCCAGGACCTCCTCGTCTAACCGGCGCCACTGACTCGTCAGCTCCATCGCCAGGGGAGGAGCCCCTCGACCTGTCCCCTTCGGCCCCGACTCCGGCGAGCGCCACCCCATCGACTCTCCTTCGCGCGACAGCTCCCCTCTGCTACCTCGTTCCTCTGCCTGCAATTGTCCTTTGCTCTCCCGCCTTGCCTCACGTGACCCACATGGGCGCCGGCCATGGAGGCCACCGTGCTGGCCTGGAGCTTCACGCATGCTGCCTTGCCTTGCTGCTGCTTTGTCCGACCGCGGACAACCTCCGTCGAGCTCGCCGGCCACCTTTGACCTCGGCGTGGCCTTGCCTCCACTAGCAGCCTCCTGGTGCTGGCCGTTTCCATGGGTTCGGGGAGCCCCAAGTGTTGTCCGTGGCCTCGTTGGCTGTTGATGTTATGCTGTTGGCTTTCTCCATCGTCTCCCTGGGCTATTCAAATCCTGTACCACGAGCCCAAGCCGAAAGACTCCATGGATGTGCATCTCACTTGTGCCATTTTGGATCATAAAGAACGTTTCGAGATTCGCCAAGTACCATTACGCTTGGAGACCACGGACCCGTGAAGTTCCACTACCGCCGCCATGGATCCGACAAGTTCGCGAGTATGATCACTTCCCACGATGACCTTGTACCACTACCGTCGACGAAGACATGTGCACCGCAAGCGTCAAGTTCAACTACCGTCGACCGCAAAGGGTTTGGAGTCATCAAGCACCTCTCCGAATGAACGGGAATGACTATCATCGCCGAGATCATGAGAACCTCTACCGACGACCTCGGAACGTGTACGACGACCATTGTCGAAGACCCGTACCTCTACCGCTTCCCGAACATGTACCACGACTTCCACGACTTCTGTGAACCGCTACTTCCACGATGGCCGTGAACGACTACTTCCCTCGACGAACTTGATACACTAAAACGCATGCTTCGAAGGTATAACCCCGAGACGACCATCTGAGAACGATTGCTTGTGTTGTATGCGATGCACCCGTTGTCTGCACCGTGTCCGTAGTGTCTCTCGCTTCCATGTTGTCTACACTTGGGACAGCCGGTAACCGAGAGGACCCCACCTTCTATCGCATGTCACACTCCCGTCACTTTTCCTTTTGCATCGGTATCTCCATGAGCTATCGGAACCGGAATGATGCCGTGGCACCATTTCCGTTGTCATTGTCGTGGCACCCCTTTATTTCCACCATGGTGACAAATGTTTCATAATGCTCTTATCAACATTTTCATAAAATTGCATAAACTTGCATATGCCATCCGCATCATGATAATAACATTAAAAAATTTTAAATTGTTGTTTGCATTAAAATGCTAATGCATATGGGGATTTACCGGTATTGTTGTTTGTTATTTCCGGCCTCATTTAAACTTGCCTAATGTTTAGTTTACTTATGCTCCACCTCTTGCCATGATTAAACAACATTTAATTTTGTTGAGTAGTTTAAACGGGAGAGAACTAAATAATTAAATGTGGTGTTTCGTCAATATGCAAGTCGTTGCATATTGAGCTCCACTTAACTTGTAGTTTTGCTTGTGCACTTTGCCATGCCATGCCTCATTAAACCGTACATGCATCATACTTGGTTGTGCATCATGCCATGTTTATGTGATGGTTGTTTACCATGTTGTTTGCTCCTTTCCAGTGTTGCTTCTTCTTGTTAGTTCCGGTAACGTCGCGTTTGTGAGGATCCGTTCGACTATGTCCGTTTGTCTTCTTCATGGACTTGTTCTTCTTCCTCGCGGGATCTCAGGCAAGATGACCATACCCTCAAAATCACTTCTATCTTTGCTTGCTAGTTGTTCGCTATATTGCTATGCCGCGCTACCTACCACTTGCTATATCATGCCTCCCATATTGCCATGTTAAGCCTCTAACCCACTTTTCCTAGCAAACCGTTGTTTGGCTATGTTACCGCTTTTGCTAAGCCCCTCTTATAGTGTTGCTAGTTGCAGGTGAAGATGAAGTTTGTTCCTTGTTGGAACATGGATATTGTTGGGATATCATTATTATATCGTATTTACTTTAATGCATCTATATACTTGGTAAAGGGTGGAAGGCTCGGCCTTATGCCTGGTGTTTTGTTCCACTCTTGCTGCCCTAGTTTCCGTCATACCAGTGTTATATTCCTTCATTTTGCGTCCCTTACGCGGTTGGGTGTTATGGGAACCCCCTGACAGTTCGCTTTGAATAAAACTCCTCCAGCAAGGCCCAACCTTGGTTTTACATTTGCCTAACAACCTATCACCTTCCCTTGGGTTCTGCAGACCCGAGGGCCATCTTTATTTTACCCCCCCATCCCCCGGGCCAGTGCTTCTCTAAGTGTTGGTCCGAACTAGAGCCCCTTGCAGCGCCACCTCGGGGAAACTTGAGGGCTACTTTTAGTTGTACAGATTGATCATTTGGTGTTGCCCTGAGAACGAGATATGTGCAGCTCCTATCGGGATTGTCGGCACATTGGGCGACTTTGCTGGTCTTGTTTTACCATTGTCAAAACGTTTTGTAACCGAGATTCTGAGATTGATCGGGTCTTCTCGGGAGAAGGAATATGTCAGGACCCCGACTCGATGTCACATCGATCTAGCCGGTAACACTTCATATCACTTTGCGGCCTCACGCACGGTATTCCCACGGGTGTCGCCTTACCTTTGCCCGGGACCGTTTGCGCCTTTTGGCTCACGTATATGATAGTGTCGCTAGCATCCATATGATAAAGAGCCCGGGCTGACATGACTAGTCGTAAACCCAAAGTGGCACAGACTTACAGGGACAGGCATCCATGACCCAGCTTCGAACGTGTCGGTCATCAGCAAGTGGGTCCGGGCTGTAGCACTGGGCTAGCAGGACTCCGGTAAACCGGGCTGTAGCGGGCTAACAGGACTCCGGTACTCAAAGCGTGACATTTCCCCGAAGGGACAGACACAGGAACGAAGAAGGACACATGCCGGCCAGCCTAAGTGTTCCAGAGCAGTAGCATGCTACCATGGCTCAGCGGTAACACTAGGAGACATTTCCCGGTAAGAGAGGCTACTAAAGATAAACAACTAGGTAGTCAGATCCCACACATACCAAGCATTTCAATCATACACACAATATGCTCGATATGTGCAAATATAACGAAGCATCACAACATGACTCTACGACACAAGTACTTTTATTTAAGGCTCAGCGAGCCATACATAACATACACACAAAGGTACGGGTCTCACGACCCAACATACAAGTCATACAGTCATACAAGCCAACAGCGGAAGAAACTTGTCTGAGTACAGACAACTAGTAAAATAAAAGAGGCTCGGAAGCCTAACTACACTATGTGGTCCATCACAAGCTCAGGGTCACCACCTGGGTCTTTAGCCTACTCGTTGATGTCAACGTCTACATAGAACCCATCAGAAGGGGTTGCAGCGTCTTCTGTAAAAATGTAGATTATAGCAACATGAGTACAAAGGTACTCAGCAAGACTTACATCAGATCCTACATACATGCATAGTATCAAGAAGGGTTGGTGGAGTTATTGCAGCAAGCCAGCTTTGACTCCTGGCTAGACTATCCTACGATACTCCAATTTGAAATGTTTTGCGCACACGAGTCCACTACTCACCACTTCAATACACTACCGAGGATCCACCTCCGTCTTCCTACGGAAGACCCATCCTCGGCACTCACACTTATCTTGAGGCTTTTAATAGTTTCCATTTACTTGTCTATGAACTGTATAGGCAACCAAGTAGTCCTTTACCGCGGACGCGGCTATTCGAATAGATCATGTTAACCCTGCAGGGGTGTACTTCTTCATACACGCTCTCACCACTTATCGTCGTTTACACGACATGTACTCGGCAACCTTCAAGCGGAAGCCCAACGTGGGTGTCGGCCACGACCTACCTAATCACCTAAGCCTCCAGTCCAGGTTTATCGCCTATTCAGGTTCCATCCGCAGGGAGTCCGGCCGAGGTTTCCCATACGGCCCCGAACGATGTGAACAGGGTTCCCGAGATACCTAACGGGTATTCGGTACACCGTGCCACGTACCTACCGCATCATAGCCCACCCCTACGGTCAGCGCTGTCCACGGCCTCCAGTAGGCTACAAACACCAGAAACTACTTGCAACTCCTGGACGGAGAACTAGGGTGAATAAGAAGTCGAGAGGGTCCATTGGTTTCGGGCCCAATGCATGGTAGTAGCTGATTCTTAAATCACACATACAGATCTCAGTGCTTAAGGTCGGCTTCAATGAAACAACCCACCATGTACTCCTACATGGCCTCTCATCGATACCTTTACCAAATCGTGTTCACCACACTACTCTCATTACTGACATAATCATTTCACTCTAGCCCATCACCCAGATGAACCAGACCTGACTCAACTCTAAGCATAGCAGGCATAGCAAGGTAGGAACAACACATACATATGGCTCAATCAACTCCTACACATGCTAGTGGGTTTCATCTAGTTACTGTGGCAATGACAGGTCATGCAGAGGAAATGGGTTCAACTACCGTAGCACACAGCAGTTTGAATCGCGTTGTCTTAATGCAGTAAAAGAGAGCAGGAGCGAGAACATGGGATTGTATCGATATGATCAAATGGTTGGTTGCTTGCCTGATGGTTCGTTGCACGGATACGGTTCTTCGTTAGGGTAATCACGGTACTCCTCGGGAACAGATCCTGTCGCAAAGGACATCGATACACAAACATCACCAAACAATATGCAACAATATGATGCATGCATGAAACATGGCAATATGAGTGTGTTGGGCTAATGCAACTAAAACCAGAAGGGTTTGAACAAATTTGAATCAAAGATTCAAATTTCAATTTCAAATATGGCCTTTTAAAGGGCCTTTCCTTGTTCTGATTAAAACATCAACTTAACTTGTTTGATCATGCATGAAAATGGTACAGATGGATAGATTGGATTTTTCTGATCATTTTTCATATATTATTTGTCCAATTTGGAGTTACAGAATAAAAGTTATGAATTTTTGAAGTTTAAATAATATTCTGGAATTTCCTGATTTAATTTAAATCCAGAAATATCATTTACTGCGTCAGCCTGACATCATAGTGACATCAGCAGGTCAACAGGGCTGGCTCGGGTCAAACCTGACGTGTGGGGTCCACACGTCAGTGTCACAGGGGCTAATCCCGCGTTGACCCCGGGCTGGTTAGCTTTGACTAAGCCCTGGGGCCCACTTGTCAGCGTCAGTAGGTGGTGGATTAGTGGTTAATTAGCTGGGCCACGTCAGCTCGCCGGAGTTCTGGCCGGCGGCGACCAACAGTGCGGCGGCGATAGTGGTTTTGGTCGTTTCGGCCACCAAATGGAACGTGGCGACCACCGGAGTGAAGCTGAGGACGACCCGCGGCTCTTGGCGGAGTCCGTTGGGGTCGGGGTGGCCGGAGTCGACGGCGGCGAGCTCAGCTGCGGCCGCCGGGGTTCGGTCGTGCACGGGAGTGGTGCTGGAGCTCGAAGTTGAGCAAAGTGAGGCGCTAGGGAGGCTCTACTGGGTTCTGTGAACGCGTTGGACTCGCCGGGGTGACCAAGTGGTCACCGGAGCTGCGTCGACGGCGAGCTCGGCGACGGCGGAGGTTCGGCCGAGGTGGGGATGCAGCTACGGTGAGGGAACGAGGGAAAGAAGAGGGGGGAACGGTGGCGTAGCTCACCGCGGTTGCAGTGGGCGTCGAAGCGGGCTCGGGGACGCGCTGGAGACGGCGAATTCGTCGGCGACGGTGGTCGGAGTCCGAAGAGGGGAACGGCGACGTGGCGGCGATGCAGGGCTTCCGGGGACTCGTGGAGCGGTGGGGAGGAAGAGGGAGTCGAGGCGGAGCTTCTGAGCTACTCGGGGGAGCGAGGGGTGGCCGGAGTCAGTGGCTACGGCGAACGGCGGCGACGGTGGTGTTCGGCCGAGAGCGAGAGAGAGCGAGGGAGAAGCGGGGGAGAGTGAGAGGGAGCAGGGGGGATCGGGACGGGCTGCGGGCGTCGTCCACGCGGCCAGGGGGGCGTCGGCAAGCAGGAGGTGGCCGCGCGGCCGCGCGCGCGCGAGCACGCAGCAGCTTCGGGGCGTGGGGAGGAAGACGACGGGGAGCTACAGTGCTGGGCTGGCTAGCTGGGCCGGCCAGCTGGCTGGGCCGCACAGGTAAGTTTCTCCTCTCTTTTCTGTTTTCTGTTTTAATTAATAATTCTGCAACTTTGTTGAATTAAATAAAATACCTAGGCAACTCCAAAAATCACCAAACTACTCCTGGTCCATAGTTGGAATATTTCCAACATGAAACATTTTAGTTTGGAGATATTTGAGCATTAAAATATTTTATATTATTTTAAATGCCCAAATTCAAATAGTTATGATTTAACTCAAGAACCCTAGGATGGCCTAGAAAAGTGTGCACCATTTTTGGCAGAGGTTCTGAACCAAGGCAAAAATGATGGGCATTTTAGAAGGGCATTTCAGGTTCATTGAAAATTATTTTAGTAAACCCTAGTTGGTTATCAGAGGGGACTGGGGGTTCTGTCATCCCCATTTCAAGTTTCTGATGCAAAAGTAAACATGATGCAACACTCTAATGCATGACTAGCTAGGGTGTGACAACTCACCCCCACTCAAAAGAATCTCGTCCCGAGATTTGGGTTCCTCCGAGAAGAAGGCGGGATACTCGAGTCGAAGACGATCCTCCCTTTCCCAAGTTGCTTCATCTTCAGAATGGTGCGACCATTGAACCTTGAGAAACTTGATGTTATGACGTCGCGTGGTACGTTCGGCTTGATCGAGGATACGAATGGGGTACTCTCGATATGTAAGATTATCTTGGAGATCAAGCGTTTCGTGGTCCACTTCACGGATAGGATCCGAGAAGCAACGTCTGAGTTGAGAAACGTGGAAGACATCGTGAACTCTGGAGAGGTGCGGAGGTAGTTCCAATTGGTAGGCAACTTCTCCTCGTTTGGCAAGAATGCGAAAAGGTCCAATGTAACGAGGAGCCAATTTGCCTTTGATACCGAAGCGATGGGTTCCCTTCAGAGGGGTGACCCGAAGATAAGCCTTCTCGTCAACCTCGAAAGTCATAGCCTTATGTTTTCGGTCATATTGACTCTTTTGACGAGATTGGGCGGTTTTCAACTTTTCACGAACGATACGAACTTGTTCTTCTGCTTCCTGAATCATATCCGGGCCAAAGAATTGTCTTTCCCCGGTCTCTGACCAGTTAAGGGGTGTTCGACATCGTCGTCCATAGAGGACTTCAAAAGGGGCTTTACCCAAGCTAGATTGATAGCTGTTGTTGTAAGCGAATTCGGCAAATGGAAGGCACTTCTCCCAGTCCATTCCGAATGAGATAACAGAGGCTCGAAGCATGTCTTCTAGAATTTGGTTGACGCGTTCCACTTGACCACTTGACTGAGGGTGGAAAGCGGTGCTAAAGGAGAGACGAGTTCCCATAGCATTTTGGAAACTTTCCCAAAATCGAGAGGTGAAAAGACTTCCTCGATCCGAATTGATTTCCAAAGGAACACCATGGAGGGACACTATTCGGGAGATGTATAAGTCTGCCAGCTGACTAGCGGTTATACTCTCACGAACAGGTAGGAAATGAGCTACTTTGGAAAGACGATCGACCACGACGAAGATAGCATTATTCCCTCTCTTGGTCCTGGGAAAACCGGTAATGAAATCCATACCAATTTTATCCCATTTCCATTCAGGAATAGCTAAGGGTTGAAGGGTGCCAGCAGGCCGTTGATGCTCTGCTTTTACACGACGACAGACGTCGCAATTGGCAATATACTGAGCAATTTCTCTCTTCATCCTAGTCCACCAGAACCTCTGGCGTAGGTCCTGATACATTTTAGTACTACCGGGATGAATGGTGAGAGGAGATTCATGGGCTTCCTTAAGGATTATATGCCTTAGGTTGCGCACTTTGGGAACTACTAATCGATCCCCGAAGTACACGACTCCTTGATCATTAACGGAGAAACAATTCGCAATTCCTTTCTGAATATTCCTCTTGATGCGGGAGATTCCCGGATCTACCTTCTGTGCTTTGATGATTTGATCCGTAAGGGTAGGTTTTGCCACCAAGGTGGAGAGAAAACCTTGAGGTACAATGTGAAGGTTAAGCTTCCGAAATTCCTCATGGAGAAGCGGTTGACTTTGTTGTAACATCAGGTTGTTACAATAAGATTTACGACTTAGCGCATCAGCCATGACGTTGGCTTTCCCTGGGGTATAGGTTATCCCTAAGTCGAAGTCTGTGATCAATTCAACCCAACGTCTTTGCCTGAGATTCAAATCCGGTTGGGTGAAAATGTACTTCAGGCTTTGGTGATCAGTGAATATTTCGCAACGATTACCGAGGAGGTAATGTCGCCAGGTCTTAAGGGCATAGACTACGGCTGCAAGTTCTAGATCATGAGTAGGATAATTCTCCTCATGTGGGTGCAATTGCCGTGAAGCGTAAGCAATTACGTGTCGATCTTGCATAAGGATGCAACCTAGTCCTTGTCACGAGGCGTCGCAGTAGATAACAAAGTCTTTGGAGAAGTCTGGTGGTACCAGCACGGGAGCAGAAGTCAGGCGTCTTTTCAGTTCCTGAAAGCTGTGCTCACATTGTGAGGTCCATTCGAACTTCTTATCTTTCTTGAGGAGTTCGGTTAGGGGTTTAGCAACTTTGGAGAAGTTCTCGACAAAGCGACGGCAATAGCTCGCTAAGCCTAGAAAACTCCGAACTTGCTTGACCGATTCGGGTGGAGTCCAGTCAAGGACAGCTTGAACTCGCTCAGGGTTAACAGCAATACCTTTACCAGATATTACATGACCCAGATAGGTCACTTCTGGCAACCAGAATTCACATTTAGAAAATTTGGCATAAAGGCGATGCTCTCGAAGTTTCTGCAACACTAGCCTTAGATGTTCGGCATGTTCTTCCTCGTTCTTGGAGTATATGAGTATATCATCGAGATAAACTACGACGAATTTATCCAAATACTCCATGAAGATTGAGTTCATTAACCGAGAAAAAGTGGCTGGAGCGTTGGTTAAACCGAAGGACATGACGGTGTACTCGTATTGGCCGTAACGAGTAACAAAGGCCGTTTTAGGAATGTCCCCGTTTCTGATTTTGATTTGATGGTAGCCCAACCTCAAATCCATCTTGGAGAAGACTGAGGATCCAGCGAGCTGATCATACAGATCGTTGATCCTGGGAAGTGGATATTTGTTCTTGATTGTGACCAGATTGACAGGTCGGTAATCTACAACCATTCGGTCCGTACCATCCTTTTTCTTAACGAATAGGACGGGGCAAGCCCACGGAGATGAACTAGGGCGGATGAAACCCTTTTTCAAGGATTCATCGAGTTGCTTCTTAAGCTCGGCTAGTTCTAGGGGTGCCATCTTATAAGGCCTTCTAGCAATCGGAACGGTTCCTGGAATGAGGTCTATTACGAACTCAACATCCCTGTCAGGTGGAACCCCTGGCAATTCCTCTGGAAAGACATCCGGAAAATCACGAACTACCGGAACGTCCTCAAGGTCTGGCAAAGGGCTGGCGTTAAGAGAATATAATTGTCGCTTGGCTATTCGAGTCAAAACATTGACTATCTTCCCCGAAGGATGGGTGAGTTGAACGGTCCTAGAGAAGCAATCAATTTTGGCTTGATGAGCTGACATCCAGTCCATACCCAAAATGATATTAATATCTGAAGATTTAAGGGCTATCAAAGATGCAAGAAAAACAAGTCTGTCGACTTGGATTTCATTTCCATGGCTTACTCTAGAAGTTTGCCATTTGGATCCCAGAGTTTGAATTACCATGGAGGATGGAAAGTCACAGAATGCAACGTTATGCAAACGAGCATAATTTTCAGATATAAAAGAATGAGAGGCTCCTGTATCGAAAAGAACAGATGCCGGGTGGCAATTAACAAGAAGCGTACCGAGAACGACGTTGGGATCTTCTTGAGCTTCTTCGGCAGAGATACAGTTGACATGGCCACGTGAAGCGGTGACCGGTTTGGCAAGGAACACCTTCCCTGTCGGCTTGCCACGGCCAACAGCTTTAGCAGATTGATTGGGGTTGGTCTGGGGACACTCACGCATATAATGACCAGATTCCCCACACTTGAAACAAGTCACGGAACTGGTACGTGGAGGAGCATTATTGGATGGACCCCCATAGGGCTTGGCTGGTGCAGACTGTTGGATAGGGCGAGGCGCCTGAAAAGATGGCCTCGGTGTGAACCTGGGTGGCAGGGCGGTATTGGGTACCCACACGCGGCGCTTCTGAGGACTAGCACCGGATGAGGAACCCATATCACGTCCATGCTTGCGTGTTGCGTCATAGTCAGTCTGACCAGTTTCAGCACTGATGGCTTTGTTGACAAGTTTCGAAAAAGATGTACACTCATGCAGACGGAGGTCGCGACGAAGCTCAGGACTAAGGCCCTTACGGAACCTTGCTTGCTTCTTGGCGTCAGTAGAAACTTCCTCGGTTGCATATCGTGCAAGGTTACCAAACTCCCTGCTATAGACATCCACAGAAAGTCGGCCTTGGGTGAAATTGCAAAATTCTTCACGCTTACGGTCCATGAGACCCTCCGGAATGTGGTGTTCACGGAAAGCCTCACTGAATTCAGCCCAAGTTGTGACATGGCCCGCTGGGCGCATGGCTCCATAATTCTCCCACCATAGACTGGCGGGGCCTTCAAGGTGATATGCAGCAAAGGTGACTTTGTCAGCCTCCGCTACCAGCGCGGAACGCAGTTTATGAGAGATACTGCAAAGCCAGTCATCAGCGTCGAGAGGCTCGACGGAGTGGTGGAACGTGGGTGGATGCAATTTGATAAAATCACTGAGTGACACCACGTTAGCCCTCTGATGGTGTGCTGTGTTCTGTTCAATACGCTCCAACAAACGGTTTGTCTCCCGCTTGTTTCTCTCAGCTTCCATCATCACCTCGGCTAGTGAAGGAGGATGAGGCAGATGTTCATTTCTGGCTTCACTGCCTTCGGCCTGCTCTTGGGAAGCAGGGTTGGCGCGCGTGTTGACCATCCTAGGTAAACAAGGCAATGATTTAGTCAGAATGATAAAATTCCGACATAGGATACATAATGCAAGGAATAACTCGGAATGCAAGATGATCATCCGTATGACATGGTAGATACAGAAACTGCTTCTTTATTCCATCGTCATACACACCATACAAGGTTTAGTACAAGACCAAACAAAGTACTATTACGGTGAAAAAAAGGATTACATCTCATCGGAGGCATCTCAAGCTACTATACATTATTTTTCTACACCTCCGGAAGGAGTACAAACTAGTCATATCCCACGAGTCACGCAGGACGATAGACGACACAGCTAGTGCGAACTGGTGATACTACTACTAACTCAGACCGATCCGTAATAGTCCTCGTAGAAGTCACCTCCATAGCCCGGAAGTTCAACATGATCATCCGGAAACAGACGGTCTCGCGGAGCTTGTGGACCATAGGGGCTAGGATGAGGTCTTGGACCAGCAAACGGTGGCCTGCGGGGACCGCGAGGTGGGGTGATGCCTCCTACATCACGCCAAACCATCACGTCTGGCAGAGCAGATCTCACAGGATAGAGATCGCGCATATCTGAATATCCAGCTTGCACCGCCGGTGCGAACCGAGTCAAAGTGGCCCAGTGGTCAGCACGGGTATTGAAGAGCTCTAACCTTAAGGCCCGATTTTCACGGTCCTTATCCTCGAGCATCTCAGCAGTGGTGCGAGTCCGTGAATCCTCCTGAGTGGAGTCAGCATATATAGCCTGAAAATATCCTTGTGCTCCCGGAAGTGATCCTGGCATATACCGGAAATCAGAGTCCCGAAATAACCTAGATCTGACTCGCATAATGGTCATCATAGAGTAGGCGGCATCCTGCACAGCCATCTCGATAGAAACCCCGAGTCCATAGGAGCAGTGAAGAGGCTCAGTGGATCCAGGATAAGATGGAAATATCCTGACAGTGCAGAGATACTGGCTTTGATTAAAGTCTCGGAATTGTTCTTCGACCGTGTACTCAGGATACCAGCGGTATCCAGCCTCAGTCATTACCCTGACCAACTTAGCAGTATGGCCGGGTACATCTAGGCACCGAGTCAGGCGAACCACTTGATTGAGGTCGCGAGTGGCCATCTGAAAGCACAATTATAATGCAAAGGCATTAGAATTTCTAGCAAAATTTCGGCAGCATAACAGCTGTAAATGCTCAAAAAGGATATTGAGACATTTGACAAAGGATTTCGTACACACTCAACATCATCATATCAAGTCTTGAAACCATTCTTACAACATAATGTGGTGGTAGAACTGAACTAGGCTTGTAACCATCAAACTTATAAGGTACTACTGATTAGTAACTCGTGATCCTGATAGAGAGAGCAGATCCTAATTCCTTAACCCCCGGTGGAAGAATGGACTGACTCAGATCAGAAAGTCATAGGATATAAGGAGTAAAAAGAGCCTTACGTTCCAACCCACAAACAATTCCCCTACATATAACTAAAGAATTTCTAGACTCAACATCAACCAGTTTGGCTTGGAGAACCTACAGGCAGTCCGGCTCTGATGCCAACGCTGTCAGGACCCCGACTCGATGTCACATCGATCTAGCCGGTAACACTTCATATCACTTTGCGGCCTCACGCACGGTATTCCCACGGGTGTCGCCTTACCTTTGCCCGGGACCGTTTGCGCCTTTTGGCTCACGTATATGATAGTGTCGCTAGCATCCATATGATAAAGAGCCCGGGCTGACATGACTAGTCGTAAACCCAAAGTGGCACAGACTTACAGGGACAGGCATCCATGACCCAGCTTCGAACGTGTCGGTCATCAGCAAGTGGGTCCGGGCTGTAGCACTGGGCTAGCAGGACTCCGGTAAACCGGGCTGTAGCGGGCTAACAGGACTCCGGTACTCAAAGCGTGACATTTCCCCGAAGGGACAGACACAGGAACGAAGAAGGACACATGCCGGCCAGCCTAAGTGTTCCAGAGCAGTAGCAAGCTACCATGGCTCAGCGGTAACACTAGGAGACATTTCCCGGTAAGAGAGGCTACTAAAGATAAACAACTAGATAGTCAGATCCCACACATACCAAGCATTTCAATCACACACACATTATGCTCGATATGTGCAAATACAACGAAGCATCACAACATGACTCTACGACACAAGTACTTTATTTAAGGCTCAGGGAGCCATACATAATATACACACAAAGTTACGGGTCTCACGACCCAACATACAAGTTATACAATCATACAAGCCAACAGCGGAAGTAACTTGTCTGAGTACAGACAACTAGTAAAATAAAAGAGGCTTGGAAAGCCTGGCTATACTATGTGGTCCTCCACAAGCTCAAGGTCACCACCTGGGTCTTTAGCCTACTCGTTGATGTCAACGTCTACATAGAACCCATCAGAAGGGGTTGCAGCGTCTTCTGTAAAATGTAGATTATAGCAACATGAGTACAAAGGTACTCAGCAAGACTTACATCAGATCCTACATACATGCATAGTATCAAGAAAGGTTGGTGGAGTTATTGCAGCAAGCCAGCTTTGACTCTTGGCTAGACTATCCTACGATACTCCATTTGAAATAGTTTTGCGCACACGAGTCCACTATTCACCACTTCAATACACTACCGAGGATCCACCTCCGTCTTCCTACGGAAGAGCCATCCTCGGCACTCACACTTATCCTGAGGCTTTTAATAGTTTCCATTTACTTGTCTATGAACTGTATAGGCAACCAAGTAGTCCTTTACCGCGGACGCGGCTATTCGAATAGATCATGTTAACCCTGCAGGGGTGTACTTCTTCATACACGCTCTCACCACTTATCGTCGTTTACACGACATGTACTCGGCAACCTTCAAGCGGAAGCCCAACGTGGGTGTCGGCCACGACCTACCTAATCACCTAAGCTTCCAGTCCAGGTTTATCGCCTATTCAGGTTCCATCCGCAGGGAGTCCGGCCGAGGTTTCCCATACGGCCCCGAACGATGTGAACAGGGTTCCCGAGATACCTAACGGGTATTTGGTACACCCGGCCACGTACCTACCGCATCACAGCCCACCCCTACGGTCAGCGCTGTCCACGGCCTCCAGTAGGCTACAAACACCAGAAACTACTTGCAACTCCTGGACGGAGAACTAGGGTGAATAAGAAGTCGAGAGGGTCCATTGGTTTCGGGACCAATGCATGGTAGTAGCTGATTCTTAAATCACACATACAGATCTCAGTGCTTAAGGTCGGCTTCAATGAAACAACCCACCATGTACTCCTACATGGCCTCTCATCGATACCTTTACCAAATCGTGTTCACCACACCACTCCCATTACTGACATAATCATTTCACTCTAGCCCATCACCCAGATGAACCAGACCTGACGCAACTCTAAGCATAGCAGGCATAGCAAGGTAGGAACAACACATACATATGGCTCAATCAACTCCTACACATGCTAGTGGGTTTCATCTAGTTACTGTGGCAATGACAGGTCATGCAGAGGAAATGGGTTCAACTACCGTAGCACACAGCAGTTTGAATCGCGTTGTCTTAATGCAGTAAAAGAGAGCAGGAGCGAGAACATGGGATTGTATCGATATGATCAAATGGTTGGTTGCTTGCCTGATGGTTCGTTGCACGGATACGGTTCTTCGTTAGGGTAATCACGGTACTCCTCGGGAACAGATCCTGTCGCAAAGGACATCGATACACAAACATCACCAAACAATATGCAACAATATGATGCATGCATGAAACATGGCAATATGAGTGTGTTGGGCTAATGCAACTAAAACCAGAAGGGTTTGAACAAATTTGAATCAAAGATTCAAATTTCAATTTCAAATATGGCCTTTTAAAGGGCCTTTCCTTGTTCTGATTAAAACATCAACTTAACTTGTTTGATCATGCATGAAAATGGTACAGATGGATAGATTGGATTTTTCTGATCATTTTTCATATATTATTTGTCCAATTTGGAGTTACAGAATAAAAGTTATGAATTTTTGAAGTTTAAATAATATTCTGGAATTTCCTGATTTAATTTAAATCCAGAAATATCATTTACTGCGTCAGCCTGACATCATAGTGACATCAGCAGGTCAACAGGGCTGGCTCGGGTCAAACCTGACGTGTGGGGTCCACACGTCAGTGTCACAGGGGCTAATCCCGCGTTGACCCCGGGCTGGTTAGCTTTGACTAAGCCCTGGGGCCCACTTGTCAGCGTCAGTAGGTGGTGGATTAGTGGTTAATTAGCTGGGCCACGTCAGCTCGCCGGAGTTCTGGCCGGCGGCGACCAACAGTGCGGCGGCGATAGTGGTTTTGGTCGTTTCGGCCACCAAATGGAACGTGGCGACCACCGGAGTGAAGCTGAGGACGACCCGCGGCTCTTGGCGGAGTCCGTTGGGGTCGGGGTGGCCGGAGTCGACGGCGGCGAGCTCAGCTGTGGCCGCCGGGGTTCGGTCGTGCACGGGAGTGGTGCTGGAGCTCGAAGTTGAGCAAAGTGAGGCGCTAGGGAGGCTCTACTGGGTTCTGTGAACGCGTTGGACTCGCCGGGGTGACCAAGTGGTCACCGGAGCTGCGTCGACGGCGAGCTCGGCGACGGCGGAGGTTCGGCCGAGGTGGGGATGCAGCTACGGTGAGGGAACGAGGGAAAGAAGAGGGGGGAACGGTGGCGTAGCTCACCGCGGTTGCAGTGGGCGTCGAAGCGGGCTCGGGGACGCGCTGGAGACGGCGAATTCGTCGGCGACGGTGGTCGGAGTCCGAAGAGGGGAACGGCGACGTGGCGGCGATGCAGGGCTTCCGGGGACTCGTGGAGCGGTGGGGAGGAAGAGGGAGTCGAGGCGGAGCTTCTGAGCTACTCGGGGGAGCGAGGGGTGGCCGGAGTCAGTGGCTACGGCGAACGGCGGCGACGGTGGTGTTCGGCCGAGAGCGAGAGAGAGCGAGGGAGAAGCGGGGGAGAGTGAGAGGGAGCAGGGGGGATCGGGACGGGCTGCGGGCGTCGTCCACGCGGCCAGGGGGGCGTCGGCAAGCAGGAGGTGGCCGCGCGGCCGCGCGCGCGCGAGCACGCAGCAGCTTCGGGGCGTGGGGAGGAAGACGACGGGGAGCTACAGTGCTGGGCTGGCTAGCTGGGCCGGCCAGCTGGCTGGGCCGCACAGGTAAGTTTCTCCTCTCTTTTCTGTTTTCTGTTTTAATTAATAATTCTGCAACTTTGTTGAATTAAATAAAATACCTAGGCAACTCCAAAAATCACCAAACTACTCCTGGTCCATAGTTGGAATATTTCCAACATGAAACATTTTAGTTTGGAGATATTTGAGCATTAAAATATTTTATATTATTTTAAATGCCCAAATTCAAATAGTTATGATTTAACTCAAGAACCCTAGGATGGCCTAGAAAAGTGTGCACCATTTTTGGCAGAGGTTCTGAACCAAGGCAAAAATGATGGGCATTTTAGAAGGGCATTTCAGGTTCATTGAAAATTATTTTAGTAAACCCTAGTTGGTTATCAGAGGGGACTGGGGGTTCTGTCATCCCCATTTCAAGTTTCTGATGCAAAAGTAAACATGATGCAACACTCTAATGCATGACTAGCTAGGGTGTGACAGAATATCCTTCGTTGACCGTGAGAGCTTGTGATGGGCTAAGTTGGGACACCCCTGCAGGGTATAAACTTTTGAGAGCCATGCCCGCGGTTATGGGCAGATGGGAATTTGTTAATATCCCATTGTAGAGAACTTGACACTTAACTTAATTAAAATGAATCAACCGCGTGTGTAGCCGTGATGGTCTCTTTTCGGCAGAGTCCGCGAAGAGAACACGGTCTCGTGTTATGCTTGAACGTATGTAGTTTCAGGATCACTTCTAGCTTCTTGACTGTGTGTTGCTTCTCTTCTCGCTCTTATTTGCGCATGTTAGCCACCATATATGGTAGTGCTTGCTGCAGCTCCACCTCACTACCCTTTCCTACCCATAAGCTTAAATAGTCTTGATCACGCGGGTGTGAGATTGCTGAGTCCTCGTGACTCACATATACTTCCGAACAGTTGCAGGTGCCGATGATACCATTGCAGATGACACAATTGAGCTCAAGTGGGAGCTCGATGAAGATCTTGGTCGTTGTTTCATTTCGATTTCGGATGTTCAGTAGTGGAGCCCAGTTGGGACGATCGGGGATCTAGCATTTGGGGTTGTCTTCTTTTATTTTGGTTCCGTAGTCGGACCTTGATTGTATTCTGGATGATGTATGTATAACTTGTATTTGTGTGAAGTGGCGATTGTTAGCCAACTCTTTATCCCATTCTTATTTAGTACATGGGATTGTGTGAAGATTACCCCTCTTGCGACAAACCTACCATGCGGCTATGCCTCTAAGTCATGCCCCAACACGTGGGAGATATAGCCGCATTGTGGGTGTTACAAGTTGGTAATCAGAGCCATCCCCGACTTAGGAGCCCCCTGCTTGATCGAATCGCTGATGTTGTTGAGTCTAGAACAAAATGTTTTGAATCTTAGGATTATATATATCGGAGAGTAGGATTCTTTTGACAACTCAGTCCCTTCGTCGCTCTGTTGAGGCCTCCTGACGTAGAGTTTTGACTCTTCTCTCCTCAAATTTCACGATTTTTTAGGATCACGCGGGTATCTTGGAATCGTTCCGATAGTCTTGTGATAATAACATTGTTCTTGGTGCCTCCTGACATTTATGGGTTGTGGCCGTGTCCCGGGGAGTTGAGCTTCGAGGTGTTGTCGTCACAATTTTATCGTTGCAGTTCTGGAATACCTGAGTTCGCCGACATCGGAAATCTCTTTTATGCAGTTGTTGGTGAGATAACCTCGACGCCGCCCAGTACTGGGGCGAGAGTTCAAGAGTATTACCATAACTCGTATAACGGATGCTTTTCGAAGGTTGAGGTAAATGATTTCCGAAGGTTTCTTGGTTATGTGTTGAAGGATGGATACAGCTGGATGTAGGATTTGTTACTTTTGGGTGAGATATTATGCTTCCCCTGTATCCCCAACACCTGATTGCATAACCAGAAAGTTTTGGGAGTTTATAAGTGGGAATCCAAGTAGCTCCTAGAATAATCTTTCAACAGACACATGATAAGATATGGGATCTATCATATGTTTGTTTCCGGCTTATTTTGCAAGCCAATCCTTGCTTTGTTTTTGTTGTGATATTCGAGTTGCTTCAGTGTCAAGTGTTGATTCCATACCTTTCCTAAGCGATATTCTCACATTTCTATGTGAATATTAATTCTTCATGATAATCGAGATTGTCATGTCAATACTTTTCAACCGGTGTGTTTCTCTTCAAGTGGATCCGATCATTTTCAACATTTGCAAGATCAATGCTCAGTTATTCACAACGGTGTTTGTTTCATCCGTCCTAAGTTGTCTTTGTTTTCCCGCCCTCCCACCCTTTTTCTTCAAGGACTCGGATTTCTTATTAAAGTATCCTTTTATTGTTGCGAAGCCTCTCCATTCTTTTAAGTCAATGTTGAAAGGATCGATATGGTTGACTAGAGGGGGGGGTGAATAGGCAACTAGCAATTTTTAGCTTTGCTTTAACAATTTAAACTTTGCATTAAAGTAGGTTTTTTAGATATGCAACTAAGTGAGCAACCTATATGATGCAACAAAGATAGGAACACAAGCAAGCAAGAGATATATCACAGATAAGCTTGCACAAGTAAAGGCACGAGATAACCAAGAGTGGAGCCGGTGGAGACGAGGATGTGTTACCGAAGTTCCTTCCCTTTGAGGGGAAGTACGTCTCCGTTGGAGCGGTGTGGAGGCACAATGCTCCCCAAGAAGCCACTAGGGCCACCGTATTCTCCTCACGCCCTCACACAATGCGAGATGCCGTGATTCCACTATTGGTGCCCTTGGAGGCAGCGACCGAACCTTTACAAACAAGGTTGGGGCAATATCCACAACTCAATTGGAGGCTCCCAACGACACCATGAAGCTTCACCACAATGGACTATGGCTCCGCGGTGACCTAAACCGTCTAGGGTGCTCAAACACCCAAGAGTAACAAGATCCGCAAGGGATTAGTGAGGGAATCAAATTTCTCTTGGTGGAAGTGTAGATGGGGGCCTTCTCAACCACACCCGAGCAAATCAACAAGTTTGATTGGCTAGGGAGTGAGATCGGGCGAAAATGGAGCTTGGAGCAACAATGGAGCTTAGGGTTGGAAGAGGTGGTCAACTAGAGGAAGAAGACACCCCTTCTATAGCTTAGGACAAAAATCCAACTGTTATCCACCTACCAGCCTGCGACCAGCGGTACTACCGCGCCAGACCAGCAGTACTACCGTAGGGCCACGCGTTACTTCTGCTTGCTGACAAGCGGTACTACCGCAAGGCCCCGCGGTACTACCGTGCGGACCCGTGGTACTACCGCAGCAGCAGCAGCTAGGGCAGACCTGTAGCACAAGAGCTGAGGGTGGTACTGCCGCGGGCGCGGTACTACTGCTCCCCCTTGTGGTACTACCGCAAGGCAGGAAATCCCTAGCCTGGGAAGAGCGCGGATAAAGAAACATCCGTTCCTACTTCTGCTGGTAAATGGAAGAAGCAAAAATCCGACACAGTACTACCATAGAGGAGCGGTACTACCACCTGGCAGCTGATCCAGGCCGCGCACGGTACTACCGCACAAGGGATGCGGTACTACTGCAGCAGTGCGGATGTAAAAAATTACATCCGCCCCTACTACCGCGAAGGAGCGGTACTTGGCCTGGGGGCCACGGTACTGCGGCTCCAGAGGAGCGATACTACCGTGGGCACCTGCGGTACTACCGCGCCGAAGTGGGGTACTACCGCTCAACAAGGAGCCGTACTACCGCAAGCACACCAACAACAGTCAGGACAAGGGAAAAGAGGATCAATGGACGATGCTCCAAAGTGCAGGGGAAAGGAGGGGACAAGGAAGAAAACGTGTACGTGATGATTCCACCCAAACCTTTCTGATGCGGACCCCCTCTTGATAGTACGGCTTTCCTACGACTCAAATCCACCAAAAAGAAATGTAGAAAAGATGCCTTCTTCAACAGTCTTTGAGGGGCACCAAACCGTCTTATGCCTAGCGATGAAACGTCTGGGAAACTCAAGGCACACGATTAGTCCACAAAAGCATTGTCATCAATCACCAAAACACCTTAGGGATAAATATGCCATTACAAATGTTCTTATCCGGTGATTCTTAGGAAGATACTAACAGAGCTTCAAGTTCATCATTCTTCGTTCTCTTTTCTTCTCCGTTGGATTCAATTCAAGCTTTCGGTGTTGATCATATTCCATTCCTTGTTTCAAATGTGTTCTCATGCCGGTGCACCTCTTAATCATCCACTCTTGCTATTCTATTGTTCCGGAGTGCTGAAGATGCCTCAGAAGAATCGTTTCCATTCTTAATCCATTCAAGTTATTTCATGGTTGTTATCTCATTCAAGCCATTTAATTCAACCGGTGCAATCTCTCTTTTCAAGCAATCGCTTCAACGGTGTATCTTTTGAGTGGGCCCTAACCCACAGGTCTTTTCCCAGGATCTTACCTGACTCTTCTAATTTTCCAGAGTTATTTTCAAAATCATTTCAAAGTTTGACGTAAGAATGAATTTTCATCAGTCAAATGCCTTTCTCCAAGATCTTTCAAAGTCTTTTCATCGTTGGTTCAACCTTTCTAATTTTCATCCCGGAGTATCTCAACAATTCATGGTGGTATTTCTCATCGTCATTCTCACGTTTCTGAAGTTCGAAGAAGAGTTCCTCTTAAACTCTTACCCTTTCTTCCAAAGATGGGAAGTTCAAGCTTGATGCCATCCTTTCATAATTGTTTTCGATTGCGAGAATCCTTTTCACCCTTCTGGAGCATTTCAGGAGTTGTTTTCGTTTTTCTTGATCATCCAAAGGCCATCATTTCAGAAGATTTATTCATTCTCAGCTTTCAGCTCTCATTCTCCAAATCTTACTGGTGCATCTTTCAAGTGTTCTCTAATCAGTTCATGATATCTTTGTTCTCTTGTATCTAAATTCCATCAAGTATTTTCATTCGTTTCTAATTCTTCCCGATGAATTCCTCCTTTGCTTCGCTCTTTTCCAATTCTTACGGTGGTTTGTTCAAAGATTCTTCTTCCTTCGTTATCATATCAATTCATTCATTGTTTCAATCCTTCCGGTGGTTCGTTGAAGACCTTCTCAAGTTTGCGCTATATCTATCTTAATCCTTTCTACGAGAATAAGTAGTATGCCAAATCCGTTGCTTGATATCAATTTAAGTTGATGAAGGATACGCATAACATAATTCTTATTCTTATTATTGTTTCTTCCAAGTGGTCTAGTTTCTTCTTTACAGAGTTGTTCATCATGTCACATTTCTCGGTTCGAGATACTTCATCTTTTTTTATTCCGGAGTTCCAAGCTCTCTCAATTATATCATCGCGAAACTCCATCTAAATCATCGCAAGGCTCCACCTTCTGTTTTCAACTTCTTTTTCCTTCAATCATCCTTTTATTACCGGAGTTCTTCATGGAGGCTCTACATGGTGGTTCGTCAGGGTTCATTTCATTCTTCAATTGTTCTTCAAGATTTTTCTCAAAGTTGTAATCCGCCAAGCTATACTCTATAATAAACATGGTGTTCAACACATGTTTAGTTTTGAGGAGTTCAAGTATTCTTCGTCTTGCATTTCAAAGTGGAATTCGTTCTCTCTTGTCTTTTGAGGTGGTGTTATGTCACTCTTGACAATTTCCCTTTGTGTTTCATGATTCACAAGTTGTCCGGAATGACATATTTTAAACCCATCCTTTTCATTTCGTTCATGAGATCCTTTGCAAGCCATCAATCTCTTCATTTGACTTATCTTGGGTTATATTTCACCTAAAGCTTTCCCTAAGGATTGTGCTATTTATGGTGCTTATAAATGACCCAAGTTCTTCATTTATCCTTCCGGTGAAATAAGCTTCTCGTCTCCTTGTTGATATCAATCCAATCTATTGTTTTCATTAGTCGCAGAATTTCATCTCAGTTTTGAGATGTTGTCCATAAGCCCACGACAAGCTTATCCTTTCGTTGTTGATAATTTTGAGTTGTGAAGACCATGTTCTTTCCTTTGATTATCCATTCAACCGGAGTGTTATGTCATCCCTTCAAATTTTTTTCATCTTATCAAGTTGTCTTCTCTTTTTCTACCAGAGTGATGTCCAAATTATATCATTCTTATGCCTTCTCTATCTTGTTTTAACCGGAGTGTTGTGTCATCTGCTCAAGTTCTTTTCGTCTTATCAAGTCTTGCATCTTGTTTCAATCAGAGTGCTTGCATCTACTCCCCGTCCATAGCAACCATTTTCTTATGTCTTTCAACCTACAAGGTTCTAGTAATGTTCCTTGTTCCTTTTTTCTAACGGAGTGTTTTCAACTTTGTTCATCTTCGCTGTTTTCTTCTTTAAATTTGTTCAACCTCGCAAGGTTCTTTGGTTTCACTCGTTTGTCAAAGAAGCAACTTTGGTTTACCTCTTCATCTTCTATTTTCCCTCCGGTGCCATCCTAGATCTCGGGAAGAGATCCTCTTGTGGTGGTGGAGTGTTGTAACGCCCCGAGACCGATGCACCAGGTGTCTTCCAGTTATTCATGTGGAGTGCCTTGTCATATCTTTGCTTCTTGCACCATGCTCATCTCATTTGGGTATATTGCTTTGTCATGCCCATCATCGTCTTATTGCATTGCCTCTTGTCATTTTGCATGCTAATCATATACCTTGTGGTAATCTTCATATTGTTGCCATGTGCATTTCATTCATCCTTATGTGGTGTGTTGTTGTTATGATGTGTGTGAGCATCATTCCTTGTCATCTCTCTCTCAAGCCATACCCATGCATCATCACCTCTCACTTCCTTCTTCTTTCATGTTTTTGCAAGTGACTTTATTCCTCCTCCATTAATGTTCGTCCTTTCCCTATAAATCATGCCTCTTTCCTACACCCTCTCTGTCAGATTTCATCCCATTCAAAGTTGTTTTGGTCAGGTTCAAAAATGATTGAAGTTTGAGAATAATCCAAACTCTAATTATTTTTCTGATTTCTAAAAATGCCAGAGCAATTTATTCAAACCCTACATAAATCCAGGGTTCCAGATATATATTTATATATCTCATTTTCCTAACCAAAACCCATGGACTTTCCCCTTTGTTGATTGTTTATTTATATAAACAAAAAAATAAAATAAAGGAAAAGGCCCCTTACTTGTTCAGCTACTCACTGGGCCTCCCAACTCCTACGCAGGCCACAAACCTGCAGCTGGGCCGGCCTTTAGGCCCAACTGCCCCACCTACACCTAACACTAGCCTCGACCGACCTATCCCTCTCGCTCCCCTGCTCGTTCCCACCGCCGCCAGAAGCCATCTCCCTCGACTCCTCTAGCGCCGCCAGAGACATGCACGCAGGCGCAGTCCTCTGCTTCGACCCAACCTCATCCTTTCCCTCGTTCCCTTGTGCCGCCTCCCCCTCATATCGATCTCTCCCTGTCCTCTCGCTCAAGCTAACCACCCCGCGGCCCCGCGATCTCGCCTGCCCGCACGGCCATGGCTTAGCCGCCCTCGACCCGGCTCGCCCTCGACGTCCCCTTCGCTGGAGCCCTTCCTCCGCCTCTGCTTTGGCCACCCACAACAGCCATGCCGCGCCCTCAAGCGCCTCACCTCCCACAGCCGGTCCAGGACCTCCTCGTCGCCTCCTCGTCTACCCGGCGCCACTGACTCGTCAGCTCTGTCGCCAGGGGAGGAGACCCTCGCCATGTCCCCTTCGGCCCCGACTCCGGCGAGCGCCGCCCTGTCGACTCTCCTCTGCGCGACACCTCCCCTCTGCTGCCTCGTTCCTTTTCCTGCGATTGCCGTTTTCTTTCCCGCCTTGCCTCACGCGACCCACATGGGCGCCGCCATGGAGGCCACCGTGCCGACCTGCAGCTTCGTGCGTGCTGCCTTGCCTTCCTGCTACTTCGTCCGACTTCGGACGACCTCCATCGAGCTCGCCCGGCCACCTTCGACCTCGGCGTGACCCTGCCTCCACTAGCAGCCTCCTGGAGCCGGCCATTTCCATGGGTTCGGGGAGCCCCAAGTCTTGTCCATGGCCTCGTTGGCTGTTGATGTTACGCTGTTGGCTTTCTCCATCGTCTCCCTGGGCTCGTCAAATCCTGTACCAGGAGCCCAAGCCGGAAGACTCCGTGGATGTGCATCTCACTTGTGCCATTTTGGGTCGTCAAGAACGTTTCGAGATTCGCCAAGTACCATTATGCCCGGAGACCACGGATCCGTGAAGTTCCACTACCGTCGCCATGGATCCGACAAGTTTGTGAGTACGACCACTTACCATGACGACCTTGTACCACTACCGTCGATGAAGACATGTGCACCGCAAGCGTCAAGTTCAACTATTGTTGACGGTGAAGGGTTTGGAGTCATCAGGCACCTCTTTGAACGAACAGGAACGACTATCGTAGCCGAGATCGCGAGAACCTCTACCGACGACCTCGGAACGTGTACGACGACCGTCGTCGAAGACCCGTACCTCTACCGCTTCCTAAACATGTACCACGACTTCCATGACTTTCGTGAACCGCTACTGCCACTACGGTCGTGAACGACTACTTCTGTCGACGAACTCGATACGCTTCGAAAACGCACGCTTCGAAGGTATAGCCCCGAGACAACCGTCCGAGAATGATTGCTTGTGTTGTATGAGATGCACCGGTTGTCTGCACTGTGTCGGTAGTGTCTCTCGCTTCCATGCTGTCGACACTTGGGACACCCAGTAACCGGGAGGACCCCACCTTCTATCGCATGTTACGCTCCCGTCACTTTTCCTTTTGCACCGGTATCTCCGTGAGCTATCGGAACCGGAATGTTGCCGTGGCACCATTTCCGTCATTGTCATGGCACCCCATTATTTCCACCACGGTGACAAATGTTTCATAATTCTCTTATCAACATTTTCATAAAATTGATTAAACTTGCATATGCCATTCGCATCATGATAATAACATTTAAAATGTTTAAAATTGTTGTTTGCATTAAATTGCTAATGCATATAGGGATTTACTGGAATTGTTGTTTGTTGTTTCCGGCCTCATTTAAACTTGCCTAAATGTTTAGTTTACTTAGGCTCCACCTCTTACCATGTTTAAACAACATTTAATTTTGTTGAGTAGTTTAAACGGGAGAGAACTAAATAATTAAATGTGGTGTTGTCGGTGTCAAAACCGGCGGATCTCGGGTAGGGGGTCTCGAATTGTGCGTCTAAGGCGGATGGTAACAGGAGGCAGGGGACACGATGTTTTACCCAGTTCGGGCCCTCTTGATGGAGGTAAAACCCTACGTCCTGCTTGATTTATTCTTGATAATATGTGTAGTACAAGAGTTGATCTACCACGAGATCAGAGAGGCTAAACCCTAGAAGCTAGCCTATGGTATGATTATATGTTGTCCTACGGACTAAAACCCTCTGGTTTATATAGACACCGGAGGGGGCTAGGGTTACACAAGGTCGGTTATAAAGGAGGAGATATCCATATCCGTATTGCCTAGCTTGCCTTCCATGCCAAGTAGAGTCCCATCCGGACACGAGACGAAGTCTTCAATCTTGTATCTTCATAGTCCAACAGTCCGGACAAAGGATATAGTCCGGCTGCCCGGAGACCCCCTAATCCAGGACTCCCTCAGTAGCCCCTGAACCAGGCTTCAATGACGATGAGTCCGGCGCGCAGTTATTGTCTTCGGCATTGCAAGGCGGGTTCCTCCTCCGAATACACCACAGAAGAATTTGAATACAAGGATAGTGTCCAACCCTGCAAAATAAGTTCCACATACCACCGTAGAGAGAATAATATTACCACAAATCTAATCTGCTGACGCGTTTTGGCAACATGACATCATTCCATGGCCCGGTGATTATTCGAACCTTTTTTCTTTAACCAGCCCCGCACATAATGCGAGGCGGTTTCTTGACACGTCTTGTCAAAGCAGAGATCGTGTCCCCCTCATTATGGGATTCTCATCAATACGGGCGTGGGTAACCCAATCGCGCCACCAATTATGGCGCTTGGGGGATAAGCGAGTTTTACCAGGCTAGTGGGGACGCATAGTTTCGTCCGCCCTTATAAAGGGATAAGGTTTAACCTTCTTCTACCCACACCTTCTTCCTCCTTGCTCATCCATTCGCGTGCACTCGAGCTCCAACGCCCAAGTCCACATCCTTCTCCTCAACCTTCTTCAAACATGTCCGGAGCGGGAGGCAAGTGGATGGCTTCCTCCGTTACGGAGGGACACATCAAAAAGCTGCGCGGGGCCGGATACTTAGCCGCGGATATCGCGCATCGGCTGCCCGCTGCGGGGCAGATCGTCCCTACCCCGGAACCTCACGAGAGGGTAGTTTTCCTCCACCACTTCCTCCGCGGACTGGGGTTTCCCCTCCATCCATTCGTCCACGGTCTTATGTTCTACTACGGGCTGGACTTCCATGATCTGGCCCCGAATTTCATCCGCAACATTTCAGCATTCATCGTCGTGTGTGAGGCTATCCTCCGCATCCGTCCCCACTTCGGCCTGTGGCTGAAAACCTTCAATATCAGCCGAAGGTGGTGGGCGGCCAGCAAGCGGAATGCGGCGGAGCCATGGTGGGCAAGATGACTAACGTTATATGGCTCGAGGGCTCCTTCGTGGAGACCATAAAGGGGTGGCAATCGGCGTGGTTCTACATCACCGAGCCGCGCGACACCAACTGGGTGGCGGTCCCTGAGTTTCGATCCGGAATCCCCATGCGGCTCACTTCCTGGAAGGAGAAGGGCATGTCCTGGGGTTCATCGGTGGAGCTGGACGGACTCTAGAAATGTATCCGGAACATGGCAAGCAAGAAACTTAAGCTTGTCAACATAGTCCAAGTCATGCTCTTCCGCCGGATCCTCCCGTGTCAACAATGGGATTTCAACTTATGGGAGTTTGACACGGCCCGGCACCAGACTCTAAGCGAGCTCTTCGACACGATGCACAAAGACGTCTGGAGGGTGATGTTCAAGGGCACCGAGGTCCCTCCCTCTCTCATCGAGGAACGCGGTCTAAGCGCGAAGCGCCCTACGAATCCGGTAAGTTCTGTACATCTGGTAGGATATTTACTTCCCATTGCTTAACCACGTGCAGGGTCTAAGCTCCCATGCCTTTGACAGGACTGGGTGGAGGCATCGGAGCAGATCGACTGTCCGGCCCCTCCGCCCAAAGATACTGCGAATGCTCTCCTGACGGAGATGCTGACTCCGGCTCCATATAAGGTGCCGAAGAAGACTAAGAAGAAGGCCAAGGGAACCCGAAAGAGTCCCCGGCGCCAGGTGGTATCGGACTCATCGTCCGATGACTCCGCGACGCACTCCTCCCATGAAGACGAGGAGGAAGATGAAGATGCTCCCCCTTCAGCTGGGGGAGACAAGAAAAGGAAGGCCGCCCCAACCGGGGTGGGGGGGGTGGGCGAAGGGTCCAAGAAGGGAAGGACTCTCCTTCCGGACTGCTCCACCACCGCCGCCGATGGCGAAGACGAGTGGCTGCTCAGGGTCAATCCCCTGGCGAAGTCGTAAGTATTCGGATACTAGAGTAACTCATAGCATACCTCTGTTGCACTGCTTCTCCTAATGTCGAATATTATTATGCAGACCGCCCCAAGCCCGTATCGACGTATCCTCGTCGGACTGCTCCTTGGACTCGTCGGATATGGATAGTGATCCACTCCCGACCGCCACCTCCCCTTGCCCTACGGACAATGCCGAGGTATTGTCTCAAGAGGCACCAGGTCGAGGGGAGACAGTCCCGGAGGCACCCCAAGGCGACCTTCCGGACTCCGGGAGCAAAGGGAGTAAGGCTCCCGAGGGCTCCGAGTTCGGCCTTCAGCCGAACACTGCGCCAGAACCTCCAGTGGTTCCGGACTCGGGCAGGTGGCCTCCTTCCAACAGGGGCAAGACGCCCGTGCCGGTGACCTCTGTCCATCCAGAGGCACCGGACAACCTTCTGGGAGCGCTTTGCGGTGCTTCCATCGATGAAGAGCCCCGCACTATTATGAGTGCGGTGATCAAGAAGGTTCAGTCTGCTAAGAGCGGACTGACTGAAGCCTATGCCAGCCTTCTAACAGGCTTTGAGGTAAGTATTTAAAATATAGGAAAAATATTACCGCATAGACAGTAGCCCCAGATGCTCTGTTTGGTGTTCACAAAGAAAAGCCGAATAGAGGATCAAATAACATCTGCAGGAGTCTAATATAAGTATGTCTATATGCGTATGCAGGCTTCGCTGCTGACCTCTGCCGCACTGACTGCGGAGGTCGCCGCACTGAAGCAGGACCTCGAGGGGTCCGAGAAAGAGCTCGGCCTTGCTAAGAGGCAGCTCGAGGAGAACAAAGGTAAGTAATACCTAGTCTATATATATATATATATATATATATAGAGAGAGAGAGAGAGAGTGACACTATTCTAATCCCAGCATCAAAATAACTATTTGGATCACGGCTGGCCCTATATAGGCCCGACGGGGTGTTTCCGAACTCCCGAAAAATAAAAGAACCGGCCCACACAGTTGTCCTCCACCTCCCGTTCCCCACATCTCCCACGGACGCAGATCCACCCCGCGCGCCCCCACACCCGGACCGCTGGCGAACCACCGCCCCCGGCACATCGCGCCTCCCGGCCGCCTCCTCCCGCAACCGCCGCAGCGGTTGCCTCCATTCTCAACCGCCGCTCGGGCACCTTGTTCGGGATCCCGCCGCCACCCTGTGCACCGATGAGCTACAGGACCCCGCTGCCACACCGCGCGTCGTCGGCCTCCCGAAACTCGCCGCCACCTCGTGCGTCGCCGGCCTCCTGAAACCCGCCGCCACCCAGTGCGTCGCCCTATGTCGCCACCACATCCCCGTGATGCGCCATGCATAGCTTCGTGCACTGCTTCCCTTTCCTCCCCCACAACTTGGCTGCAGCTTCCCCACCCTCGGCGTGCGGAGTCGTCCTCTCGCCTCTATCAACCAAATTCCACTATCACCATGGTGTGATACCCTGTGTTGCCATTATCGCGTGGTCGCTTCATCAAACTGACGTCCACCATGCCGACCTGTTTTGACACGTCGACTGACGTGGGGGCTTCATTGTCACGATGCCGAACTACTCTGTTTCCTCAGCTGGACCGGGGGCTTCCCCTCGGCACTTTGGCACCGTCATGCTATCACTTTGTCAAGCCGAGCTCTTCGCTCGGGTACGTCAAGACTAGTTTGGGGGTTGGGACCTTGAGCCGCTACAAGCTCGGCCCACGTCACACCAAGCACATTAACCAGCTAAGTCGCTTTCATGCTCAAAAAAATTTAAGTTTTAAATATTTTTTTCGGTTCGACCAAGCATTATACTTTTTGGACAAAAAGTCGTTTGCGAAAAACTTTCTTTGTCAAAACCTTGTTTGTTACAAACAAATTCAATTAAAATACCCCGTTTATTTGGGGGATTCTTTTATGAAGCCTCTCCTCTTGCATATGATTATACTTGTATGGCTTCGTTCCTTATTCGTGTATTACGCCACAATATGCACCATGTTGACTTATGTGTTCCGCAAGCTGGGTTGCCTTGCTCCTGTGTTTACCCCTACGTTCCCAATTGTTCGGCTGGGGAGTAAAGGGAGCACCTCTGCGATTGTCACGATCGGGTCATCCGAGCTCGGACCTCAGACTGGGTGAAGCCGAAAGCTAGTGCTCTTATTGTTTTCAACCATGGTCGGCACACAACGGAACTCATGAATACAAAAAATCTATTGCACAAGTCTCATAGTAACAATGAGCAACCGAAGAAAGGTACCGATGGAGGTACTATTTTCTTCGAAGATGCTTCTTACACTTCATCAGTAATATAGCATAAGTTCCCTGAGCGCGCTTTGTCTGTTATAGCCTTATGGCCTGATTGCCTGGTTATCGGAAACACCGTCGATATTCTCGACAGGTGGAGTACATAACACTTTTCGGCCCTTGTCCAAAGAGGGAGAAGCCGACGGTCGGTTAAGACGCATTTAAAGTTTGGATGAACACATATATGATATAAGTACTTCGGTACATACAATCATTATACATAAAATTCTTTTACCCAAATCACTTGGGGGCTCTTAAATTAGTATGAGTAGTTTTGTAATAGATGTTTTCTTTTTAGTCGTTGCAAAATCTTTTTCTACCACTCCTTTATCGACTCAAGTGTATGATCAATAGCCGGGTAGCCTGGTTTCTCTCTAAAGCCGCTCGTGTTTAGTTCGCTAAACTGGCCTGAGAAACACTCCGCCTTCGGGATAGGGAGGTTGAAGCCGAGGGCTGACCCACTTGAAGTCTAGAGATCAAATGTGTCATGTCAAAGCATGACGGAAGTACAATTTTAAGACCAATTTCTTATTGGCACCAAAACAGCTTGATTCAATCTAGACGCAAAGTTTTTTACGCATGTTTTTAGCCTTTGGGCTTATAACATCTTTTCACCTATTTTATGTTTTCCTTTCAGGAAGCAGGACATTCTCTTGGTTGAGGTTTTCGGCATGAAACTCTTTTCTAAAACTACAGTTCGACATCTTTTCTGCCGAACCCCACCTCGGTATTGTCAAAACATACATGACAGTTGAACTAGTTCCCGAGGAGCTACGATCCTAGGGTCGGCCATGTTGCCCAACCCAATTCTCGGGGGGGGGGGGCTACTGCATTGGCAATCCAATGCAGAAAATTTAAGTGCAATATAGTTTTCGAGGAGATTATGATCCTCAGGTTGGTCGGCCGCACCCAACCCGAGTCTCGAGGACTTTGCACACTACTTTTTGTGTCCCGAAGTATTCTGCCGAGCTAAGAGTTGATCCTCAGGCCGATTTTGCGAATCAACCTGAGTCTCAGGGGCTACTGGGATCAGCGGTCTTATGTCATCCTTCAGGTGCATCTCGGGTTTTAGACCGATACACACCTTGAGGGCTACTGGCTATATATCTCGGGAGAGTATAAATTGCACCAATCAAAAATATTAACAAAAAATCGGCCCGCAGTCGGGGTGGTGCACCACCTCGGAAGCAGTCCGGCATAAAGCTCGGGCGCCAGTGGCTGGCTCCATAAAGGGCATTTCCGGCATTAAGCTCGGCTAAACTCCTTCAACTTTTTTTGAACCAAGGTGATCTATGGCACATCGGACACAGTCCAGCGTTGGAGCTTGGACACAGTCCGACATTGGAGCTTGGACACAGTCCGACGTTGGAGCTCAGATAAAGCCCGGCGTTGGAGCTTGGACATAGTCCAGCGTTGGAGCTTGGGTGCATTCCGACGTTGGTGCTCGGGTGCAAAAGATACCTCGAATGTAGTTCGGCGTTGGAGCTCAGAGGCTGCCGCCCGGGAACAACTTCAAACCCAAGGTGTGGCATAAAAATAAAAAGGCATTGATAAAGGCCGCAAACTTAAAGGGGCTCCTTGGATACCCGACGTGTAAACTCTTCGGATGCACTTCGGCGATGCTCAAGATCGAAGATGATAAGATTTGTTGAACTAGTTTTCAAGACCAATGACCGAAGATGAAGAACAGTTTGGAAGAATCGAGGTGCGTCCCCAACTTGAAGACCAGTTCAGGGGGCTACTGACGGTGTCCTGGACTAGGGGGGGTACTCACCACGTCGTCTCCCGACCAGTGGGTCGGGCCGAGGACCCCCATGGCGGTTCACTATTGGGCCAGTTCGGACAGCCCATGTCGTATACAAGGGAGATCCCACAAAGACTTGGCGCTCAAGACGAGGACTCTCCTAAACCCTAGGCATCTGGTGTGTTATATAAACCGAGGCTAGGCTAGTCAATAGACATCTCATATTCATTACTACAATCTCGTGGTAGATACTTGTATTATGTACTATCCCCATATGAATACAATCAAAAGAAGGATGTAGGGTTTTACCTCCATCAAGAGGGCCCGAACCTGGGTAAAACCCCATGTCCGTGTTACCATTGCTCCAAGACGCCTAGCTTAGGACCCCTACTACGAGATATGCCGGATATAGAATCGACATAGCCCATGCTCACTTTTTGCTCATCATGACTGGAAAATACAAATACACATGTCCAGAACAGTATGACCGAATCATCTCCGTTGAGCTCCCTAACAAGCACAAGTACCCAGAGTTATACAAAATGGTAATCAAACATATGATGCATGATCCTTGCGGTGCATTGAATAAATTTTTTCCATGCACAAAGAATCGTCCGTCATGCAAGAACAATTATCCAAGGCCATTTAATGAAACTACAATCCAAGGAAAGGACTCCTGCCCACTGTATAGGAGACGCAATGATGGTCGAACTGAAACGGTACGAAAATGCCAACTGGATAATAGGTGGGTGGTTCCTTACAACCCATATCTTTTGCGGATGTTCAACTACCACATAAATGTTGAGATATGCTCGAGCATTAAAGCCGTTAAGTACTTGTTCAAATACATCTATAAGGGACATGACCGAGCATCTGTATCTGTAACTGACAAAGTGGACGAAGTTGAAATTGACGAGATTAAACAGTATAGAGATGCGCGGTGGGTGACACCTCCGGAAGCACTATGGAGAATATATGGCTACGAATTAAGCAAAATACACCCACCAGTCTTGCAACTGCAGCTACATCTTCCAAATTTGCACATGGTTTCATACCATGGCATGGAAAAAATAAAGAATATTATCGACCGTGATGGCACATAAAGATCAATGTTGACCGCGTACTTTGAAGCAAACAACTTACATGAGAAAGCACAAGGCATACTATACAGAGACTTTCTGGAATATTATACTTGGAAAATACAAGGGAAGTTTTGGCAGGAGAGGAAACGAGGCACTGTCTTCCAGGTTGGCAGGATGGTCTCGGCACACCCGGCTGAAGGAGAACAATATTATCTTCGAGTACTCCTAAACCACATTCCAGGCGCCACCAGCTATGAAGACCTACGAATAGTCAACAGACAAGTAATGCCAACCTTCCGTGAAGCTGCAGAAAAACGGGGGCTCATCGAGGCAGACAACACACTAGATGACTGCATGACAGAAGCAGAGTTGTTTCGAATGCCATCATCACTACAAAGGATATTCGCGACAATCTTGGTTTTCTGCGAACCCAGTGACGTACGTGGCCTATGGAACAAACACCTTGATGCAATGTCAGAAGACTACAGCAGAAACTGCAAATGCAAGCACACAATCGAACAGATGGTGCTGAGAAATATCAGGGATATGTTGCACTCAATGGGAAAAGACATAGAATCATTTCCTCTTCCAGAGATCGACAAACGACATGAGACGACCAACGACATACCTAGGGAGATCGTTGAGGAGACCTCCATCGAGGTTGACCCTGAGGACGTATCGTTGCATAAAAACCTAAACATCGAGCAGAGGAAGGCCTACGATGAAATCCTAGCCACAGTTGACCGCCAAAGAGGAGGTATATTCTTTGTCGATGGGACGGGAGGCACAGGAAAAACTTTTCTTTATAGGGTGCTCTTGGCCACAATACGCGGACAAGGCAAGATTGTCGTGGCAACGACCACTTCCGGTGTTGCTGCTTCCATAATGCCTGGAGGGAGGACCGCACACTCGAGGTTCAAGATTCCACTAAAAATAGATGATGGAGCTATTTGTAGCTTCACAAAACAGAGTGGGACAGCAAAGCTACTCCAAGCAGCATCACTAATAATCTGGGATGAAGCATCTATGACAAAGAGACAGGCAGTGGAGGCGCTAGACAAAAGCATGCGGGACATAATGGATAGACTAGATCTTCCATTTGGTGGAAAAACGATCGTATTTGGGGGAGATTTTAGACAAGTGCTACCTATTGTCTGAAAGGGAACAAGAGCCCATATAGTAGATGCATCACTACGCAGGTCGGAGCTCTGGAATTACATGCGTCAATTGAAGCTTGTGCACAACATGAGGGCTCAAACGACCCATGGTTCGTAGAATACCCACTACGCATTGGAAACGGAACCGAGAAGACAAATGATGATGGTGAAATACTTCTACCTACAAGTATATGTGTGCCAAATAAGACGGATGATACCGGCCTGGATAGACTTATTGATAGTATCTACCAAACGGGAAATGCTTACCTAAAAGATCGAAAGTACATCACGTCAAGAGCAATTTTATCCGCAAGGAATGACTGCGTAGACAAGATCAACCTAAATATGATTGATCGCTTCCAGGGGAGGAGATGGTGTACCACAGCTTCGATTCTGTAGAAGACGACCCACATAACTACTATCCACCATAATTCCTAAACACCCTAACCCCAAATGGACTGCCTCCACATATGCTGAAGCTAAAAAAATTTGTCCAATCATACTACTCAGGAACATCGACCCTGCTAATGGGCTCTGCAACGGCACCAGACTGGTCGTACATGGATTTCAGAAAAATGCAATTGATGCAGAGATTGTGGTAGGCAGCACTCTGGAATGCGAGTTTTCTTGCCTCGGATACCATTATGCCCATCTGACGATGACATGTTCCCGTTCAGTTTCAAGAGAAAACAGTTTCCAGTCAGACTCAGTTTTGCAATGACAATAAACAAATCACAAGGCCAGACAATACCAACTGTCGTCGTCTATGTGCCTAAGCTTGTTTTCTCACATGGTCAATTATATGTCACGCTTTCTAGAGCAACCGCGACATCAGACATAAAGGTACTAACAGGTACACATGATGTGAACAAGGGGACAAATAAAAAAAATAAAGGGGACACATACCCAAAGGAGAAGAAGAAAAGGAAGAATAGGATCAGTACAAGCAGTACATACACAAAGAATATTGTCTACACAGAAGTCTTGACCAAATAAGTAATGCAATTTTTCAATTTTGTGTTTATAAATTCAGTTTCAACTTAGTACATTCATTCACGACCAACTTAATAATTAGTATTACACATTGAATCTCTAATTTTCTAACCTTAAAATTACTTCTTGCATTCTTCAGGACAATCAAGCTATCAACTTCGGAGTTAGAATTCAGAACTACTTGATTGTCTTGAAGGAGGATGTCTTCATGTTCTGAACCACTAACTTATTCATTGATATTTATTTATATAATATGTCCAATAAATTATTAATTTTTATTCAAATATTTGATCACTTTGATGATCTCTATTATGGTTATGCAATCTATATATGTAAATTTACCAACGATGGGTAGCTAAGGTGAAATTGAGACTTACCAGTCAATACAGAGACATATTTCTCGCCTTGGAGCTGATGTTGTTGCACTGATTTTTCTAAACATCGCTTTATCTAAGTCCAAGAAACCTGAAAAATATCTGACACATTGTAAGAAAATACATATCAATTTCACATTGTAAGAAAATATCTGACAATTTCATAATGGATTGAAACCCTGCATAGTGTAGCGTTGCATATTTTTGAGGAAATTGTGATGCTCTGTTTCATCAGGATTAAGATGCTTGAACATGTAAGTAGTGTACTAGCGGCCAATAGATATATTTCTCATGCTGACTACGTGCTATCAATTGTGCCATACACATTATTTAGTAACTAAACAAAAAGTGTCAAAAGCTAGCCACCAAAGCAAATCTGAATCTGCTACTATGCTACTACTGCCACAACTAACCAAGGTTGGAGCATAGGGAATAAGCTGCTCCTCCACCAACCGCATATAGGGGGTGACGGGGTGGGACTGAAGGAGATTGGGAGATCCGGAGAGGAAGTAAAGAGAGAAGAAGGGAAATGGCACGCATTACCTTTACAATATTGGAGGCAACGTCACGGAAGCAGGCAGAGGCGGAGGGCAGCCAGGCGGGGCGGAGAATGAAGAGGCAAGCGGCGGCTGTCGGGACGCTCGCCGGGATGGCAACAAGGTGGCGGTGCACTTGCGAGGTCGGCCAGGAGGACGATCAGTGCAAACATCTAGAAGGAGGAAGCCGGTGCTATTCTCCATCGAGAAACGAAGGCTGCAGTACCACACCCCAGCGACGGCGAGCCCCATCGGTGGACGGCGGCGGCGGGATAGCCCTAGACGAGTCTGCTGCGTGTGTTATTTTAGGGGTATGCTGCATGTGGTGCTGTGGAAGTGGGGAGGTGCAAGAGGAAGTGCTCATGGGCTGGAATGGCCAGATGGATTCAGTTTGGCCTTTTCATTTTCTCCACTCACTATTGAAACATCCCGGGCAGACCAAAGTGGGCCTACCAAATGTACATATGGCATCGAGCCATTGTTTTCTTCGTTTTCCAAAAAGAAGTAATTCCCCGGACACGGATATTTGACTCTGGGAGCATATTCTCTGTAATGAACAGGAAAATCAAAATAAAATTTAAAAATCCTAAATTTTTACTACATGTTCATATTAGCATGCTTGACAATTTTCATGCCATATGGGATAATAGTGCTTCGTCGGTGAAAAAAATAAAATTAAGTGTAACATTTGGCGTTTGACTTTTTTTCCCCACAAGTCAACATGCTTAAGTTTTCCCCTGTAAGTTTGCATGTACCATTTGGGTGTGACAATGAACCTGTCTATTTTTTCATATTTTTTTATATTTGTAAATTTTCGTTTTTGGGCACGCTAGATCATGTGCTAACTAGAGCCAGAATGAATTTTCGGAATTCCCCACCTACTTTATCCTCATGGGATGAAAGTGCAGAGCCAAAAAACATACTAACAAACGATGTTAGGGAGACTTTTACTGAAAAAGTGATAGTTGAGGACCCATGTTCACTGAAGTTGGTCAAAATTGAATATAATAAGTGTTGAAAAGGACCGAGTACTATTAAATTTATCGCCCGTTGCAACGCACGGGCATTTGTACTAGTTGGTTTCCTACATATTCTACGAAGATCTTTATCGGTTTAAACCGCCATAACAACATACGTTGTTCCCTTTGTCATCGATATGTTACTTGCCCGATATTCGAATTGTCGGTATCATAATACCTAGTTCAGTCTCGTCACCGGCAAGTCTTTTTACTCGTTCTGTAATGCATCATCCCGTGACTAATTCAGCTAGTCACATTGCTTGCAAGGCTCATGGTGATGTGCATTACCGAGAGGGCCCAGAGATACTCTCGATACACGGAGTGAAAAATCCTAATCTCGATTTATGCCAACTCAACAAACACCATTGGAGACACTTGTAGAGCATCTTTATAATCACCCAGTTAGGTTGTGATGTTTGATAGGACACTAAGTCTTCCTCCAGTATTCGGGAGTTGCATAATCTCATAGTCATAGGAACATGTATAAGTTATAGAGAAAGCAATAGCAATAAACTAAATGATCAAAGTGCTAAGCTAATGGATGGGTCATGTCAATCACATCATTCTCTAATGATGTGATCCCGTTCATCAAATGACAACTGATGTCTATGGCTAGGAAACTTAACCATCTTTGGTTAACGGGCTAGTCAAGTAGAGGCATACTAGTGACACTCTGTTTGTCTATGTATTTACACATGTACTAAGTTTCCGGTTAATTCTAGCATGAATAATAAACATTTATCATGACATAAGGAAATATAAATAACAACTTTATTATTGCCTTTAGGGCATATTTCCTTTAGTCTCCCACTTGCACTAGAGTCAATAATCTAGATTACATTGTAATGATTCTAACACCCATGGAGTCTTGGTGCTGATCATGTTTTGCTCATGAGAGAGGCTTAGTCAGTGGGTCTGCAACATTCAGATCCGTATGTATCTTGCAAATTTCTATGTCTCCCTCCTTGACTTGATCGCGGCTGGAATTGAAGCGTCTCTTGATGTGCTTGGTTCTCTTGTGAAATCTGGATTCCTTTGCCAAGGCAATTGCACCAGTATTGTCAAAAAGATTTTCATTAGACCCGATGCACTAGGTATAACACCTACATCGGATATGAACTCCTTCATTTGCTGCTTCCGAAGCAGCTATGTACTCCGCTCCACACGTAGACCCCGCCACGACGCTCTGCTTGGAACTGCACCAACTGACAGCTCAACCATTCAATACAAATATGTATCCGGTTTGTGACATCTTTGTCACATCCATAAACAAGAAACATATCCTTAGTCCTTTTCAGGTATTTCAGGATATTCTTGACCGTTGTCCAGTGATCCACTAATGGATTACTTTAGTACCTCCCTGCTAAAGTAATAGCAAGGCACACATCAGTTCTGGTACACAGCATTGCATACATGATAGAACCTATGGCCGAAGCATAGGGAATGACTTTAATTTTCTCTCTATCTTCTGCAATGGTCGGGCATTGAGTCTGACTCAACTTCACACCTTGTAACACAGGTAAGAACCCTTTCTTTGCTTGATCCATTTTGAACTTCTTCAAAACTTTATCAAGGTATGTGCTTTGTGAAAGTCCAATTAAGCGTCTTGATCTATCTCTATAGATCTTGATGCCCAATATATAAGAAGCTTCACTGAGGTCTTTCATTGAAAAATTCTTATTCAAGTATCCTTTTATGCTATTCAGAAATTCAATATCATTTCCAATCAACAATATGTCATCCACATATAATATCAGAAATGCTACAGAGCTCCCACTCACTTTTTTGTAAATACAGGCTTCTCCAAAAGTCTGTATAAAACCATATGCTTTGATCACACTATCAAAGCGTAGATTCCAACTCTGAGATGCTTGCACCAGTCCATAAATGGATCGTTGGAGCTTACGCACTTTGTTAGCACCTTTTGGATCGACAAAACCTTTTGGTTGCATCATATACACCTCTTCTTTAAGATATCCATTAAGGAATGCAGTTTTGACATCCATTTGCCAAATTTCATAATTATAAAATGCGGCAATTGCTAACATGATTCTGACGGACTTAAGCATTGCTACGGGTGAGAAGGTCTCATCCTAGTCAACTCCTTGAACTTTTTGAAAACCCTTTGCAACAAGTCGAGCTTTGTAGACAGTAATATTACCGTCAGCGTTAGTCTTCTTCTTAAAGATCTATTTATTCTCTATGGCTTGCCAATCATCAGGAAAGTCAACCGAAGTCCATACTTTGTTCTCATACATGGATCCCATCTCAGATTTCATGGCCTCAAGCCATTTCATGGAATCTGGGCTCATCATCGCTTCCACATAGTTTGAAGGTTTGTCATGGTCAAGTAACATGACCTCCAAAATAGGATTACCATACCACTCTGGTGCGGATCTTACTCTGGTTGACCTACGAGGTTCGGTAGTAACTTGATCAGAAGTTTCATGATCATCATCATTAGCTTCCTCACTAATTGGTGTAGGAATCACTAGAACTGATTTCTGTGACAAACTACTTTCTAATAAGGGAGCAGGTACAATTACCTCATCAAGTTCTACTTTCCTCCCTCTCACTTATTTTGAAAAAACTCCTTCTCTAGAAAGGATCCATTCTTAGCAACGATTTTTTTTGCCTTCGAATCTGTGATAGAAGGTGTAACCAACAGTCTCCTTTGGGTATCCTATGAAGACACATTTCTCCGATTTGGGTCCGAGCTTATCAGGTTGAAACTTTTTCACATAAGCATTGCAGCCCCAAACTTTAAGAAATGACAACTTGGGTTTCTTGCCAAACCACAGTTCATATGGTGTCATCTCAACGAATTTAGATGGTGATCTATTTAATGTGAATGCAGTCGTCTCTAAAGCATAACCCCAAAACAATAGCGGTAAATCAGTAGGAGACATCATAGATCGCACCATATCTAATAAAGTGCGGTTACGATGTTCGGACACACCATTACGTTGTGGTGTTCCAGATGGCGTGAGTTGCGAAACTATTCTGCATTGTTTCAAATGAAGACCAAACTCATAACTCAAATATTCACCTCCACGATCACACCGTAGAAACTTAATTTTCTTGTTATAATGATTTTCCACTTCACTCTGAAATTCTTTGAACTTTTCAAACGTTTCAGACTTATGTTTCATCAAGTAGACATACCCATATCTACTCAAATCATCTATGAAGGTCAGAAAATAACGATACCCTCCGCGAGCATCAACACTCATCGAACTGCATACATCAGTATGTATTATTTCCAACAAGTCTATTGCTCTCTCCATTGTTCCGGAGAATGGAGTCCTAGTCATCTTGCCCATGAGGCATGGTTCGCAAGCATCAAGTGATTCCAAAAGCCCATCAGCATGGAGTTTCTTCATGCGCTTTACACCAATATGACCTAAACGACAGTGCCATAAATAAGTTGCACTATCATTATTAAACTTATATCTTTTGGCTTCAATACTATGAATATGTGTATCACTACTATCATGATTTAGTAAAAATAGACCACTCATTAAGGGTGCATGACCATAAAAGATATTACTCATATAAATAGAACAACCATTATTCTCTGATTTAAATGAACATCCGTTTCGCATTAAACAAGATCCAGATATAATGTTCATGCTTAATGATGGCACCAAATAACAATTATTTAGGTCTAAAACTAATCCCGAAGATAGATGTAGAGGTAGCGTGCTGACGACGATCACATCGACTTTGGAAGCATTTCCCACGCACATCGTCACCTCGTCCTTAGCCAATCTTCGCTTAATCTATAGCCCCTGTTTTGAGTTGCAAATATTAGCAACAGAACCAGTATCAAATACCTAGGTGCTACTGCGAGCATTAGTAAGGTACACATTAATAACATGTATATCGAATATACCTTTCACTTTGCCATCCTTCTTATCCGCCAAATACTTGGGGCAGTTCCACTTCCAGTGACCAGTCCCTTTGCAGTAAAAGCACTCAGTCTCTGGCTTAGGTCCAGACTTGGGCTTCTTCACTTGAGCAGCAACTTGTTTGCCATTCTTATTGAAGTTCCCCTTCTTCCCTTTTCCCTTCTTCTTGAAACTGGTGGTATTGTTGACCATCAACACTTGATGCTCCTTCTTGATTTCTACCTCCACAGCCTTTAGCATCGCGAAGAGCTCGGGAATTGTCTTATCCATCCCTTGCATATTATAGTTCATCACAAAGCTTTTGTAGGTTGGTGGCAGTGATTGAAGAACTCTGTCAATGACACTATCAACCAGAAGATTAACTCCCAGCTGAGTCAAGTGATTGTGATACCCAGACATTCCGAGTATGTGTTCACTGACAGAACTATTCTCCTCCATTTTGCAGCTGTAGAACTTATTGGAGACTTCATATCTCTCAATCTGGGCATTTGCTTGAAATATTTACTTCAACTCCTGGAACATCTCATATGCTCCATGATGTTTAAGACGTCGTTGAAGTCCCGGTTCTAAGCCGTAAAGCATGGCACACTGAACTATCGAGTAGTCACCAGCTTTGCTCTGCCAGGTGTTCATAACATTTGGAGTTGCTCCTGCAGCGGGTTTGGCACCTAGCGGTACTTCCAGGACGTAATTCTTCTGTGCAGCAATGAGGATAATCCTCAAGTTACGGTCCCAATTCATGTAGTTGCTACCATCATCTTTCAACTTAGCTTTCTCTGGGAACACATTAAAATTCAACGGAACGACAACACATGCCATTTATCTATAATAACATAGACATGCAAAATACTATCAGGTACTAAGTTCATGATAAATTAAAGTTCAATTAATCATATTACTTAAGAAGTCCCACTTAGATAGACATCCCTCTAATCATCTAAGTGATCACGTGATCCATATCAACTAAACCATGTCCGATCATCACATGAGATGGAGTAGTTTTCAATGGTGGACATCACTATGTTGATCATATCTACTGTCAGTGGTGCGCGTTGGTGCTAAACAAACGAGTTTTTACCCCTTTCCGCAACGGCATTTAGAACCGCCGCCAAGTGAGTGTATGTGATAGGGTGTACTTCCCACACGATCCAGAAAACGCCGGGGATGGTGATACGTCTCCAACGTATCTATAATTTTTGATTGCTCCATGCTATATTATCTACTGTTTTGGACTATATTGGGCTTTATTTTCCACTTTTATATTATTTTTGGGACTAACCTAGTAACCGGAGGCCCATCCCAGAATTGCTGTTTTTTCCTATTTCAGTGTTTCGGAGAAACAGAATATCAAACGGAGTCCAAATGGAATGAAACCTTCGGAAACGTGATTTTTTCATCAGATAATATCCATGAGATTTGGACCCTTCGTCAAGAAAGCCACGAGGCGGTCACGAGGGTGGAGGGCGCGCCCCCCTGCCTCGTGGGCCCCTCGAAGCTCCACCCACGTACTCCTTCCTCCTATATATACCTACGTACCCCAAACGATCGGGGACGGAGCCAAAAACCTAATTCCACCGCCGCAACTTTCTGTATCCACGAGATCCCATCTTGGGGCCTGTTCCGGAGCTCCGCCGGAGGGGGCATCGATCACGGAGGGCTTCTACATCATCATCCAAGCCCCTCCGATGAAGTGTGAGTAGTTTACTTCAGACCTACGGGTCCATAGTTAGTAGCTAGATGGCTTCTTCTCTCTTTTTGTATCTCAATACAATGTTCTCCCCCTCTCTTGTGGAAATCTATTCGATGTAATCTTCTTTTTGCGGTGTGTTTGTTGAGACCGATGAATTGTGGGTTTATGATCCAGTCTATCTATGAATAATATTTGAATCTTCTCTGAATTCTTTTATGTATGATTGGTTATCTTTGCAAGTCTCTTCGAATTATCAGTTTGGTTTGGGCTACTAGATTGGTTTTTCTTGCCATGGGAGAAGTGCTTAGCTTTGGGTTCGATCTTGCGGTGTCCTTTCCTAGTCACAGAAGGGGCAGCAAGGCACATATTGTATCGTTTCCATCGAGGATAACAAGATGGGTTTTTTTATCATATTCCATGAAACTATCCCTCTACATCATGTCATCTTGCTTAAGGTGTTACTCTGTTTTTAACTTAATACTCTAGATGCATGCTGGATAGCGGTCGATGAGTGGAGTAATAGTAGTAGATGCAGACAGGTGTCGGTCTACTTGTCTCGGACGTGATGCCTATATACATGATCATACCTAGATTTTCTCATAACTATGCTCAATTCTGTCAATTGCTCAACAGTAATTTGTTCACCCACCGTAGAATACTTATGCTCTTGAGAGAAGCCACCAGTGAAACCTATGGCCCCTGGGTCTCTTTCTCATCATATCAATCTCCATCACTTTATTATTGCTTTGCTTTTACTTGCTTTACTTTTACTTTGCATCTCTATACCAAAAATACCAAAAATATTATTTATCATCTCTATCAGATCTCACTTTCGTAAGTGACCGTGAAGGGATTGACAACCCCTAAGCGCGTTGGTTGCGTTGAGCTATTGTTTTTGTGTAGGTACGAGGGACTCGCGCGTAGCCTCCTACTGGATTGATACATTGGTTCTCAAAAACTGAGGGAAATACTTACACTACTTTGCTGCATCATCCTCTCCTCTTCGAGGAAATCCAACGCAGAGCTCAAGAGGTAGCAAGAAGAATTTCTGGCGCCGTTGCCGGGGATTCTGCGCAAAAGTCAACATACCAAGTACCCATCACAATCCCTATCTCCCGCATTACATTATTTGCCATTTGCCTCTCGTTTTCCTCTCGCCCACTTCACCCTTGCCGTTTTATTCGCCCTCTCTCTCTATCCTCCCTCTCTATTTGCCTCTTTTTGCCCGTTTGCTTTTTGTTTGCTTGTGTATTAGTTTGCTAGCTTGTCGTTATGTCAAGTCCTTTATCTTCTGCCTCTATGTCTGAAATTGGGGAAATTATTGTCGATATGGACAGTAATAATATCATGAAAAATTCTGATGCTCCTGCTAAAGAACCTACCATCTTTCATACAAAAAAATCCGTGTTGGTAGTGGTAATATTATTGGAAAAGGAGTTATTCAAGATTTCTTTACTTGTGCCGGTGCTTTACCTTCTATGGGTAGTTCTATCCTTCACAGAACTAGTAGTCTTGCGGACGCTATTGCCATGCTTGTAGTTGAACTTGAAAGACAATTCATGCACATGCATCCTTCCATACAAAGGATTTTTCTGGAATTTTCTAATATTGAGCATTCTTCTGTTAAGCGTGCCGCTACTATCTTTTTGGCTCATGAGTTTAGATTCATAATAAAAGAAGCCAAAGAAATTTTTGTGCATTATAGGGTGGACGCTTGTCGTCCTCCCATAGAGGCTATCCTCTTTGATCAAGAAGAAATAATGCGTTTTCAATCTCTAGACTATGTTGCTTTCAATGAAAATCTTAGAAAAAGAGTTCCTACCAATGTTTTAGTTGATAGAATTTCTGAACTTAATGATGATTTGGCTATTCTAAATAATGAACTAGGATATTCTCTTGAATATAGGCTCACAAAGTTCTGTCAAAAGAATGCTTATAATGATGAATTGGTTGTGCATTATGAAGGACCAAAGGAGGAACCTATACCTCCCAAGGTTGATCTTGGGGACTTTTGTCCCGTTAAATTTAGGCCTTTTGATTACTTTTGCTTGCCTCAAAGAAAACTTGCTGCCGAACGTAGAGAATATGAAATGAGTTTTAATAATCTATCTTACTATTATGGCAATACCTAGATCTATTCTTGCTTGTTATGCCTAGCTAGGGGCGTTAAACGATAGCGCTTGTTGGGAGGCAACCCAATTTTATTTTTATTCCTTGATTTTTGCTCCTGTTTAGTAATAAATAAATTATTTATTCTCTGTTTTTGTTGTGTTTTTTTTGTTTAATTAGTGTTTGTGCCAAGTAGAACCGTTGGGAAGACTTGGGGAAAGTCTTGTTGAACTTGCTGTAAAAAACAGAAACTTTAGCGCTCACGAGAACTGCTGTCATTTTTATTTGGAAAGTGCTATTTAGTTAATTCTTGTTGAAGATGATTAATAGATAAATTCCTCACGTCCAGAAATTTATTTTAGAATTTTTGGGGTTCCAGATCTTGCGCTAGCTACAGATTACTACAGACTGTTCTGTTTTTGACAGATTCTGTTTTTCGTGTGTTGTTTGCTTATTTTGATGAATCTATGGCTAGTAACATAGTTTATAATCCATAGGGAATTTGGAATACAGTAGGTTTAACACCAATATAAATAAAGAATGAGTTCATTACAGTACCTTGAAGTGGTCTTTTGTTTTCTTTCGCTAACGGAGCTCACGAGATTTTCTACTTTAAGTTTTGTGTTGTGAAGTTTTCAAGTTTTGGGTAAAGATTTGATGGATTATGGAACAAGGAGTGGCAAGAGCCTAAGCTTGGGGATGCCCATGGCACCCCCAAGATAATATGAGGACACCTAAAAGCCAAAGCTTGGGGATGCCCCGGAAGGCATCCCTCTTTCGTCTACTTCTATCGGTAACTTTACTTGGAGCTATATTTTTATTCACCACATGATATGTGTTTTGCTTGGAGCATCTTTTATGATTTGAGTCTTTGTTTGTTAGTCTACCACAATCATCCTTGCTGTACACACCTTTTGAGAGAGCCATACATGACTTGGAATTTGATAGAATACTCTATGTGCTTCACTTATATCTTTTAGAGCACGATGGTGGATTTGTTTTATAGAAACTATTGATCTCTCATGCTTCACTTAGATTATTTCGAGAGTCTTAATAGCATGGTAATTTGCTCAAAATCCTCATATGCTTGGTATGCAAGATTAATAATAAAACTTTCTTATGAGTGTGTTGAATACTAAGAAAAGTTTGATGCTTGATGATTGTTTTGAGATATGGAGGTAATAATATCAAAGTCATGCTAGTTGAGTATTTGTGAAATTGAGAAATACTTGTGTTGCAGTTTGCAAATCCCGTAGCATGCACGTATGGTAAACGTTATGCAACAAATTTGAAACATGAGGTGTTATTTGATTGTCTTCCTTATGAGTGGCGGTCGGGGACGAGCGATGGTCTTTTCCTACCAATCTATCCCCCTAGGAGCATGCACGTAGTGCCGAGGTTTTTGATGACTTGTAGATTTTTGCAATAAGTATGTGAGTTCTTTATGACTAATGTTGAGTCCATGGAGTATACGCACTCTCACCCTTCCATCCTTGCTAGCCTCTTCGGTACCGTGCATTGCCCTTTCTCACATTGAGAGTTGGCGCAAACTTCGCCGGTGCATCCAAACCCCGTGATATGATACGCTCTTTCACACATAAACCTCCTTATATCTTCCTCAAAACAGCCACCATACCTACCTATTATGGCATTTCCATAGCCATTCCGAGATATATTGCCATGCAACTTTCCATCATTCCGTTCATCATGACACATTCATCATTGTCATATTGCTTAGCATGATCATGTAGTTGACATAGTATTTGTGGCAAAGCCACCGTTCATAATTCTTTCATACATGTCACTCTTGGTTCATTGCATATCCCGGTACACCGCCGGAGCCATTCATATAGAGTCATCTTTGTTCTAGTATCGAGTTGTAATCATTGAGTTGTAAATAAATAGAAGTGTGATGATCATCATTATTAGAGCATTGTCCCAAGTGAGAAAAAAAAGGAAGGCCATAAAAAAGAAGGCCCAAAAAAAAGAGAAAGGCCGTTAAAAAAAGAAAAGGCCAAAAAAATGAGAGAAAAAGAGAGAAGGGACAATTTTACTATCCTTTTACCACACTTGTGCTTCAAAGTAGCACCATGATCTTCATAGTAGAGAGTCTCTCATGTTATCACTTTCATATACTAGTGGGAATTTTTCATTATAGAACTTGGCTTGTATATTCCAACAATGGGCCTCCTCAAGTGCCCTAGGTCTTCGTGAGCAAGCAAGTTGGATGCACACCCACTAGTTTCTTTTGTTGACCTTTCATACATTTATAGCTCTAGTGCATCCGTTGCATGGCAATCCCTACTCCTTGCATTAACATCAATCGGTGGGCATCTCCATAGCCCATTGATTAGCCTTGTTGATGTGAGACTTTCTCCTTTTTTGTCTTCTCCACATAACCCCCCTCATTATATTCTATTCCACCCATAGTGCTATGTCCATGGCTCGCGCTCATATATTGCGTGAAGGTTTATAGGTTTGAGATTACTAAAGTATGAAACAATTGCTTGGCTTGTCATCGGGGTTGTGCATCATGAGAGCATTCTTGTGTGACGAAAGTGAAACATGACTAAACTATATGATTTTGTAGGGATGAACTTTCTTTGGCCATGTTATTTTGAGAAGACATAATTTCTTAGTTAGTATGCTTGAAGTTATGTCAATATGAACTTTTGTCTTGAATATTTTGGATCTGAATATACATACCACAATTAAGAAAAATTACATTAAAATTATGCCAAGTAGCACTCCGCATCAAAAATTATGTTTTCATCATTTACCTACTCGAGGACGAGCAGGAATTAAGCTTGGGTGTCGGTGTCAAAACCGGCGGATCTCGGGTAGGGGGTCCCGAACTGTGCGTCTAAGGCGGATGGTAACAGGAGGCAGGGGACACAATGTTTTACCCAGGTTCGGGCCCTCTTGATGGAGGTAAAACCCTACGTCCTGCTTGATTTATATTGATGATATGGGTACTACAAGAGTAGATCTACCACGAGATCAGAGAGGCTAAACCCTAGAAGCTAGCCTATGGTATAATTGTTGTTGTATATCATCTATCGACTAGCCTGGCCTCAGTTTATATAATGCACCAGAGGCCTAGGATAACAAGAGTCCTAGCCGAATACGCCGGTGGGGAGGAGGCCTTGTCTTGATCACCAAGTCTTGTAGAATCTTCCATGTATGCGGCAACTGTCCGAACTGGCCCATGAGTATACGGCCATGGGGGTCCTCAGCCCAATCTAACAGATCGGGAGATGACGTGGTGAGTACCCCCTATCCAGGACACCGTCAGTAGCCCCCTGAACCGGTCTTCAAGTTAGAGACGCTCCTCGATTCTTCTGGACTGTTCTTCATCTTCGGTTGTCGGTCTTGGAAACTGGTTCAACAAATCTTCCCATCTTCGATCTTGAGGATTGCCGAAATGCATTCGACGAGTTTACACATCGGGTATCCGAGGAGCCCCTTTAAGTGTCCGGCCTTTATCAATGCCTTGTTATTTTTAGGCCACACCTCGGGTTTGAAGTTGTTCCCGGGAGGCAGTGTCCTCTTGCGTCCGAGCTCTAACGCCGGATAGCATTTGAGGTATCTTTTGCAGCCGAGCACTAATGCCGGACTGCTTCCGAGCTCTAACGCCGAAATGTATCCAAGCTCCAACGCCGGACTGTGTCCAAGCTCCAACGCCGGACTATATCCAAGATGTCATAGATCATCTTGGTCCAAAAAAGTTGAAGGAGTTTAGCCGAGCTTAATGCTGGAAATGCCCTCTATGGAGCCAGCCACTAGCGCCCGAGCTTTATGCCGGACTACTTCCGAGGTGGTGCACCACCCTGACTGTGGGTCGATTTTTTGTCAATATTTTTGATTGGTGCAATTTATTCTCTACCGAGATATATATCCAGTAACCCTCAAGGTTTGTATCGGTCTAAAACCCGAGATGCACCTGAAGGATGACATAAGACCGCTGATCCCAGTAGCTGCTGAGACTCGGGTTGATTTGCAAAATTGGCCTAAGGATCAAGTCCTAGCTCGGCAGAATACTTCGGGATACAAAAAGCGGCGTGCTCAGTCCTCGAGACTCAGGTTGGGTGCGGCCGACCAACCTGAGGATCATAATCTCCTCGGAAATTGTATTGCACTTAAAATTTTCTGCATTGGACAGGCAATGCAGTAGCCCCCGAGACACTGGTCGGGTGGCAACACCAGATCAGGGGTTCGATGTGCCCCTTTAATATTTGTAAATAATAAGCCCGAAGCCCAGTAGCCCCCGAGCCTTAATGCGGGCACGGGTGGCCGAATTAAGGATCGATATCCATATCAAAATCACAAATTATGTGTAATGACTCTATGTATCCAAGTACTTTACGTCATTTAATGCTCGGATCCGCATTGTACAAAACTTTGTTGACCGACCATCGGCTTCCACCTCCTCGGCCAATAGCCGAGGAGTGTTTGTCTTACTTTATAAAGCCTTTATGAGGGCAAGAAAAACAAGGCAATCTGGCCATACGGTTTTATAAACAAAGGTACGCAGAGAGATATGTTATATTACTGTTTTAACATAAGAAATGTCTTCCAAAGAAAATAGTCCCGCTATCTGTTCCTTTCTTTGGGTTGTCATGCTAAGCATGATCATGAGACCTTAGCTCTAATGTAAGAGCAAAATATTGAGGATTTTAGTTTGGGAGGCCAGTTAATAGCCCCCGGTAGTGTTCGGCGACAGTCAAGGTCAAGCCATAAACACTTCGGCCATTGTTATGAATGGCCCGTCATTTAACATAGTCATCGGATCGCTGACCAGTTTACGCTTATTGTGACAGTCAGTTTCAGTTTTCTCCACTAAGGTGCTTAATCATGTGAGCTGGAAGCACAATCGCAGTGGTTCTCCCTTTGCACGCCTAGCCGAACAAAGAGGAATGTAGGAAGCAAGTGCAGGAGCCGGGCAACCCAACTATTGACCGAAGACACAATTCGAAACCGATGCATATATAGCAATATCCGAGAATGTTTTTGCTGGATACCTAAAGGTGTCCGGCGTTGCACTGCAAGACTTGTGCTGAAAACACACAAATAGTTTAAAAGTGCCAAAAGCTTGGAAAACCAAAAAAAGTCAGTAAAAACTTAATGTTCGAACAAGATTAAGTGTTCGGTGCCAATCCGAAAATTGGTCTTAGAAAAAAAAGAGTGCTTTTTCCGTGCTTTAACATGTCACATCCTATCTCAAGACTTCAAGCGGGTCAGCCTACGGCTTCAACCTCCTATCCCGAAGGCGGAGTACTTCTCATTAGGCCAGTTTAGCAAACTAAACTCTAGCGGCTTTGAGAGAGAAATTAGGCTCCCCGGCTAGTGACCACACACTCATGTCGGAAAAAGGAGTGATGGAAAAAGACTTTGCAATGACCAAGAAGAAAACACATTTAGTATAAAATATCTCATATAAATTTTAAGAGCCCCCAAGTGACTTGGGAAAAGAATTTTATGCATAATGATTGTATGTACCGAAGAACTTATATCATATCTTTGTTCAACCAAACTTTAAACGCGTCTTAACCGACCGTCGGCTTCTCGCTCTTCGGCCAAGGACCAAAAAGTGTTATGTACTCCACTTGTCGAGAATATCGACAGTGTTTCCGATAACCAGGCAACCGGGCCATAAGACTGTAACAGACAAAGCGCGCTCAGGGAACTTATGCTATATTACAAACGAAGTGTAAGAAGCATCTTCGAAGAAAATAGTGCCCCCACTGATACCTTTCTTCGGTGCTCATTATTACTATGAGACTTGTGCAATAGATTTTTTGTACTCATGAGTTCAGTTGTGTGCCGACCATGATTGAAAACAATAAGAGCGCTAGCTTTCGGCTTCACCCAGTCTGAGGTCAGAGCTCGGAGGACCCGGTCGTGACAATCGCAGAGGTGCTCCCTTTACTCCCTAGCCGAACAATCAGGAATGTAGGGGTAAGAACAGGAGCCAGGCAACCCAGCTTGCAAATCGCTTAAATCAATATGGTGCATATTGTGGCATAATACACGAACAAGGAACGAAGCCATACAAGTATAATCATATGCAAGAGGAAAAGGTTCATAAAGGAAGCCCCAAATAAACGGGGTATTTGAATTTGTGTGTCACAAACAAAGTTTGGACAAGAAAATTTATACAAGCAACTTTTTTCCAAAAAAGTATAATGCTTGGTCGAACCGAACACAAGTTAAAAATTTAAAACTTGGAGCATGAAGGCAACTTGGCTGGTTAATGTGTTCGGTATTGACGACGCGGTCTGAGCTTGATGCAGGACAAGGTTCCATCCCCCAAGCCGGTCCCGAGGTGGTGGAGCAAAGAGGTCGGCACTCCGAAGTGGTGACATGGCACGGTCAATGCAGGCCGGCAGAGTGATGCCGAAGTCCCCGGCATGGGGTAATGAAGTGTTGACGAAGCCCCCCGTCCAGCCGAGGTGACGTGGTATGTTAGTACGCCGAGTTGACGATACTGCCCAACCCGGATAATTTCCCTGTGCACAAAAAAATAGTGCAAACCGGAGATAATAGTAATGATAATAATAAAAAATGTTGCATAATAAATAATTTATGCAAAGTGGGTAATAAAAGAAATATGGCCTGGCGCCAAAGTCAATGTCGATGCAGGGCGTCGGCGTGGTGCGGTAAAGGTGTGGCAAAGCCTGAATTCACAGGTCGGTCCCAGTTCCGGATGCGGCGTTTGCCGGACTATGTACGGAAACTGACCAAACCACCACGCGACCGTCGTTAATGCGACCATCATTTTATAGACCTGTCTACAGATGATGGACAAACCAGAGTAATAATTCCTTGGGAAAAATAAACCCAAACAAGCAAAAAATACTAGGATTAATAGCACCTGGTTTATTTGTTGTAGCAGTCCTAAAAAAGGTGATTCCCAGAATTGGGACTCGATCCACACACCCATTGCCTAATGGGCGATAAAGCGAAGGCATGGCAATGCTGGCAAAGGTCGGCTTGCCGAGGCAAAGCCCTCGGCCCAGCTAATCGTGACGAAGCTGGTCGGCTGGTGACGCCAAAGTCACCGGAGTAGGTTGATGAAGAGATGATGAAGCCCCCGATCCAGCCGAGATGTTGAAGCCTCGATGTCAGCCGATGAGTCGAAGTAGGTTGGCGTGATGGACACCAGCTTGAAGAAGCAACAGTGCAGCCCTGCCGATGCAGGACGTGACGTGGTCGATGCCGGCTTGATGAAGTGACCGTGCGGCGATGCCGGTATGCCCACTCCGTGTAATCCATGGGGCGGCGATGTTGGTGATGATTTATCCTTCGCGATGCCGGACTCTTGCTCGGCTTGCCGAGATGATGATCCGAAGAAGTTGAGCTCGGCTCAACAAAGTGATGACGTGTCTAGCGCAGGTCGGCAGCCGTGGAGCAATATTGCCAAACTGGTTTGACACCAGCATGATGTTGAAGATCATGTTCAAAAGATCTTAAAGTTGGTGGGATATGTTCGGGAACAAAACACAATACCCCATACAACACTTCCTTCAAAAGGGATGTCCGAAATCCCGTTCATAAAAAAGACGAATTCGGGTCGGATTCGTTTTCGCGCAGAAAACAGATCCGAAAAGTGATGCACTAATCGGAAGGTTCCCGGCGTTTGGACGGTCGGATCGAGCTGAAATTTTGAGAGGTGGTAGATATAGGAATTCCGCAGCAGATCAACAGTTGGATTTTCCAAAGGATGTCCGAGCTAGATGCTGGACACCACGCCCTAAACTCGTCCAGATTCCCGTCCAGATTTGACAGGGCTCCGGTATATAGTGGATTGCCAGAGATTCCTCCATCGGAACTTGAGGAAATTTTCCAGGGTCGTTGTAGACTCAATTCCACACAATTCCACCGAAGCAATCGTTAAAGAGACACTTGAGGAGGCGGTGGCGGTGGACACAAGTTTGCTGTCTAGAAAAACAGCACGGTCGCCCGAGGACAATGTTGACGTTGAGCCCCCAGGCTCCCTGGATGATTCCTCCATGATCTTGATAGACATCAGAGTTGATGTTTATAAAGGCCCTCATCCGAACATGACGATCGGAGGTAGGGCGCAGTCCTTGGTCGAACCAAGGTGACCAGTCAAGCTGGTGACGAAAATGCCGAAGTCGCAGTTGATCTGCAGGCGAGCCATCAACCTTTTGCCGAACACACAACGGAACTCTCAATGAAAGCACCAATGTCGGTGTCAAAACCGGCAGATCTCGGGTAGGGGGTCCCGAACTATGCGTCTAAGGCAGATGGTAACAGGAGGCAGGGGACACAATGTTTTACCCAGGTTCGGGCCCTCTTGATGGAAGTAAAACCCTACGTCCTGCTTGATTGATATTGATGATATGGGTACTACAAGAGTAGATCTACCATGAGATCAGAGAGGCTAAACCCTAGAAGCTAGCCTATGGTATAATTGTTGTTGTATATCATCTATCGACTAGCCTGACCTCGGTTTAGATAATGCACCAGAGGCCTAGGATAACAAGAGTCCTAGCCGAATACGCCGGTGGGGAGGAGTCCTTGTCTTGATCACCAAGTCTTGTAGAATCTTCCATGTATGCGGCAGCTGTCCGAACTAGCCCATGAGTATACGGCCATGGGGGTCCTCGGCCCAATCTAACAGAACGGGAGATGATGTGGTGAGTACCCCCTAGTCCAGGACACCGTCGTTGGGGATGCTTGATACGTCTCCAACGTATCTATAATTTTTGATTGCTCCATGCTATATTATCTACTATTTTGGACTATATTGGGCTTTATTTTCCACTTTTATATTATTTTTGGGACTAACCTATTAACTGGAGGCCCAGCCCAGAATTGCTGTTTTTGCCTATTTCAGTGTTTCAGAGAAACAGAATATCAAACAGACTCCAAACGGAATGAGGTGGTCACGAGGGTGGAGGGCGCGCCCCTGCCTCGTGGCCCCCTTGAAGATCCACCGACGTACTCCTTCCTCCTATATATACCTACGTACCCCCAAACGATCGGGGACGGATCCAAAAACCTAATTCCATCGCTGCAACTTTCTGTATCCACGAGATCCCATCTTGGGGCCTGTTCCGGAGCTCCGCCGGAGGGGGCATCGATCACGGAGGGCTTCTACATAATCATCCAAGCCCCTCTGATGAAGTGTGATTAGTTTAGTTCATACCTACTGGTCCATAGTTAGTAGCTAGATGGCTTCTCCTCTCTTTTTGGATCTCAATACAATGTTCTCCCCCTCTCTTGTGGAGATCTATTCGATGTAATCTTCTTTTTGCGGTGTGTTTGTTGAGACCGATGAATTGTGGGTTTATGATCCAGTCTATCTATGAATAATATTTGAATCTTCTCTGAATTATTTTATGTATGATTGGTTATCTTTGCAAGTCTCTTCGAATTATCAGTTTGGTTTGGCCTACTAGATTGGTTTTTCTTGTCATGGGAGAAGTGCTTAGCTTTGGGTTTGATCTTGCGGTGTCCTTTCCCAGTGACAGAAGGGGCAACAAGGCACGTATTGTATCGTTGCCATCGAGGATAACAAGATGGGGTTTTTATCATATTGCATGAAACTATCCCTCTACATCATGTCATCTTGCTTAAGGCGTTACTCTGTTTTTAACTTAATACTCTAGATGCATGCTGGATAGCGGTCGATGAGTGGAGTAATTGTAGTAGATGCAGGCAGGAGTCGGTCTACTTGTCTCGGACGTGATGCCTATATACATGATCATACCTAGATATTCTCATAACTATGCTCAATTCTGTCAATTGCTCAACAGTAATTTGTTCACCCACCGTAGAATACTTATGCTCTTGAGAGAAGCTACTAGTGAATCCTATGGCCCCCGGGTCTCTTTATCATCGTATCAATCTCCATCACTTTATTATTGCTTTGCTTTTACTTTGCTTTTACTTTTACTTTGCATCTCTATACCAAAAATACCAAAAATATTATTTATCATCTCTATCAGATCTCACTTTCGTAAGTGACCGTGAAGGGATTGACTACCCCTAAGCGCGTTGGTTGCGTTGAGCTATTGTTTTTTGGTAGGTACGAGGGACTCGCGTGTAGCCTCCTACTGGATTGATACCTTGGTTCTCAAAAACTGAGGGAAATACTTACGCTACTTTGTTGCATCATCCTCTCCTCTTCGAGGAAATTCAACACAGTGCTCAAGAGGTAGCAGATGGACCCTCCTGGGACCCAGGCTGGGGCTGCGTGCGATCGGGCGAGGCATCCAAACCCAATCATTTCAGTAGGTATGTACATCCCACACGGTAATCCGAGAAAATCATTTATGTAGGTATGTACATCCCACACGGTAATCCGAGAAAATCATTTCCGTAGGTATGTACATCCCACACGGTGAATCTCAAAAAAACATTTCTGTTCGTATGTAAAGCAGACACAGTCAATCCAAGGAATACATTTCCGTTCTTATGTACATCCCACACAGTCAATCCAGGGAAAACGTTTCTGTTCGGTCGTACATCCCACATGGTTTTATGTATACGCTCGTGTGTGAAAGGTGTAACTATCACACACGCTCTGCCTTGGTTAACTGTTTACTTTCATTAACTACATCACACACAATTTGATGTAGAAAACTGTGTGACATTGGGCTATCCATCGCAAGTGCTTTTACTGCTAGAACCGTTTGCAAAGGTCCATGACTGTCTGTTCTATTTTTATTTTTGCGTGTAATTTATTATTCTAATTGAAAATTTTGAAATACCAAACGTGCAATTCAAATTCTCAGCACAATGGTTCAACAACGAATCCAGAAATAAAATTGACAGTACAATATGTTCAGTAATTACAGGATTAGGCAGCAATTAACTATGAGGAACCGCAGTATTTAAAGGCGGTAAAGGTGAAGAGACAAGTGTAAACCATTTTGACTGCCGATGGTGTTGAAGAAGAGGAATGCCCATAATGTGCCTTCCTGCATGCCATAGGCACGAACCACTTTTGTCCAACCCCTTGTGATGATCGCCCGCCCATCCTTCACCGCCTTCAGGAAGACTTCTAGAGCATTATCATGGTAGCATGAATTATATACTTTAACCTTAGTTGCCTCCACTCCGTTCATGTAGTTTGTAAGGTAATCATCAGTAAATAGCTTCGGAAACCACTGAAAGAGAAAAATATCACAAACTAAGGTCTAATAGAGTAACTTGTTGTGGGCAGGGGGAAAAGGCAACACATTACTTACCATCCTAAAGTTCACTGTTGTCTTTGATAAAGTGTAAATAAAGAGCTTAATTCCAATCACTCGTTTCTTTCGCCTAACAATCTTTCTTAGTTTCCTCACTTGACGCTTGTTCATGAATATCTCATTGCCCCATACGCAAAAGGGATCGAAGCGTGGATCAGTACCCCTCATATATGTACCTACAAGCAACCAGTAAATGCTAGAAGCTAAACTAAGATTGCACAAATGATGTAAAATATAACTACCTATGTTCCTAAGTACAGGTTTTTTTGAGATTCCAATACGAACTACATACGGATGTATATAGAATTATAGATATAGTTTAGATTAGAATCTAGATTCACTCATTTTACTCCTTATGTAGTCTATATTGGAATCTCTAAAAATACTTACAATTAGGAATAGATGGTGTATAAGACATGGGATGCAGCTAACCTCGACGGCAAACAACATCATAGTCCGTTGTAGCCCTATGTAAGTACATGGAAAGCCAATGTTAACTACAACATGGTTAACATCCACCAAAAATAGCAAATGGTAATAAAACGACAGCATCTATAGTGATATCTTCATTTTGGAAGAGTAGCACGGTAGCAAAGGGACGGATTGAAAATGGATACAACTGTTAATTGCAACAGGCTTAATGGCCATTGAAACCGGTACTGATAAAATGCAATTGGCAAAGTTAAACATCACAGGGCAGGTGCTGCCAGAGCAGATAATGGTCCAGTTCTCTATAAAAAAGGTAGGGAAAATAGCTCAAACGTGTTAGGCATGTTTACTACAACATTCTTAATACATCGATAGTACAAAACATAGCCATTAATTGCAACTGGTATTGGTAAGATTGAACTGGTGGGTACATACTTGGTAAGTCCTGAGAGGTAGTTGCTGGGGCACTTCATCTTGGCCAGAGCCCGCCCAAAGTCAGCGGTGGCGGAGGCGAGCTATTCCTTCGGGTCGAACCGTGGATCAGTGCCACTGACATGTGTACCTACATGCAACCAGTAAATGGTAGAAGTTAAACTGCAATTGCACAAATGATGTGAACTATTGTAAGACATGGGATGCAGCTAACCTTGACGGCAAATAACAACATCGACCGTTATGACCCTGCGTAAGTACATGGACAAGCATGTTAAGTACAACAGGGTTAGCATCCACAAAAAAGCAAATGGGACAACATCTCTAGTATATCTTCATTGCGGAGAGTAGCATTGTAGCAAATGGACAGATTAAAAAATGGATACAACTGTTAATTGCAACAGGCTTAACAACATCATAAGTCATGTTTTGTAAGTTTGTAGCCATTGAAATGCAACTGTTTAAAAATGGATTCAACTGTTAATTGCAACAGGCTTAATAGACATTGAAACGGGTACTGATAAAAATGCAATTGGCATAGTTAAACATCACAAGGCAGGTGCTGCCAGAGCAGAGAATGGCCCAGATGTCTATAAAAAGGTAGTGAAAATAGCAAAATGTGTTAGGCATGTTTACTAGAACATGCTTAATACATTGACTGTACAGAACATAGCCATTAATTGCAACCGGTATTGGTAAGATTGAACTGGTGAGTACATACTTGGTATGTCCTGAGAGGTAGTTGCTGGGGCACTTCATATTGGCCAGAGCTCAACCAAAGTCAGCGACGGCGGAGGTGAGCTGTTCCTCCGGGTCGAAGCGTGGATCAGTGCCACTGACATGTGTACCTACAGGAAACCAGTAAATGGGTAGAAGTTAAACTGCAATTGCACAAATTATGTGAAATACTGTAAGACATGGGATGTCGCTCACCTCGACGGCAAACAAAAGCATCGGCCGTTATGACCCTGCGTAAGTACATGGACATGCATGTTAAGTGCAACAGGGTTAGCATCCACTAAAAATAGCAAATGGGCAGCATCTCTAGTGATATCCTGAGTCATGTATTGTAAGTTTGTTGCTGGTATTGGTGAAATTGAGCTGGACACGGTAATATTTGAACATCACACAATGTGTAGTACTGAAATAAACAAGGCACGAACATGCTTAATACATCAACCGTACAAATCATAGTCGTTACAAGTGGTATCGGTAAGATTTAGCTGGTCAGATCTTACCTGTTAAGTCCTGGAGGGTAGTCGCTGGGGGACTTCATCTTGGCCAGAGCCTGCACCATGTCGGCGGCGGCGGCGAAGGCGAGGTGTTCTTCCGGGTCAACATGCGCAGCGGCCATCGCGCCATGGACCGCCATTAGCTCCTGGCGGCGGGGGGGAGGGTATTTGGAGGCATGAGGATGTTTCGCAGGCGCCATTTAAGAAATCAGGCGGGGACGTGATAGAGATCGATGGGTCACCTGACTGGATCTTTGCAGAACATAGATGTGGTTGAAGCCGTGGTTGCGGCGGCGGCGGTCTGAGATGCTGGTAGGGGGAGGCGCGAGGGAGGGGGGATACTGAGGGGAATGGGATGTGGTTGGAGGAATAAATTCTGAAATCGCACGCCTAATGAAAATTTCGGTGCGAAATTTGAAACTTGGGCGAGGGAAATACACAACATAGACGAAGCGCGTAAAATACTCGTGTGCGAGAAAAAAGAAAGTTGGCAGATCCCGTCTCCAAAAAAATGTACACATGTACTTGATTTTTTTGGTCAATGGTACGCCTGGTTTATTAGAAAATATCGCACAGGTAACTGACTTATGGGTCATTAACGCAAAAAACGCGGACGGGTACGACATATTAACTGTGTGTTTTGTGATCTTCTAATGATTAACGCAAAAAAACGCACACGGGCACACATGCTAATCAACTCCCAAAGACCACAAAGGATGCTTTTACCCACATTGTACGTTAATACTACAAACTTAAAGTACTAGTGGTAATTTGCTCTAATACTACAAACTTAAACTACTTCTCACATGCGGCCATCACGGCATGCTGGCCAGACGCCGTCGTTCTCCTTCCCGGCCTTGTAGGCGGCAGCCCACCATGCTTCAATCTCAGCCAAGCTCTCCTCACCATGGCGTGCGGCCTCTTTTTTCTTGCGGCAGCGAGACTCTCTTTTCTTGACTGCTTTCTGCCTTTTCCGCTCCTTCTGTGCGGCTTTGGCTGCCTCTAGATCCACCACCCGTTCGGCCATGGTAGCCTCAAAATCCGCCCATGTAACTGTATGGCCACCAGCGACGATGAACTCGGCACGGCGAGATGCCATCACTTCCTTACCATGTGTGCGGTCGCGGGCGGCGAGGAACGCGGCACGGGGGGATGCCATCGCTTCCTTACCAGTTACTGTGCGCCGCGGTGCCATGGACGACTCCTGGCGAGAGCTTTGGGATGGAGGGGCCGGGCAGCCGTACCGTGCGGTGGTATTCAAGAGCTCAACCACAAACGACAACAGAAATTTGGGTTCCCTTACAATTTTGCTCGTTCATTATAGCACACGGTTCATCTTCGTCGCTTCCGAAAACAGTGTGCATTGAGCCTATTGTGTGTTGCGTTATGATTGGCTGGAACCCCAGCCACGCGGATCGCGCGTGTGCATCGTTGCATGCACCGCGATCGAGCGACAATCTACGTCCCTCACATCACACCCGTGCACCTGTAGCTGCATTGGATTTATATGCGCAAAATGCCAAATTTGAACACGGTGATTTGCAGGGTGTATGTTCGTTGTAGAAAAAAACTCCAGGGCAAAGAACGAAGAAAATTTGGATTCCCCTTCAATCTTGAGGATTTCCCTTTCGAAAGCATGGAACTTCCTCGGTGATGGTTCGATTTATGAAGGGCGTGCATGACAACATAAGCCAAACATTCTCAAATTTTTACCAAGGCATGGTGTGGTCATACCATGGCACCATGCCAGGCATCATGTTTTTTAAGCATTTATTTCATTTTTTTTCTATAGTTCAAAACCCAACAAACAGACATTTGTGGTTGACTATTTGTAACGTCCCGAGACTGATGCACCAGGTGTCTTCCAGTTATTCACGTTGAGTGCCTTGTCATATCTTTGCTTCTTGCACCATGCTCATCTCATTTGGGTATATTGCTTTGTCATGCCCATCATCGTCTTATTGCATTGTCTCTTGTCATTTTGCATGCTAATCATATACCTTGTAGTAATCTTCATATTGTTGCCATGTGCATTTCATTCATCCTTATGTGGTGTGTTGTTGTTATGATGTGTGTGAGAATCATTCCTTTTCATCTCTCTCTCAAGCCATACCCATGCATCATCACCTCTCACTTCCTTCTTCTTTCATGTTTTTGCAAGTGACTTTATTCCTCCTCCATTAATGTTCGTCCTTTCCCTATAAATCTTGCCTCTTTCCTACACCCTCTTTGCCAGATTTCATCCCATTCAAAGTTGTTTTGGTCAGGTTCAAAAATGATTGAAGTTTGAGAATAATCCAAACTCTAATTATTTTTCTGATTTCTAAAAATGCCACAGCAATTTATTCAAACCCTACATAAATCCAGGGTTCCAGATATATATTTATATATCTCATATTCCTAACCAAAACCCGTGGACTTTCCCCTTTGTTGATTGTTTATTTATATAAACAAAAAAATAAAATAAAGGAAAAGGCCCCTTACTTGTTCAGCTACTCACTGGGCCTCCCAACTCCTACGCAGGCCACAAACCTGCAGCTGGGCCGGCCTTTAGGCCCAACCGCCCCACCTACACCTAACCCTAGACTCGACCGACCTATCCCTCTCGCTCCCCTGCTCGTTCCCACCGCCGCCAGAAGCCATCTCCCTCGACTCCTCCTCTAGCGCCGCCAGAGACATGCACGCAAGCGCAGTCCTCTGCTTCGACCCGACCTCATCCTTTCCCTCGTTCCCTTGTGCCGCCTCCCCCTCATATCGATCTCTCCCTGTCCTCTCGCTCAAGCTAACCACCTCGCGGCCCCGCGAGCTCGCCTGCCCACACGGCCATGGCTTCGCCGCCCTCGACCCGGCTCGCCCTCGACGCCCCCTTCGCTGGAGCCCTTCCTCCGCCTCTGCTTTGGCCTCCCACGACAGCTACGCCGCGCCCTCAAGCGCCTCACCTCCCACAGCCGGTCCAGGACCTCCTCGTCGCCTCCTCGTCTACCCGGCGCCACTGACTCGTCAGCTCTGTCGCCAGGGGAGGAGACCCTCGACCTGTCCCCTTCGGCCCCGACTCCGGCGAGCGCCGCCCTGTTGACTCTCCTCCGCGCGACGCCTCCCCTCTGCTGCCTTATTACTTTGCCTACGACTGCCCTTTTCTTTCCCGCCTTGCCTCACGCGACCCACATGGGCGCCGGCCATGGAGGCCACCGTGCCGGCCTGCAGCTTCGCGCGTGCTGCCTTGCCTTCCTGCTACTTCGTTCGACTTCGGACGACCTCCATCGAGCTCGCCCGGCCACCTTCGACCTTGGGGTGGCCCTGCCTCCTCTAGTAGCCTCCTGGAGCCGGCCATTTCCATGGGTTCGGGGAGCCCCAAGTCTTGTCCGTGGCCTCGTTGGCTGTTGATGTTACGTTGTTGGCTTTCTCCATCGTCTCGCTGGGCTCGCCAAATCCTGTACCAGGAGCCCAAGCCGGAAGACTCCGTGGATGTGCATCTCACTTGTGCCATTTTGGATCGTCAAGAACGTTTCGAGATTCGCCAAGTACCATTACGCCCGGAGACCACGGATCCGTGAAGTTCCACTACCGTCGCCATGGATCCGACAAGTTCGCGAGTACGACCACTTACCACGACGACCTTGTACCACTATCATCGACGAAGACATGTGCATCGCAAGCGTCAAGTTCAACTACCGTCGATGGCGAAGGGTTTGGAGTCATCAGGCACCTCTCTGAACGAACGGGAACGACTATCATAGCCGAGATCGCGAGAACCTCTACCGACGACTTCGGAACGTGTACGATGACCATTGTCGAAGACCCGTACCTCTACCGCTTCCTGAACATGTACCACGACTTCCATGACTTCCGTGAACCGCTACTTCCACAACGGTCGTGAACGACTACTTCCCTCGACGAACTCGATACGCTTCGAAAATGCACGCTTCGAAGGTATAGCCCTGAGACGACCGTCCGAGAATGATTGCTTGTGTTGTATGAGATGCACCGGTTGTCTGCACTATGTCGGTAGTTTCTCTCGCTTCCATGCTGTCGACACTTGGGACACCCGGTAACCGGGAGGACCCCACCCTTTATATATTTCATATTCCTAACCAAAACCCCTGGACTTTCCCCTTTGTTGATTGTTTATTTATATAAACAAAGAAATAAAAGAAAGGAAAAGGCCCCTTACTTGCTCAGCTACTCACTGGGCCTCCCAACTCCTACGCAGGCTGCAAACCTGCAGCTGGGCTGGCCTTTAGGCCCAGCCGCCCCACCTACACCTAACCCTAGCCTCAACCGACCTCTCCCTCTCGGTCCCCTGCTCGTTCCGCCACCAGAAGCCTTCTCCCTCGACTCCTCTAGCGCCGCTAGAGACATGCACGCAGGTGTAGTCCTCTGCTTCTACCCGACCTCATCCTTTCCCTCGTTCCCTTGCGCCGCCTCCCCCTCATATCGATCTCTCCCTCTCCTCTCGCTCAAGCCAACCACCCCGCGGCCCCGCGAGCTCGCCTGCCCGCACGGCCATGGCTTCACCGCCCTCGACCCGGCTCGCCCTTGACGTCCCCTTCACCGGAGTCCTTCCTTCGCCTCTGCTCCGGCCTCCCACGACAGCCACGCCCCGCCCTCAAGCGCCCCACCTCCCGCGGCCGGTCCAGGACCTCCTTGTCTACCCGGCGCCACTGACTCGTTAGCTCCGTCGCCAGGGGAGGAGCCCCTCGACCTGTCCCCTTCTGCCCCGACTCCGGCGAGCGCCGCCCCATCGACTCTCCTTTGCGTGACGCCTCCCCTCTGCTACCTCGTTCCTCTGCCTGTGATTGTCCTTTGCTCTCCCGCCTTGCCTCACGTGACCCACATGGGCGCCGGCCATGGAGGCCACCGTGCTGGCCTGGAGCTTCGCGCGTGCTGCCTTGCCTTGCTGCTGCTTCGTCCGACCGCGGACGACGTCCGTCGAGCTCGCCGGCCACCTTCGACCTCAGCGTGGCCTTGCCTCCACTAGAAGCCTCCTGGTGCCGTCCGTTTCCGTGTGTTCGGGGAGCCCCAAGTCATGTCCATGGCCTCATTGGTTGTTGATGTTACGTTGTTGGCTTTCTCCATCATCTCCCTGGGCTATTCAAATCCTGTACCACGAGCCCAAGCCGGAAGACTCCGTGGATGTGCATCTCACTTGTGCCATTTTGGATCGTCAAGCACGTTTCGAGATTCGCCAAGTACCATTACGCCCGGAGACCACGGATCCGTGAAGTTCCACTACCGTCGCCATGGATCCGACAAGTTCGCGAGTACGACCACTTACCACGACGACCTTGTACCACTATCGTCGACGAAGACATGTGCACCGCAAGCGTCAAGTTCAACTACCGTCGATGGCGAAGGGTTTGGAGTCATCAGGCACCTCTCTGAACGAACGGGAACGACTATCGTAGCCGAGATCGCGAGAACCTCTACCGACGACCTCGGAACGTGTACGATGACCATTGTCGAAGACCCGTACCTCTACCGCTTCCTGAACATGTACCACGACTTCCATGACTTCCGTGAACCGCTACTTCCACGACGGTCGTGAACGACTACTTCCCTCGACGAACTCGGTACGCTTCGAAAACGCACGCTTCGAAGGTATAGCCCCGAGACGACCGTCCGAGAATAATTGCTTGTGTTGTATGAGATGCACCGGTTGTCTGCACTGTGTCGGTAGTTTCTCTCGCTTCCATGCTGTCGACACTTGGGACACCCGGTAACCGGAAGGACCCCACCTTTTATATATTTCATATTCCTAACCAAAACCCCTGGACTTTCCCCTTTGTTGATTGTTTATTTATATAAACAAAGAAATAAAAGAAAGGAAAAGGCCCCTTACTTGCTCAGCTACTCACTGGGCCTCCCAACTCCTACGCAGGCTGCAAACCTGCAGCTGGGCTGGCCTTTAGGCCCAGCCGCCCCACCTACACCTAACCCTAGCCTCAACCGACCTCTCCCTCTCGGTCCCCTGCTCGTTCCCACCGCCACCAGAAGCCTTCTCCCTCGACTCCTCTTCTAGTGCCGCTAGAGACATGCACGTAGGTGTAGTCCTCTGCTTCTACCCGACCTCATCCTTTCCCTCGTTCCCTTGCGCCGCCTCCCCCTCATATCGATCTCTCCCTCTCCTCTCGCTCAAGCCAACCAGCCCCGCGGCCCCGCGAGCTTGCCTGCCCGCACGGCCATGGCTTCACCGCCCTCGACCCGGCTCACCCTTGACGTCCCCTTCACCGGAGTCCTTCCTCCGCCTTTGCTCCGGCCTCCCACGACAGCCACGCCCCGCCCTCAAGCGCCTCACCTCCCGCAGCCAGTCCAGGACCTCCTCGTCTACCTGGCGCCACCGACTCGTTAGCTCCGTCGCCAGGGGAGGAGCCCCTCGACCTGTCCCCTTCTGCCCCGACTCCGGCGAGCGCCGCCCCATCGACTCTCCTTTGCGTGACGCCTCCCCTCTGCTACCTCGTTCCTCTGCCTGTGATTGTCCTTTGCTCTCCCGCCTTGCCTCACATGACCCACATGGGCGCCGGCCATGGAGGCCACCGTGCTGGCCTGGAGCTTCGTGCATGCTGCCTTGCCTTGCTGCTGCTTCGTCCGACTGCGGACGACCTCCGTCGAGCTTGCCGGCCACCTTCGACCTCAGCGTGGCCTTGCCTCCACTAGCAGCCTCCTGGTGCCGGCCGTTACCATGTGTTCGGGGAGCCCCAAGTCTTGTCCATGGCCTCGTTGGTTGTTGATGTTACGTTGTTGGCTTTCTCCATCATCTCCCTGGGCTATTCAAATCCTGTACCACGAGCCCAAGCCGGAAGACTCCGTGGATGTGCATCTCACTTGTGCCATTCTGGATCGTCAAGAACGTTTCGAGATTCGCCAAGTACCATTACGCCTAGAGACCACGGACCCGTGAAGTTCCACTACCGCCGCCATGGATCCGACAAGTTCGCGAGTACGACCACTTCCCACGACGACCTTGTACCACTACCGTCGACGAAGACATGTGCACCGCAAGCGTCAAGTTCAACTACCGTTGACCGCAAAGGGTTTGGAGTCATCAAGCACCTCTCCGAACGAACGGGAACGACTATCGTCGCCGAGATCGAGAGAACCTCTACCGACGACCTCGGAACATGTACGACGACCGTTGTCGAAGACCCGTACCTCTACCGCTTCCCGAACATGTACCATGACTTCCACGATTTCCGTGAACTGCTACTTCCACGATGGCCATGAACGACTACTTCCCTCGACGAACTTGATACACTAAAACACACGCTTCGAGGGTATAACCCCGAGACGACCGTCCCAGAAGGATTGCTTGTGTTGTATGAGATGCACCCGTTGTCTGCACCATGTCCGTATTGTCTCTCGCTTCCATGTTGTCTACACTTGGGACACCCGCTAACCGAGAGGACCCTACCTTCTATCGCATGTCACGCTCCCGTCACTTTTCCTTTTGCATCGGTATCTCCGTGAGCTATCGGAACCGGAATGTTGCCGTGGCACCATTTCCGTTGTCATTGTCATGGCACCCCTTTATTTCCACCACGGTGACAAATGTTTCATAATGCTCTTATCAACATTTTCATAAAATTGCATAAACTTGCATATGCCATCCGCATCATGATAATAACATTAAATTTTTTTAAATTGTTGTTTGCATTAAAATGCTAATGCATATGGGGATTTACCGGTATTGTTGTTTGTTATTTCCGGCCTCATTTAAACTTGCCTAATGTTTAGTTTACTTATGCTCCACCTCTTGCCATGTTTAAACAACATTTAATTTTGTTGAGCAGTTTAAACAGGAGAGAACTAAATAATTAAATGTGGTGTTTCGTCAATATGCAAGTCGTTGCATATTGAGCTCCACTTAACTTGTACTTTTGCTTGTGCACTTTGCCATGCCATGCCTCATTAAACCGTACATGCATCATACTTGGTTGTGCATCATGCCATGTTTATGTGATGGTTTTTTACCATGTTGTTTGCTCCTTTCCAGTGTTGCTTCTTCTTGTTAGTTCCGGTAACGTGCGTTTGTGAGGATCCGTTTGACTATGTCCGTTTGTCTTCTTCATGGACTTGTTCTTCTTCCTCGCGGGATCTCAGGCAAGATGACCATACCCTCGAAATCACTTCTATCTTTGCTTGCTAGTTGTTCACTCTATTGCTATGCCGCGCTACCTACCACTTGCTATATCATGCCTCCCATATTGCCATGTTAAGCCTCTAACCCACTTTTCCTAGCAAATCGTTGTTTGGCTATGTTACTGCTTTTGCTAAGCCCCTCTTATAGTGTTGCTAGTTGCAGGTGAAGATGAAGTTTGTTCCTTGTTGGAACATGGATATTGTTGGGATATTATTATTATATCGTATTTACTTTAATGCATCTATATACTTGGTAAAGGGTGGAAGGCTCGGCCTTATGCCTGGTGTTTTGTTCCACTCTTGCTGCCCTAGTTTCCGTCATACCAGTGTTATATTCCTTCATTTTGCGTCCCTTACGTGGTTGGGTGTTATGGGAACCCCTTGACAGTTTGCTTTGAATAAAACTCCTCCAGCAAGGCCCAACCTTGGTTTTACATTTGCCTAACAACCTATCACCTTCCCTTGGGTTCTGCAGACCCGAGGGCCATCTTTATTTTACCCCCACCCCCTGGGCCAGTGCTTCTCTAAGTGTTGGTCCGAACTAGAGCCCCTTGCAGCGCCACCTCGGGGAAACTTGAGGGCTGCTTTTAGTTGTACAGATTGCTCATTTGGTGTTGCCCTGAGAACGAGATATGTGCAGCTCCTATCGGGATTGTCGGCACATTGGGCGACTTTGCTGGTCTTGTTTTACCATTGTCAAAATGTTTTGTAACCGAGATTCCGAGATTGATCGGGTCTTCTCGGGAGAAGGAATATCCTTCGTTGACCGTGAGAGCTTGTGATGGGCTAAGTTGGGACACCCCTGCAGGGTATAAACTTTTGAGAGCCGTGCCCGCGGTTATGGGCAGATGGGAATTTGTTAATATCCCGTTGTAGAGAACTTGACACTTAACTTAATTAAAATGAATCAACCGCGTGTGTAGCCGTGATGGTCTCTTTTCGGCGGAGTCCGGGAAGAGAACACGGTCTCGTGTTATGCTTGAACGTAAGTAGTTTCAGAATCACTTCTTGATCACTTCTAGCTTCTCGACTGTGTGTTGCTTCTCTTCTCGCTCTTATTTGCGTATGTTAGCCACCATATATGGTAGTGCTTGCTGCAGCTCCACCTCACTACCCTTTCCTACCCATAAGCTTAAATAGTCTTGATCACGCGGGTGTGAGATTGCTGAGTCCTCGTGACTCACAGATACTTCCGAACAGTTCCAGGTGCCGATGATACCATTGCAGATGACACAACTGAGCTCAAGTGGGAGCTTGATGAAGATCTTGGTCGTTGTTTCGTTTCAATTTCGGATGTTCAGTAGTGGAGCCGAGTTGGGACGATCGGGGATCTAGCATTTGGGGTTGTCTTCTTTTATTTTGGTTCCGTAGTCGGACCTTGATTGTATTCTGGATGATGTATGTAGAACTTGTATTTGTGTGAAGTGGCGATTGTAAGCCAACTCTTTATCCCATTCTTATTTAGTACATGGGATTGTGTGAAGATTACCCCTCTT